>NW_027397067.1:58950558-59066889 GCF_003265705.2 Callorhinus ursinus | reverse complement strand
CCTCCCTTCCCTTCCCTCCTCTCCTCCCCTCTCCTCTTCTCTCTATATTTCCTGTGCTGTTTTTCCTTGAAAGATTTACTCCTATTGGAATATCTGCCACCTTGCTTACATCAGCCCTTCACTTCCACACTTATACTTGCCTCCTACATCAACTTCATGTTTATTTTACATAACTTTCAGAAATGTTAAATACTGCCCCCCTTCATGGAATCTTTATTTCCATTCACCTAAAATAGTCTGGATTTTGTTGATAGGGAAGTAAAATATTTAGAAAGCTAAGCACACTGTTTAAAAATTAAAATAGTTTTTGAGTAACTGTGTATTTTTATTCTTTTCATAAAAACTAATTAATACAATAATGCCTTTGTTTAAAAATTCCATTTAATTAATGAAAAATGCAAGGGCCCCAGACTGACTTAGAGATGTCAGGATACTTTGTAGGAACTAAAGTCTTGTGAACCACATGACTGAGCCAAGCCAAGATATCAGTGTCAAGCTCCTGGTAAAAGTGACTACAGACTTCTAAGCAGCAATTTCTATAAAGTTTTGTCAGTCAGGCAATGAAATGTGAGCTTCTTTAAAGAAGTTTATAAAATTTCATTATTTACAAGTTTGGGAGTATATCATATGTTAAATAGAAATGATTTTTAATACAAAATATAAAACACAAGCAGGACCTGAAAAGACTCTGAAGAAATAAGACCATACCTGGAACAGACATATATTAAACTTTGAGAAAGTATTAAGAGGAGTTAAGGTAAAAACTCATATGTTACCCAATTGCACCTAAGCAGCGGGCACAGAGCGTATTTCAGAAGGGTGTAAATGGCTTTTTGTCTAGGAATATGCATTAAATAAAGTAGAAGTAGAGGTTCCAAAATAATAATCTATATTTTAGAGAGAACTAGTAAATAAATGTGTAGTGCAATAGCATGTACTATTTGTGATTTGTTTTCTTTTATTTTTTAAAAGATTTTATTTATTTATTTGACAGAGACACAGTGTGAGAGGGAACACAAGCAGGGGGAGTGGGAGACGGAGAAGCAGATTTCCTGTTGAGCAGGGAACCCGATGCAGGGTTTGATCCCAGGACCCTGGGAATGTGACCTGAGCTGAAGGCAGACACTTAATGACTGAGCCACCCAGGCACCCCGTGATTTGTTTTCTTGAATCATTACTACTAGAAAATGTTTCCTAAGTACTTATAATGTATGAAAAAATATCCACAACACAGAGACAGTTGTGGCCTCCACCCAGTGGTTCTGCAATCTAAGTAAGTCTGGTAACAAAGCAGACATAAAAACACTGAAAGATGAATGACTCACATGGAGGTGATGCAGTTTGCCTATGGTTTTATTTTTCTGGTTTCTTCTTTGAGGCCTCTCCCATTGCTGTATGATTTTAAAAATGTGCATGTGTGGGGTTACACAATTGCATTTTGGCCCTGTTTTCTCCTTCATAAAGAGTCTAGTATAACATTAAATCAGTATGTTACAAATTAATGCATTCAACGGCCCTAGTTCATAAGAAAAAGAAAATATTTTTTCTAGACGTTTTTGTGTATTCCAGCTTTATTTGTACATGGCGAAAGTAAATCATGCTTGCTAGAGATCTGTGATGCGATATTAGCAATTTAATAAAGATGCTGGTTTTGATGATGGCCATCAGAATATCTTTTTAAAATATTTTTTAAGAAGTTTTTATGGTCATTACCTGTAAAATTTCCATGTTGTAAATAAATAGTAGGGTTTTCCTTGCAAAATAACAAGATAACAGGAGAAAGAAAATTGCTGAGAAGGAAGTAGCCTTTAGGAAATTCTGATCAAACATTATTTCCTGAAGAAACAGAGTCTCTGAGGAATATGTATCTCCACGACTGGAGGACCTCAGGTATATTAATTGAATGCTTGATATGAGGAGGTCCTTAATGTACCACCGAATTGCATCTGCAGCCATAACATTTTGGAAGGACAGTGGCTTCTAACAGGTCTCTTGTTACCAACAAGGATAGACGACAAAAATAAGAACTATAAAATGGACACCTCAGGTCCAAAGGGGTGTTTAAGGACCATCCATTTACTTATTCATAAATCATATATCTGTTAACTAAATCTGTGCTTAGAGATGAATTGATACTTTGAAAAGCACCTGTCACACTAAGAAAATGATGATCACCTCTTAAAATTAAGAATTACAAGATTCTCAATCT
The DNA here is from genome assembly GCF_003265705.2 of Callorhinus ursinus. Taxonomy (NCBI): domain Eukaryota; kingdom Metazoa; phylum Chordata; class Mammalia; order Carnivora; family Otariidae; genus Callorhinus; species Callorhinus ursinus. The sequence goes on along the minus strand of NW_027397067.1, from coordinate 59,064,680 downwards.
TTATTGTCTTTTAATTGTGCTTATGTTGTAAAAAGCTCTTTGTGAATCCCAATCACAGAGAAAACTGAGACTGGAAGTAAGTTGACATTTTTGATATTCTGTTAGATACTGAAGTTCCAGTGATCTATGTGTTAACTAGGATAATACTTGCTTATATTAGACACTCAGTATTGCTAGATGGATGAATAAATGCATTGTGATAACTGATGTAGTGAAATGCTGGTGTCACAGAAGCACATAAATAATTCCTTCAGAATAAGGCATTTGCTAGTGTGTCATTTAGTCACCTGAGAAAAGCCATTGTAAGCCTTTGTTGAAGAAACTGAGAATACTTGGTCTTGAGATAAAAAAAAAAAACTCCAGGATTACCAGTGTTAGTGCTTCAAAAGATGGAAAGAGAGGTGTTGGGGAGAGATGCGGTTGGAAAGGTGGGCTGAACCCAGATCTTGAAGTGCCAAAGGTCATTCTAAAGAGTGTGGAATTTTAAGTAGAGGGGTGACAAGATTAGCTTTGCATTTCATAAGAATAAACCTGTTTATTACCAGGGAGGATACCACTGTTACGAGAAAACTTATTTAAAGAAATAATGACCCAATGCTTACTTTGGCAGCTCCTATACTAAAATTGGAATAATACAGAGATTAGCATGCCCCCTGCACAAGGATGACATGCAAATTTGTGAAGCAATAACAACGCAAACTTCCCAAATTGGGGGAAGGTAGTGAACGTTCAGATTCATAAAGCAGAAAGAATATCAAATAGGAAAATTCTAAATAAGTCTACGTGAAGACACATTATAAGGTAGTTGACAAAAGTCAAACATAAAATGACTTTTGAAAATTGCGAAAGAAAATTTGTCACATGCAAGGAAGCCCTCATAAGACTATCTGCAGATTTCTTAGCAGAAACCTTGCAGGCCAGAGGGGAGTTGGGGGATGTGTTTAAAGTGCTGAAAGAAAAAAAAAACTACCAAACAAAAATACTACACATAGCTGAACAGTTCAAAAATGAAGGAGAGATAAAGACTTTCCCAAACAGAAACTAAGGGAGTTCATCACCTATAATCTGTTTTATAAGAAATACTAAAAGGAGTTCTTCAAATTGGAATGAAAGGATGCTAAACAACACAAAAGTACATGAACCTTGGCAATGATAAATATATAAACAAATACAGAATACTGTAATGCTGTAATGGTGATATATAAATCACTATTAGTTTTAATATAAAGATAAAAAACACATTAAGAATAACTATAACTATAAAATTTAATTACAAATTCACAATATAAAAAGATAAAAACTGTGATACAAAAATACAGATTCAAAGTGGTACATGCACCCCAATGTTTATAGCAACATTATCAACAAGTGCTCATGGAAAGAGCCCAAGTGTCCATTGATGGATGAATGGATAAAGAAGATGTGGTGTGTACACACACACACACACACACACACACACACACACACACACACTGGAATATTACTCGGCCATTAAAAAGAATGTAATCTTGCCATTTGCAATGACGTGGATGGAGGTAGAGTGTGTTACATCAAGTGAAATAAGTTAGTTAGAGCAAGATAAATACCATATGATTTCACTCATTTATTTTGGGAAACAAAACACATGAACATAGGGAAAGGAGGGGAAAAAAAAAAGAGGGAAGCAAACCATAAGAGACTCTTAATGGTAGACAACAAACTGAGGGTTGATGGACTGAGGTGCTGGGGAACGGGCTAGAAGAGTAATGGGTATTAAGGAAGGCACTTGTTATGATGAGCACTGGGTGTTATGCAAGTGATAAATCACTAAATTCTACTCCTGAAACCAATATTACACTGTATGTTAACTAATTCAAATTTAAATAAAAATTTGGAAGGAAAAAAAAAGATGTAAATTGTGACTTCAATAACATGAAGTGTGTTGGGCAGGACAAGTAAAAAGAATAGTTTTTATATGCTATTGAACTTAAGTTGTTACTGGCTTAAAATTAGCTGTTATAAGATGTTTTATGTAAGCCTCATGATTACTACAAAAAACCATACAGAATATATACAAAAGAAAAGAAATAAAAATGTATGACCACAATAAATCAACAAAACACAAAGAAGGATAGCAAGAGAAGAAAAGATGAACAAAAGAACTACAAAACAGAAAACAATGCAATAGTAAGTTTTTCCCTAAGAATAATTACTTCAAAAGTAAATGGATTAAATTTCCTGATCAAAAGACATAACACGGCTGATGGATAATAAAACAACACTCAACTACATGTTGCCTATGAGGGACTTTCTTTAGAATTAAAGACACACATAGTTAATGGGGTCGAAAAGATATTCAATACAAATGGTAATCAGAAGACAGCAGGGGTGGTTTTACTTATATCAAACAAAATACATTTAAAATACATTTTAAGTCAAAAACTGCCACAAGGCACCAAAAAGGACATTACATAATGATAAAAGGATATTCATCAGGAATATATAACAATTATAAATATATATGCACCCAACATCAGAACACCAAAATATATAAAGCAAAAATTAATAGAACTGAAGGGAGAAATTCATAACAATACAATAATAGTAGGAGACTTCAATACCAAATTTTCAATAATTGATATAATTATCCAGGCAGAAAATCAATAAAGAAATAGCTAACTTGAACAACAGTGTAGATCAAATGAACCTAATAAACATATTTAGAACTTACCCTCCAACAGCAGTAGAACACACATTTTTCTCAAGCATATATGGAACATTGTCCAGGACAGATCCCATGTTAGGTCATAAAATAAGTCTTAACAAATTTAAGAAGACTGAAATTATACCAAGTATCTTTTCCAACCATAATGGTATGAAACTAGGAATCAATAAAAGAACAGAAATTGGAAAATTCACAAATATGTGGAAGTTAAGCAACATATTCCTGAACAACAAAGGGTCAAAGAAGAAATCAATGGAGAAATCAAAAAAATGCCTTGAGGCAAATGAAAATTAAAACACAACATACTAAAACATACAGGATGCAGCAAAAGCAGTTATAAGAGGGAATTTTATGACAATACACACCCACATTAAAAAAGAAAGTTCTAGGGGTTCCTGGTTGGCTCAGTCTGTTAAGCGTTTAACTCTTGGTTTTGGCTCAGGTCATGATATGATCATGGGATCAAGCCCTGCACTGCCTTCTGTGCTCAGTGCAGAGTCTGCTTCAGATTCTTTTCCCCTCCCCCTCTGCCCCTCCCTGCTCTCCCTCTCTCTCTTTAAAATAAATAAATAAAATCTTAAAAAAAGAAATCTAAAAAGGCCCCGCTAAATTTATACCTCAAGGAACTAGAAAAAGAACAAACTAAGTCTAAAGTTAAAAGAAAGGAAATACTAAATACTAGAGCAAAAATAAATGAGACAGGGGCTATGAGAACAATAGAAAAGATCAATGAAACCAAGAGTTGGTTTTTGGGAAAGATAAACAAAAGTGACAAATCTTTAGCTACTCTAACCAAGAAAAAAGAAAGCAGATTTAAATTAATAAAATCAGAAGTGAAAGAGGAGACATTACACCTAATGCCACAGAAATAAAAAGGATCATAAGAGGCTACCGTGAACAGTTATTTACCAACAGACTGGATAACGGAGGAAATGGATAAATTGCTAGATACACACAACCTACCAAGACTGAATCATGAAGAAAAACAAGGTCTCAACAGATCAGTAATGAATGAGGAGATTTAATCAGTAATAAAAACCTTCCAACACAGAAAAGTCCAGGACCAGATGGCTTCACTAGTGAATTCTACCAGACATTTAAAGAAGAATTATTGCCAATTCTTTTCAAACTCTTCCAAAAAACTGAAGAGGAGAGAACACTTCCAAACTAAATTTTATGAGGCCAGAATTACCCTGACAGCAAAGCCCGACAAAACCACCACAAGAAACAAAAAAATTACAGGCCAGTGCCCTTGATTAACATAGATGCAAAAATCCTCAACAAAATACTAGCAAACTAAGTCACTACATTAAATCAGTACATTAAAAGGATCATATGTCATGATCAAGTAAGATTTATTCTTGACACACAAATGTGTTTCAACATACACACATCAATAAATGTGACACATTAACAGAATTAAGGATAAGAATCACAGGATTATCTCAATGGTTGCAGAAAAATAATTTAACAAAATTCAGCACTTTTTCATGAAAACCACTAGGCATAGAAACAATGGACCCCAACATAATAAAAACCTTATATGGAAAATCCACAGCTAATATCATACTCACTTGTGATAAATTAAAAGCTTTTTCTCTGATACCAGGAAAAAGAAAGAAAACCCACTCTCACTACTTCTATTCAGCATAGTACTAGAAATTCTAGCCAGAGCAATCAGGCAAGAAAAAGAAATCAATTAATTTAAATCAGAAAGGATAAAGTAAAATTATCTGTGTTGCAGATAAGATAATTCTATATGTGAAAAATTCTAAGGACCCCACAATAAAACAAAAAAATAAACAAACAAAACAAAAACCCTATGGAAGCTAATAAATGAATTCAGTAAAGTTATAGGATACAGAATCAACATAAAAATAATTTGCATCTCGGGATGCCTGAGTGGCTCAATCATTAAGCATCTGCCTTCAGCTTGGGTCATGATCCCACAGTCCTGGGATTGAGTCCTGCATCGGGCTCCCTGCTCCACAGGAAGCCTGCTTCTCCCTCTCCCACTCCCCCTGCTTGTGTTCCCTCTCTCGCTGTGTCTCTCTGTCAAATAAATAAAATCTTTAAAAATAATAATAATTTGCATTTCTATGTAATAATAAAGAAATATCAGAAAGATAAATTAAGAAAGCAATCCCATTTATAATAGCATCAAAAAGAATAAAATACTTAGGAATTAATTTAATCAAGGAATAAAAGACTTATACACTGAAAATTGCAAAACATCGGTGAAACTAAAGGAGACATAAACAAATGGGAAAACATCCCATATTTACTTATTAGAAGGCTTAATATTGTTAAAATGTTCACACAACCCAAAGCAACCGACACATTTGATGTAACAGACATTGAAATCCTAGTGGCACTTTTTACAGAAATAGAAAAAAAATCCCAAAATTCATATGGAATCATAAAAAATACCCCAAATAGTTAAAGCAATATTGAGAAAGAACAACCCCGGAGGCCTCACACTTTCTGATTTCAAAATATACTACAAAGCTACAGTAATTAAAATGGTATGGTACTGGCATGGCTACAGACAGACTGACCAACGGAACAGAATAGAGAATCCAGGAATAAACCCATGCATATAGTCAGTTGATCTTTGGCAAGTGTGCCAAGAATTCACAATGGGAAAAGGATATTCTTTTCAACAAACGGTGCTGGGAAATTAGATATCTACATGCAAAAGAATGTAATCAGAATATTATCTTACATCATATACAAAAGTCTGCTCAAAGTATTGAAGGCTTAAACATAACACCTGAAACTATAAAAATCATAGGCGAAACTAACGATGTATGGTGACTAGCATAACATAATAAAATTACAAAAAAAAAATCATAGGAGAAAGCATAAGGCAAAGTCTCTTGACTTAGGTGTTGGCAGTGATTTTTGGATATGACACCAAAAGCACAGGTGACAAAAACAGAAATAGACAGGTGAGACTACATGAAATTAAAAAGCTTTTGCATAGCAAAGAAAACAACCAACCAACCAAGAATGAAAAGTCAGCCTAGAAAATGACAGAAAATATTCGCAAGTCATATATCTGATGGGGGGTTAATTTACAAAATATATAAGGAATGCCTATAACTCAATTGCAAAAGGAAATAACTCCATTAAAAATGGACAATGGACTTGAACAGACATTTCTCCAAAGAAGAAATACAAATGGCCAACAGACATATGGAAAGAAGCTCTCTGTCCTTTATTATTAAGGAAATGTAAAACTACAATGAGCTATTACCTCATATCTATTAGGATGGCTATTACCAAACCAAACAAAACAAAACAAAGTTTTGGTGAGCATGTGGAGAAATTTGAACCCTTGTGCATGTGGAAGATAAAATAGTGTAGCATCTATGGAATATAAGAAGTGGTTTCTTTAAAAAATTTAGAAATAGAACTATCATATGATTCAGCAATCCTATTTCTGGGTATATACCCAAAATATTAAAATTAGAATCTTGAACAGCAATCTGCACTCCTATGTTCATTGCAGCTAAGTTTATTATTCATAACAGCTAAGAAATTGAAACAATCCAAGTAAACATCGAAAGGTGAAAAAAATAAAGAAAATGTGGTATAGATATTATTCGGCCTTTAAAAAAGAAGGTAATTTCAAACAACAAGCTAAATGAAATAAGCCAGTCACAGAAGATCAAATACTGTGAGATTCCACTAATATATCAAAAATAGCCAAACTCATAGAAATGGATAATACAGTGGGGGTTGCTAGGGGCTGAGGGGAGAGGGAAATAAGGTGTTGTTGTTCAATGGGTAAAAGTTTCAGTTATGCTCGATGAATAAGTTCTAGAAATCTAGACAACACAGTGCCTATAGTTAACAATATGGTATTGTGCACTTCCAAATTTGTTAAGAAGTAGAATCATGTTAAGTGCTCTTCCAACAACAACAGCAACACAACAAGCAAAAGTGAAGGGGCACAAAGGGAAGTTTCAGAGGTGTTGGATACGTCTGTTACCTTAATTGTAGTAAAGTGTCATGGATGTTTGCATATGTTCAAACTCATCAAATTGTACACAGTAAATATATGAAGTTCTTTAACATTAATAATACCCTAATAAAGCTGTTAAAAAAAAAGAGAGAAGTGGTTCAGATTTGACTCAGGAGCCATAGTTGTGGACCTCTACTATAAATCATCAAATACCTTCACCAGTTTCTTGACATAGGAGTTTTTGTATATTTACTGTCAAATTCCCACATCTAGAACAGGGTTTGTTACATAGGTGCTTAATAAATGCTTGTGGAATGATCTAAGAAACAAAAACACAATAAGGTCTAAAAAAAGAAATCCGTAATGTTTGATTTATAAGAATACCTGCATTCATGCTTGCATACAAGACTTGTTTTTGTAAGGGGAAGATTGCAAGGTTTTATTTGCAATCGATGTCAGTTCTAAAAATCACTTTTTATAATATAAGTACAAGTCAAAAGATAATAAAGATGGAGAGTTTTTGTAATTCTTAATTGTAGAATGTCATCATCATTGTCGATAAGTTGTTAGTTTGATAGAAGCTTTAAAAAGTTTGTATAAATTGCCTCAGCCTACTAGGGAGCCAAGCATGGATTGTCTACTTCCCGGAGTTAAGCAAGTTTTCCTATCAAATTTTGCCAGTTTGAGGATGTCCCATAAATTATTTCTCTCAACCAGTCTTTTTCTTACAAATAAACAGTGATGAGAAAGTTTGACCCCAAAAGTGATTTCCTACTGTTTCATTTTTTCTGCTCACCCCAAATAAAAATTAAACTATTTTAAAACTTAAGACCTAAATATATATTTATATTAAAATGTAGGAAATTATGTTAATGAATTATGTTATTTTACTAACTGGCTTTCAGGAAATACACACACACACACACACACACACACACTCAAACCTGCCAAAACACAGTACTTCTACTCCCTTATTTCTCCTACCTAAAGGGAGGGGAAAAAAAAGAGCCTTCCATCACAGCAAAGCACATTTAACGAAAAGAGACATGAGGTAAAAATTTTCATTTGCTTGAAAGATTTAAGTATATTTCTTTACTGATATGAGTGAATTATAATAGAATTTATATTTATAACCATCTGAGATTTTTGCCTTCTTAGTTCTAGGTCACACGTACTGGAAAAAAACAAGTCTTATTGTTTACTGTGGAATAGTTTAATGGTATTACTGTGTAATATGTGATGCTACACACTGTTACAGTATATGCATTATTAAAACCCTATCAAATAAAGGTCATATCTTGGAATCCTGGCTTTACCAGCTGGCCCATAAATGCGGTTTAGAAATGGCCTAATTAAATAACACCATTCAAATAATAATACTGATTAGACAGATATTTATACAGTACTTGTACAAGAGAGCCTGCCATGGTCAGTTTCCAGGGAAAAGAAAGATCTAATCAAGTATGTATATTTTTCAAAGTATACATGTTAATTTGAAAGCTGAGTAAGTTGCAGAAGTGTTTCAGGATCAATGACCAAAAAGAGAGGACAAAAAGCCTGGTCCTTGGCAAAGTAGAGTTGGGAATCATTAATCATTTTAAAGTAAATGTTTCTCTACCTGAATCTCTGCCAAAGGCCTTGACAGAATGCAGACTCCCAGAAGATCCAAACCTGCTGATGACAACAATGTTTGTTATACAGTATGCAATATTACAAAAGATCCTTTCAGTGCTTGAGATTTTGAAGAGATGCCTGTATCTAGGATTTCTGATAAAGCTTACAACTGCCATGAGTGATATTCAGTTTTAATATATGAGTCTTCATGCCATTACATGCACCAGTTCCATCCTTCATGCTGCATTGGAAGGCTCAGTTAAGCCAACTGGGGCCAATTCTAGAATTCTTGCCAATGATGACATGGCTTCCTTTCCAGAGCCTCTGGTGTATTCTCATGTAGTCTTATAGAGAAGCCAAAAATTACTGGCGGCTCAGATAATTTTTGAACCACACCTTGGTTTTTTAATCAGCAGAACTTGATAGAAGTAAATGCTGTGAACTACTTCATGCTCCTATTGCCTCATTCATAATGTGGTTGTCACATAAAATTAACCGCCCACACTTTACCAGGAAGAATCTTTGCCTGCTCCTTCATCCATCAGGAAAAAGCCACTCTAAGTATAAATTTCTTGGCTGCTTTACAGGTCACTACCTATTTTGATCAAGAAAGTGGATGACAAAGCCTTTCAAGTAATGAAGGTTTCCATAAAAAGCCATTTTAACTTGAAATGTTATGATTAAGGTTTTTAATATACTGTCTTTTAGAGGTCAAACATTTAGATAACAGATTTTAAAAAAGAGAGATGGACCGAAAGATATGTGTATATTACATAATTATACAACTCAAATACTGATATTTCTGCTGGTGAATCAATTCCCCATGCTCCTGCCCAGAGCATAAAACAAAACGAACAAACAATACCACACCACATATTTCTTTTCCTTTATGTATCTGCATCTTAATTTTGTAGATAGCCAGCCAGAAATTAGGCTGGCTTGGGAACATTCTGGAAAAGGCATAGCTCTCTGGGTCCATATATTTACCTGTGACACTACCTGGATACACTCTTGTGTTTGGACTGTTTATTAAGGAGTCCAAGAGGATTGGTAAATATTGATTGAACTCAAACTTCAGTAAAGGGGACATATATAATGTAGTATAAATTAACTACGGTTATATAACAAAATTAAACTTGTGAATGACATAAAGTTGTAATGTTTCATTATTATGAAATTGGTAAAATCTTTAGTTATGAGACTTAAATGATTTCTAGTAGGACTGGCTTCCATGTCTCCAATTTCTCTTCTTTGATTGTTTTTTGACATATTCTTCTGTGCCTTCCATCCCATCCTTGCACCCCTGCAATTTTGATTGAGGTGTTGTTTCTTTGAATAAGACCCTTTGTTATTATATGAGAGGTACCTTTGTTTCTCTGTCTATAATTATGAAAATTTCTCTTCAAGTACAGAGTTGATTTTTTTAAAATTCATTTTTCAGCTGTACTTTGATTCCCTGAAAAGCACACTGCAAAATTCTTGCCAGTACATACTTATTACAGAATAATAGTATTACTATTTCTGAGACCCTGGGGTGGGTTCATGAATTTAATTTCTGGCCAGGTTTGTTTTTACAAAGTGTCCTGTTCCACTTTGAATCAGACTTAGATTCAAACTCAATTTAAGCAATTTGTTTAGAAAATGTTGCATGTCTTGTTCTGTTTCCAGGGATCTAGCAGTTTGGGTTATTCAAACTAATCCTCCCATTGAAACCAACAACAGATGCTGGATGAAATATTTTATGACTACCTTTCAAAAACTATCAAAGAGCTGACAAAGTAGTAAGGAATTACCAAGCCAACTCTAAGGAAAACTTGGAACTCAAGAGTAAGGGAGTACTGGAGCTATTTTTGCCACAAAGGCAATTATTATTCAAAGTTAATTTGCACTTTAGTTTTGATGGCTTAAACATAAGGACAATAGAAGTTATAGCCCAAGGACTACCAACCACCCAAGATAAGAAATCTGATAAGAGATTCTACCTACATTAAGCTAGGGCTTCAGAGAATTACAGCATTAGAATAAAGGTAAGTCAGAAGTAAATCTGCCCTCCATCCCCTGAACATCAGAAAAAGTTGCCCTAGAGGAAAAGCCCTAAGAAATCATAACCATAGCCCACTTGAATAACACATTTGTAGTCCAAATTAATAAGTACCTACTAGTTATAAAATAACCTACAGATTGTGAATACATTTCAAAGTGATTGCACAGTGTTACTGCCCCTTGGTACCTTCAAGAAACCAAGGTGGATCTTTAAAGGAAGGATCCCTCCCTTGTTTTTTTAATCTTTGAAATATCCACATAGCGAATTTTTCAAGACTATGAGCAGCACACAGTTAAAAATAACAAGCACATAAGAATTCATGGCTTTATATGCCAGAATTAGCAGAAACAATAAGTAACAGAAATATACCCACAATGATTACAGATACTGGTCTTCTTAGAGACACAGTATAAACAGTACTTACTGTGTTTTAAAAAAAGAAGATAAACTTGAAGATAGCTACAAATAGAAAAGTATGGAAAGAGCCAAAAGATTTTATTTAAAAAACAGACAACTTCAGGGTACCTGTGTGGCTCAGTTGGTTAAGTGTCTGAGCCTTCAGCTCAGGTCATGATCCTGGAGTCCCAGGATTGAGCCCCAGAGCCCTACATCAGGCTCCCTGCTCAGCAGGGAGTCTGCTTTTGCCTCTCCCCTCCCCCCGTCCCCCCCCCCCCGCTCTCTCACTTACTCGCTGTCTCTCAAGTAAATAAATTAAAAATCTTTAAAAAAAATAAAAAACAACTTTTAGAAATAAGAAAAAATGCAATAAATAAAAGTATAACGTCAATGGATAATTGTAAAAGAAAATTAGACAGAGGTGAAGAGAGAAGAGGAACTGAAAGGTTAGAAGAAATTATCTGTAAATTAGCACAGAGAGATTTAAAGGTGGGAAAGAAGTAGGAGAGGTTAATAGACAAGGAAGAGTGTGTGGTAAGTTCTGAAGTATGATTAAATGGTGTCCAGGAGATGCTGGAGAGATTCGGGAAGAGGCAATACATAAAAAGGTAATGAATAAAATAATTATTGGATGGTGTAAACTGAGAAAGAAACAGATTTAAGATTCCCAGTGGATTTCAAAGAGGACTAGAAATAATAATTATTCCAACTGAGACACATCAAAATGAAATTTCAGCACACCAAGGACAAAGTGAAAAATCTTATAAGCCAATCCGAGCAAAAAAACAGATTACCTTTAAAGAGTGGTGTGTAGATTAATACTTAATTTCTTTTTTTTTACGGTTTTATTTATTTATTTGACAGAGAGAGACACAGCGAGAGAGGGAACACAAGCAGGGGGAGTGGGAGAGGGAGAAGCAGGCCTCCCGTGGAGCAGGGAGCCTGATGCGGGGCTCGATCTCAGGACCCTGGGATCATGACCTGAGCCGAAGGCAGATGCTTAACGACTGAGCCACCCAGGCGCCCCAATAGTTAATTTCTTAGAGACCGTATAGAAGTCAGACATACGATAAAAGAAAGAAAATAATTGCAAATCCATTGAAAATACCCTCAATAATTTCCCCAAAGATAGATAGATAGATAGATAGATAGATAGATAGATAGATAGATAGATAGATATACTAATTTAAATTCAGTTTAGTTAACATATAGTGTATTATTAGTGTCAGGGGTAGAATTTAGTGATCCATCAGTTGCATATAACACCCAGTGCTCATTACATCAAGTGGCCTCCTTAATGCCCATCACCCAGTTACCCTATCCCCCACCCACCTCCCCTCCAGCAACCCTCAGTTTGTTTCCTACAGTTAAGAGTCTCTTATAGTTTGCCTCCCTCTCTGTTATTTTATTTTTCCTTCCCTTCCCCTATGTTCATCTGTTTTGTTTCTTAAATTAAGATACATATTTTTAAGACAATCAACTGAGAAGGATAAGGCCTAATGACATTTTAGGTGCTTAGAAAATGTTTGTTAGTAAGTCAGTTTCTTTAAGGCCTCAATTAAATAGCTCTTCTTCTCCTAATATTCTTGGAGACAGAGTCTATTGTGAATCCATTTTGGTTTGGATCTCATGAAGATACGTAAGCCCAAATACGTGTGAGTTTAAAAATTGGCAAGTCTACATACTTACCCCATATTTGGAGTGACTGTGGTCCAGAAAACAATCATGTGGTTATACTCACCCCAGATCCCAATCGGTTTGTATTATTTATATTATCAGTATTATACCAGTCTTTGTAATATAGGAAGCATAGTTTCATTTGCTTTCTATGTCACATGAGCAATATTTAGCATTATTGATTACCACTTGCTGTCATTACCAAACCCCAACACCCCATTGTCCACATCAACTACTTCTATTATAATCAGATATTTGGTCGTATGAAATAACTAAAAGAATACATAACACACTTAACTTTTCTGAATTTAAAATAATTACCCTAGTATTATATTCAGGAGCAAGCATTTGGTGTACATTATCATTTATGTAGACACTTTCTCAAATATTACCATGATTTGGCCTATGTATTCAATTAAGACACTAGTTTTGTGTGTGTGTGTGTGTGCGCGTGTGTGTGTGTAATATAATGTATTCCAGAACAGAGGCAAATAAGACATTTTGAAGTAGACAGATTTTTGTGTGCTTCCTGAATTAGGCGGTTTCCTAATAAATGTGCATAGCAATTACAATAATTGACTTCTATATTGTACATCATACAGAGCAGCTTCATATTTGACTCATTTCATCTTTACTAAAATCTTTAAGATTATCAAGGAACTCATTGAAAGTTCTATTTTTAGGGGCGCCTGGGTGGTTCAGTCATTAAGCATCTGCCTTTGGCTCAGGTCATGATCCCAGAGTCCTGGGATCGAGTCCCGCATCGAGCCCTGCATCAAGCCCCGCATCGGGCTCCCTGCTCAGCAGGAAGCCTGCTTCTCCCTCTCCCACTCCCCCTGCTTGTGTTCCCTCTTTTGCTGTCTCTTTCTCTCTGTCAAATAAATAAATAAAATCTTAAAAAAAAGAAAGTTCTATTTTTAGATAAGTAAATAAATAGATAGTTAGATTATGTGACTTGCCCAAGGCCATACAACCACAAAATGAGGTGCTCAGAATGATGTAGCTAGACAGAGAGTGGTTCTGAGGACACTGGGGACAGATGAATTGGTGTCAGGAGATTGCATTCAATGAGTGGGACCTTCCACATGCCAAACCTTCTAGTCACCAGAGATACAGAGGTGAACAAAGTTGGATACATTCATTAAGATCTCTGTCTTGTAGGGGCCTCAAGTCAGCAGGGGAGAGATCACAGTGAAGCTTCAAGAGCTCTTAGAAGAGGGATTAAAAATAAGAATTTCCTACACACATATATAGAAAGGGTAAAATAAAATACTGACATTACCAAATGCTGGTGAACATATAGGGCAATAGGAACTCTCATTTATTGCTGGTTTTACAGCCACTTTGGGAGAAAATTTGGGAGTTTTTGATAAAGTTAAACATAGTCCTACCACAGAAAACCTGCTTGTAAATGTTTTTAGCAGCCTTATTCATAATTGTCATAACATGGAAGCAACCCAGTGATCTTCAATAGGTGAATGGATAAGCCAGCTGTGGTCCAACCATACAATGGAATATTTATTCAACAATGAAAAGAAGTGAGTTATCAAAGGGGCTCCTGGGTGGCTCAGTTGGTTAAGTGACTGACTTCAGCTCAGGTCATGATCCTGAAGTCCTGGGATCGAGTCCTGCATTGGGCTACCTGCTCAGCAGGGAGTCTGCTTCTCCCTCTGACCCTCCCCCCTCTCATACTCTCTCTCTCTCTCAAATAAATAAATAAACAATCTTAAAAAAAAACTTTAAAAAAGGTGAGTTATCAAATCACAGAAAGACATAGAAGAACCTTATATGCAAATTAAGTGAAAAATGGCAATCAGAAAAGGCTATATACTATATGATTCCAATTATATGACATGCCAGAAAACACATAATTATATAGAGACAGTAAAAAGATTGGTGGTTAACAGTGGTTGTGGGTGGTGGATAAGTGGAGCACAGGAGAGATTTTTAGGGCAGTGAAGCTATTCTGTAAGATACTGTAGTGGTGGATGCCTGGCATTATGAATTTGTCAAAGTCCATAGAACTGTACAACACAGAGTGGACCCAAATGTAAACTACGGACTTTAGTTAATAATGCTGTATCGATATTACTTCATCGATTAAAACAAATATATGACACTAAAGATATTAATAATTAGGGGAATTCTGAGGGGACTAGAGGAGATGTGGTGTATGGGAAATCTCTGTACTTTGTTCAGTTTTTAAACCTAATCTGCTCTAAGAAATAAAGTCTATTATGAATAATAACAAAAAAGGCCATAGGCAAGTTGAAAAAGGAAATAGGAGAGAGTGGGGGGGTCTGAATTGAGGATGGGAATTCCATAATTAGCAGTACTATAAATATTATAGAGTACCTCTTGTCGCACCAGAGTTTTTAATCCAATCCCCATTAAGTAAGAATGTCTGTCCTAGTTACTTGAAGAAAATTGGTGAATCTCTGATATTAATGCATGCAGGTCAGAACTGAATTTTTATCATCTGATTTCAAATCCAGGACCTATTTCTCTATTTCAAATTACTGGTATTAATGCCACAATTTACAAGGTAAATTTTAAAAGGAGAAAAGTTCTGGAAAAATAGTAAAAGGCAAAAATTCAGGAGGAGAAACTAAGAAAGTGGGTATCGTGCTCACAAGGAATTTTGCTTTATTCAACCTGCCCATTGTTCTTTTTTTGCTTTAAAAAATATTCTGCAAACACATTCAAATTGCTGGCTGTCAGACTCTGCTTCTTGAGGATTTTACCCTCAAGGGGAAACAACAGGGGAATGAAAGGTATTCTGGAACCTTAGATTTTCTTAGCCAAATGTTAACTAGATCAGTGTTTTGAGTCAGCTCCAGTAGATGGAGCGAGAGAGTAGGAAGCAGCATCCCTTACAGGGTGCAGTTTGAAATAAAGCAGCCGTATTTTCAACAGCTCTGAATCTGTGTGATTTCTGGCAAGACCTTTAGCAGAGGAGAACAGACAGTTTTATAGCCTCTGTCAGTCCTCTTGGCAGAGCCAGAAGACCCTCTGGTCTATTGGACTTGAGGATTCCTTTCCTCTAGAAATATTTGATGGCAGCCAAGTGATTGCATGTTCCAAGACCCTTGAAAAGGACTCTTCTGCGTCACTCAGATGGTCTTGTGTGCTAGAGGGCCTTTCCAACTCTGTGACTGATGGCAGGCAGCTAGACTAAAATCTGTAAAGCTCTTCTGCTTTTGCCAGAGGAAGTTACTAGAGCATTTTGATATTTTTAAAGGCTACCAAAACAAACAAAAAATATGACTAACATTGAGACAGTGAAACAGTATTTTTATTCATAACTATAAGTGCAACATTTACCAATAGCACATCATGGAGTTCATTTCTCTTTTTTCAATTAGCCACTTTTTGGAATGAGACCCAACAACATAATGAAGAGAATTGTGTAATTAGCATTCAAAAAATGTCCAAGTGAGTATATTATCAGTTGAGGTTGGCTACATACACAGTGATGGAATTAAAATGCACAGGAAAACTGTCCCTTCCCCCACCCCACCATATTCTGGAGGAAAACTCAACAACCTCACTATATATATTCACTTTTCTACCTAAGAAGTTATCTAACTTTACAGAGTTTCAAAAAAGGCTAATATACAAGTTAGTCACATATTTCATTATCTGCCAAGTCATATTCCTTGTTTAAAGAAGCTTCTTGCTCAGCCTTTTGTCTTATTGTAGCTTCCTTCTTATAAGGTCAACTTTTGATGAGTAGCGTATGGATTATTTTGGTTTCCTTCCAAAATCAGTGTATAAAGTTATTGCCCTACACTTGGTCAGAAAATAGTGTGAGGAAAATAAGTGTATGAACGGTCAAATTAATAAGTACCGCCTATTACATATGTGGCATAGAGGGACATAAAATGAGAAGAACAAGATCCCTTTCCTCTAGAGGCTCATGATCAATAATAGCACAAACCCATGTGAAGGAATTACACCCATATAAACATTACTATAATCGAGGTGTGAATAAAGCATCATGGTAGTACAGAGGAGAAAATACCTATCCGTGTTTGAGAATATCAAGACAGGTATTTTATCAGAGGTGATATCTGGGCTGAGTGCTAAAGGATTAGCAGGAATTCACCAGGCGGACAAGAGAATGAATGGTATTAATGACCCCAAAAAAGACATGTCCAAAAGTTAAATAATATTCAGTTTGTGAAAGGTAAATGATTTAGCATGGTTAGAGCCTGGCTAACTGTGGCAGAAAGGGGGAAATTAGATGTAAAAACATAGGGAAGGTAAAACTATGAAAAGCTTAAATATATTGCCTAGGAATCTGGGCTTAATTCAGCATTGTTCAAAAAACCTTTCTGCAGTGATGGAAATGTTCTATAATTTGCATTGTCTAATATGGAAGACACTAGCCCCCTGTGGTTATTGAACAGTTGAAAAGTGGCTAGTGAGACTGACTATTATTATGACATTTTTTGTTTAATTTAAATTTAGATCTAAATAGTTGCATGAGACTAGTAGCTACTATATTGGATAGCACTGTTTGAGTGATGGAAACTATTGAAAGATTATCATTAGTGGAATTAAATGATTGGGTTTAAAATTAATCTAAAAATAAGCACAGGTTGAAATGATTCCATTGGATTATATGGTCCATTTAAAATCAAAGATCTTTAAATATTACATATTAACTTGGAGTTATGTCCATTTGTATAAGCAGAGCAATTGCAACTATCCAGGAATTAAGATAATGCCTTTCTAGACTACTCAGCATGAGAAGGCGCAGAGAAAATAACCAAATGCATGTAGCTTAAATCTCCAGTCTGTACATGAGGAAGTTAGGCATCCATATTGGGAGTGGGAAAAAATGTTATTAGAGAGAAATGACTCCCACCAAGTTAAGGAATTTCTATAAAAGAGAAACCTTTTCCAATAATATGTAAATCTGCCCAAATCATTCTAAAACCATTGGCTTCTTGAATTCATAGAATTTGTGTCTGAGTAATGAAAAAGACAAAGCCTGTAGAATATAGGCTCTGAAATCTCAGACAAGCAAGCCTGTGGCAACACTCAAGGCTAGCTTGCTCTTCTCTTCCCTCAGTAGATTTCACTGGAATTGAGACTCTCTGATTTGGCAGGCTGCCTATTTCACTGGCAGGTATTCCTAAGAGCACATCTCTTTTGAGAAGACAGGAAATGCTTAAAATCAGCACTAACAGCTGGGATCAAAAGAAAAAAGCACCTAGGAAAGGCTTCTGATCAGTTTGGAAACTGATTAAAAGGGAACATTGGTGACTTCATTTTGAATTATTTACTTTCCCCTTTGCAAGGTGTATTTATTTTCTATTGTTAAATAATAAATTATTACAAATTTAGTTTCCAAACTGCTTAAACAATACCTATTTATTATCTTACACTTTCTGAAGGTGGCAATACTTGAGCTGTACCATAGCTGAATTCTCATTCAGGATTTCACAAGGTCAAAATCCAAGTGTCATGACAAGCTGGATTTTCATTTGGAGCTCAAGTCCTCTTCTAAGCTCATTTAGATTTTGGAGAGTTCAGTGCATTGTGTTTGTAGGACTGAGGCTCTCAAATCCCAGAGGGGCCTGCAATTTCCTGATACATGGTCCTCTTCACAACATGGTGGTTTGCTTCCTCAGGGCCAACAGAAGAGAGTCTCTGCTGCTGTTTGAGCACTAGAGCTCTGTTCAGAGCTAAACTGATTAACTCAGGCCCACTAGAATAATCTCTCTCTTGGTTAACTCCAAGTCAGCTGATTGAGGATTTAATCAAATCTACAAAATCCCTTAGCTTTATTTATTTATTTTTAAAGATTTTATTTATTTATTTGACAGAGAGAGATACAGTGAGAGAGGGAACAAAAGCAGGGGGAGTGGGAGCGGGAGAAGCAGGCTTCCTGCTGAGCAGAGAGCCCGATGCAGGGCTCCATCCCAGGACGCTGAGATCATGACCTGAGCCGAAGGCAGACGCTTAATGACTGAGCCACACTGGCGCTCCAATCCCTTAGCTTTAAAATGAAACATAATTATGGGAGTGATATCCATTCATACTCACAAATTGAGCTACAACTAAAGAGGAAGGGATTATATAGGACCTGTGTACCAGTGGGTGGGAATCTAGGAAACCATCTTAGAATTCTGTCTACCACACATGACCATGGCAGTCTACACACATCTCTATTCTAATGCTTTATTTTCCCTCATGTGACTACATATGCTTACATATCTATCTTTTCCAATAAAGAAAGGGATAATATTGTAGTAATCTTTCACACAGACTCTACAATAGGGTTTTATGAAGGAAGTCTCTCTCTCAGTTTCCCTCATTTTTATATGATTATTACAGTGCCTTGTATATACTGACATCAATAAATGGTAGTTTTTAATCTTGTTTTAGTTCATATGAAATCCTTAAAATATATATTGTATAAATATATATATATATCTCAATGCAAAGAGATAGTAAAGATGAATTTGTTGTGAAAACAAAACAAAATACATTTTGAAGTCTATTGGGAGCTTCTGATGTATAAAGGAAATAATGTGTTGGTGATGAGGCTGATGGATGAGAGGTAGAAGTAAGAAATGAACCACTCACATGGATAAAGAGAAAGTAGAATGTAAATTTATATAAAATAAAGATGAATTACCTCAAAGAATATGCATTTTATGGCTGGATTTGGACTCTTGGAAAATAACTTCCACATGCTCCATCTGAGCCTTTGTTTTTCCTGTTTGATGATTTGTAATAGAACATGAAAACTTGATAAGAAATATCTAGAAACTGATTCATAATCATTTAGTGATTTTTAAAAGTCTCCAGTACATCTCAGAGTAGAGAAGTGTGTTACCTGAAATATGTGGAAGATGTTAAATTACAAGATGAAGTGTATATGTGTGTGTGAGTATATTTGATAAGACTAACAAATTTTAAAAATGATGTAGAATATTCACTTATGAGGAGATTATTAGTCTTTAGCCTGACGCACCTTCAGTGGTCTTCTCTGCGGTAGTTGCCTTAACAAGCACTACTGATTCTCCTCATGACCTGCCTGCTCCGCCATCTTTGTTTCTAGACCTGTAACTAGACTCAAGTCTCAGCAGGTTGCAAAGGATAAGGAACAAAGTGTGACCTGTCAGGACGTGTACTGCACCACATACTCAAAAAACTGCATTAACTGCATGGTGTTTTTTCCCCCAATTTATGTAAATAGAAATCTGGAGAGTGTGTGTGGGAATAGATATTATGGGTATGGAAGAATAGGGTAAGGAACATAAAGTTGAGTCAGGCCAAATTTATAAAAAGGGTCTGTATTAGTCAAGATTTTCCAGGGAAACAAAATATATGTATGCATGTATGTATATATGTGTATGTATGTATCTATCCTGGGCCTTACTAGATATTTAATGCTAATCATGGGCCACCAAGTTACCGTGTGAACTTAACTTTCCATTGTGAACTGGGTGTTTGATACATGAAGCCATTAAGTTGGGTATGCACAGTAGCATTCCATTATGAAAAGAAAAGTGGTATGGATGAGATCATGCTTGAGCAGGCCCTGTAGGAATAAGTTGCATAAGGCAGTAGGGCAATTACACAGGGTTAGGACAGTGCCCTGCAGCAGGCTATATATGCTTTAAACC
This sequence comes from Callorhinus ursinus, assembly GCF_003265705.2. NCBI lineage: Eukaryota > Metazoa > Chordata > Mammalia > Carnivora > Otariidae > Callorhinus > Callorhinus ursinus. The sequence goes on along the minus strand of NW_027397067.1, from coordinate 59,044,629 downwards.
AGCATCCAGTATATAGTGCTATTTCTTCCTTAGCCAGGAATAAAAGCAGAGAAATGGGAGTAGCTCCATTCTCTATTATCCCTAGTTTTCTACCAGCAATAATTCCACTAGCAAAGTCTTTGCTTCCAGTTCCCACAACCTCAGGCTCTGCAGGTCTAGAGGACTTAGTTCCATTGGGAGGAGTGCTTCTACCAGGAGACACAATTCATCTATTGGATGGGAAGTCGAGACTGACACCCACCCAGTTTGTGATCCTTATACTCCTGAATCAACAGTTAAAGAAGGGAGTTACTATACTGACTGGGATGATTGATATGAATTGTCAGGGGAAAATTGCTACTTCAAAATGGAAGTATGGAAGATTATGTCTGGCACACAGGAGATTCTTTAGGCTATATTTTACCAGGCCCTGTGATTAAAATCAACAGAAAACTAAACTCAATTCAGGCAGGAATGCTAATGGTTTAGAACCTTCATGAACGAGGGCTTGGGTCACCTTACCACACCAAGAACTATAACCAGATGATAAGGTTGCTGAATGCAAAGGGAATGAGGAATTGGTGGTGGAAGAAGGTAGTTATAAATAATGATTCTGACTGTTTGACTAGTTAATTTTATATCACAATATTTATATTACAGGATATCAAAGGAGAAGATTAAACATTGGGGAAGGACTATGACTCCTCTTCTGGAGTTAAGCATTAATGTATTTTCAACTGTATTATATTAAAGGGAAATGAGACTGTGTTAGTATTTAATTTTAATAGTAAATATGGTTTAATGAGGTGTGTGGGTGTTAAGCTGACAAGAGGTGGACCAAAATGGTTTTATTTGACCATCAACTTATCTAGGCTTCTGTCCCCATTTATTCAGTCAAGCATTAATTTACATGTTGCTATGAAGGTATTTTTAGATGTACTTAAAGTCTATAATCAGTTGACTTTAAGTAAGCAAGATTATGCCAGATAATGTTGGTTGGCCAGTTCAATTCGTTGAAAGGTTGGTTAGCCAGTTCAATTAGTTGAACATTTCATCATCTAAGAGAAGATGAAATTCCGCCTATGGGCAATAGCTTCAATCCATGGTGGAAAGTATCAGCCTGCCATTTCTGAAGGCCCACTCTGTACATTGTAGACTTGCCTGGCCAGTTCCCACGATCGTAGAAGCCATTTCTTTGTAATAAATCTCTTAATATACATCTCCTACTACTTCTGTTACTCGGGCTGAACTCAAGATTGTTACAATAGGCATTGAAGCATTTGTATGGACAGTGGGGAGAAGAATGTTTAAGATAGAAAAGAATCAGATTTTATTTATTAGGTGATGCACAAGACAGTTGATATGCACAGAAGTAAGTTATGACCTGTAAAAATTCTGTTAGCTTGAGACGAGACTGATAAGAAGTTAAGAATGAGGGCAAGAAGGTATTTTTTAATACAGAAAAGACCAAGAAGAGATCAAATGAAAGTAGCAAATTGATATCAAAACCAAATTTAGTTCTCCTAGTTAGCCTCTCCTCCATTCCCCCTGAATGTACTTTCTCTTGTTCCTCTTCATGAAGGTGATTCTGAGGCCAACATAGGAATGATCCTGAGGTATTTGTGTTTCCATCAGGGCTAAAACCCCAGGATGTATAATTCCTAAGAAGTCTGAAGTAATTATGTGCGATGCATAATGTTTGCTGGGAAGCTGTTGTTGAAAATTTAGCCCTGAGGTTTTTGGAGTTTTATTCTATCAGCAGATAAAAATAATTTCTTTCTCTTGCTGAGCTAATCTTTTGAAAGGTAGCAACTCTGTAATTTCATCTTTATTACTACTCCCTATTGATTAGATTATTGCCTACAATGCTTTACATTTTATTTTATCCAGTCGATGTTTCATTAACTGAATCAGAGGTATGCCAAGATTTTTTTTTCCTTTTTTTTCTTCACTTAGTACATTTGTCTTAAAATTAACATTAGTTCCTCCCACATAGTAGCAGTTTTTAGCTCTCGGTTTTAATTTTTCAAGTCATGATATTGTTAATCCATTGCAGAGACTTTCTCATTGGTCATTTGCGTCAAGTTGAAAGAGACTTTCTGAGGGGCTACCCTGAGCTCCCATTTTGAGGACAAGAAGAATGCATTTGGCTTCAACCAACTTGACTACTTGCTTTCATTGAATTTTCTCAGTCCTTTTTCTTCCAAGCTTTCTTCTGGCACTGTTTCACTTTGATGACTTCTTTCCACTCCTATTCCAATTACCCTGCCCAGCTTAAGTGTCATCTCTTTCAGGAAATTTTAATTTATTACTTCAACTAGAAGTGCTTTCTTTTTCCTGTGAATCCCTAGAGTAGTAATGGCAAGTATATTTCTGTTATAAACATCGCTAATCATCATGGCATTCTCTCAAGCTGGGCTGTGGCTGATGAATCCTTACTAATATAGCACCCTGTGTAGCCACTACAATTTCTTGAGTTAGCATTGGAAATGAGAATTAATTGTGATCCTCTCATCTTTCTGACGTGAGCTAAACTGGAAGCAACTTGAAGACAAGTCATCTTTATTTTTATATTTCTCACAGTAAACAACACAATGATTTGAATATATTAAATATTTAATGCAGCTATCTCCCATGTATTAACAATAATATCTGTTCCTCAGAACTGGAAAATCTAAATGAAAATGCTAACGAAGAATTTCCCATTATTTTAAGTGGGAAATAATATAGTGAATTACATGTCAGCCCTAAACCCCCAATTTCTTAAAAAAACAGTATATTTTTTATATACAAGTACCTGTTAAATATTTAAAACATTTCTTCCAGATCACCAAATGTAATTGATATGCCTATTAAAAAACAGTTTGTTTGCAGTAACATGGTCTTAGTGCCAGCAACATCTAAGATGAATAACCCCTTTGTTGAAATTTGGCTTGTTTCTCAAAATGTCCATGCGATTCCAACATTCTATCAATTCTATTTGGAAAGTTACTTTTCCCCATGTAATTTGTTCAGAAATGTCATACTGAGTTTTAGAGACATAAATATATTTTTTTCTATATAAATATTGGCTGAAAAATACTGTGTTAAGAGACACATATTCTATAAAATTAGTGTATTAAAAACAAGGCGGACTTCTGCCAGAAAAATATTTAACTGTATAGATCTTCTTTTATGCAGTTTTGCTTCATTTGTGCATTGAATTTATTATTTATTCATGCATTCAACACACATTTATTGATTACCTAGTAGGGGTCAGACCTTATGTAGGCATTATGTGTGCAAATATAAAAATAAATTCCTGAAAATTAACCAATATTCTAATGAAGGGTAAACTCATATAGAGAAATAATTACAAGTTAACACAATCTCTAGTAGATTTGTGAGGCTTTAGTGGGAGAAGTTATTAATTTTTCCATAATGAATATTGAGGCCTCCAGAAGAAGGGGCATAAGGACATATGATTTACTTTATTTATTTTTTTAAGATTTTATTTATTTATTTGTCAGAGAGAGAGAGAGGGAGCACAAGCAGGGGGAGGCACAAGCAGGGGGAGCAGCAGGCAGAGGGAGAAGCAGGCCCCCTGGAGGCCGACGCCGGGCTCCATCCCAGGACCCTGGGATCATGACCTGAGCTGAAGGCAGATGCTTAACTGACTGAGCCACCCAGGTGTCCCATATGATTTACTTTAAGGACATAATAGGAGTATATACTAGGTAGACTGGTAAGAATACTTGCACAGAGTTATATTAAAAATGTTATATTTGAGGAACTTCAAGAAGTGTTTAATGTCTACAATGCAAAATGTATTGTAGGTGGATGGAAAGAGATATGACTTAGAAGTTAGTTGGAGCTAGATCCTGAATATTATATCAAATAGTCTGGGAGTTTGGACTATCTCTTGGTGGTGAGGACCAAATGATGGCAGTGATGGTGGGAAAGAGCTGATAAGACTTCATTTTAGAAAGACAGTTGACAAAATTGCTGCTTATAGACCAAAGTGGGAAGACATTATAGACAATGCACAGTAAGTGTAGAAATGATGAGGGCCTTAACAGATGTTTCTAAATGCTCTAAGCCCCAAGTATTATGGTAAAAGCCAATGGCATCAACATACTTTTGTGAATTATAAAACACTGATATCTGAAAATTCTAATTGTAAGAAATTTGCAAAAAATATATTTCCGTATAATGAAACCTCACTGCAAGAATAAGGCTAATACACAGTCACTGAGGAGAAGAATGTTAATATTTTATGAGATGCTGGGGCTGATTATGAAAATCTTAGTGTCTCATGAAAATCTTCTAGGTTTTCCTCAGGCAAGGATCCTTGGGCCTGGGCTTCTGGAGCAAACTGAGGATACAGCCTCAGGCTCTTCTTTCTATCTCATTTCCCCAGGCATCCCTTCTTTCTTCTACTGAGAGTCTCATTCAGATTCTTCAGTGGAACTGACCCCTAGCCACTGTTCTCTAGTCATGCCTGGATATTTTGCACTGGGCAAAGATAGGTCAAGCTGGTACCTCTGCCAGATCTTTATCTGTAGTGTCACTGAAGTCTGAAGAGGCTCAGAGAGCCAGTTTTGTGCCTGCCTTTTCTTGGAATCTCTAAGAGAGACAAACTTCAGTTGAACGGGTCTTTGTAGGAACACGTTTGACAGCCAAGGAGTTGCACTAACTCTGATGTCTCATGCTTCAAAGTATCAGGTTGAAACTACTGGGGCTGTATTAGAGCAAAAGCAACACAATGTGCCTTGATATGAAAAGAAATATAAGCGAAGGTTAACCAACTTAGAGAAAATTAAGTAGCAAATCATGTTTAAATGAAGAAGTGCTTTTCTCCTTGCTTTAATATTTAATCCCATCTTATGAACAAATAAAAACATAGCAACACATCAAAGGCATTCAGGATATTTTACAGCCATATGGCTCTTCTGAATCTAGAAACTTCATACTGAGTTATAATATGGCAAAAATATATTTATCAACTTGAGCCTTTAAATTGATTAATTTTTGAATGTAAAATGTGATTTTGTTTAAAAGAAAATATTGTTGAGCAAGTAACTCTTCCTCAAGCATCTTAAGTCTTGGAATTTCTCAGGTATTAAAGTTGAGAGTAGTATTTTTATGTATAAGTCTACAAATTTGTTCAAAAAACTACTACAAAGAAACAAGTAATTCAATGAAGAAAAATTTTGCTGAAGATTCTTCTTTTAAAAAGAAAAGATTTTAGGGTGCCTGGGTGGCTCAGATGGTTAAGCGTCTGCCTTCGGCTCAGGTCATGATCCCAGGGTCTTGGGATCGAGTCCCACATCGGGCTCCCTGCTCAGCGGGAAGCCTACTTCTCCCTCTCCCACTCCCCCTGCTTGTGTTCCTGCTCTCACTGTCTCTCTCTGTCAAATAAATAAATAAAATCTTTAAAAAAAATAAAAGAAAAAGAAAAAATTTTATTTACTAATTTATTTGGGAGAGAGAGAGAGCATGCACAAGTGGAGGGAGGAGCACAGGGAGAGCAGGGAGTCCAACCAGCTCAACTCAGGGCTAGATCCCAAGACCCCAAGATCATGACCTGAGCCAAAGGCAGATGTTTAACCAACTGAGCCACCCAGGTACCCCAGAAGATTTTTCTTTTAATCTCTAAGAGTGTACTTTATTTGGAGGAACTAAAGTCCTAGGTTTTCTTTTCTTAGAAAAAAGACATAAAATATTGAGAAAATAAGTAAATTGGAACAAATAGAATTAAATATTTGATGTTCATTGAATGATCTGAAATTGAGTACTAGCATTGTCTACTTCTCTAAAATATACGTGAGAAACTGCGTAGCTTTCTACTGATTGTACTATTTCCATTCATACTGAAGTTATTTTATTTTGATTTATTTGCAGTGATGCTGAAATTTGGAGAGAATTATTAGTCTTAAATAACTTGGCTTTGTGAAAAATGACATCAGTTTATCCATTCAAAGAAAATTCAGATTTGGAGAATGTATTTGGTTTTATTAAAAGAAAACATGAAATCTTTTCAATACTAATTTGTTTGTATTTTCTTCTTCTTTTTTTAATTTTGCAGTGGTAGGCAAATAAGATGTTAATTTGGTACCTTTCAGAATTGTAATAAATAAGTTCTAAACCCTATAGTATGGGGAAATAGATTCATACTTTAAATGGGAGCATAAATTGATATAACTGGAATTAAATAAAGGTTTATTAATCTAATCACAAATGTAAATGCATATTCTCTGTTTCAGCAATTCAGTTTTTAGGAATTTATCTTACAGATATACTTTCATTTGTACAGAACTATGTATGTATAAAAACAGCCAATGCAGTACAAAAAATGTGCATCACTAGGGACTGTTCAAATAAATTATTGTAAATCCACCCAATGTAAAGTCATGCAAATATTAAAAAGAATAAGGGAGCTTTATATGCTATTGAATCTTTTATTAAGTGAAAAAATTCAACATACAGAAAAGCTCCTTATCATGCTGATATTTATATGTTAAAAAAGAAATCTATATTACATACTTACATGTGTACAGGATATCTATGGAAGGATATCCAAGGAACTAGTTACAGTGGTTTATTTTGGAGAGAAAAGCTGGGGAGGAGTAGAAAAGAATTTCTTTTTTTGTATACACCTTCCTTAATATCATTTGAACTCTGTTTCCTGTGCATTTGCTACAAATTCAGAAAAATAAATTAATTCTAAAAAAGAAAAATGAAACTTCTGGCAGCTATTCTTTTTTTTTCTTGTTAACTTAAAATAATCTTTAAAATATTTGTGTCTTCTGAGGGCGCCTGGGTGGCTCAGTTGGTTAAGCGACTGCCTTCGGCTCAGGTCATGATCCTGGAGTCCCGGGATCGAGTCCCACATCGGGCTTCTTGCTTGGCAGGGAGTCTGCTTCTCCCTCAGACCCTCTTCCCTCTCATGCTCTCTATCTCTCATTCTCTCTCTCTCAAATAAATAAATAAAATCTTTAAAAAAAAAAAATAAAAAAAAAATAAAATATTTGTGTCTTCTGAGAAGATACTAAAGTAAAAAGTTAATATTATCAACAATATAGAGCAAAATTTTAAGGTTTTTTTTTCTCTCCATTATATAGTTGTAATTCATGCTATTGTTTCTCATGTGAATCAAAATTTCAGAGTTAGCCCATTTATTTTAGTGACCTTAAATACCAAATGAGACCACCTCGCAATTATTTTAGTCATGGTGATTGGGTTTTAGTGTGAAAGCATTTAAATGTATAGAGCAGGGGATGCCTGGGTGGTTCAGTCAATTAAGCAGCTGCCTTCAGCTCCGGTCATGATCGGAGGGTCCTGGGATCCAGTCCCTCATCACTCTCCTTGCTCAGCAGGGAGGCTGCTTCTCCCTCTGCCTGCCACTCCCCCTGCTTGTGCTCTCTCTCTGTGACAAATAAATAAAATCTTTAAAAATAAATAAAAAAAATGTAGGGGTGCCTGGGTGGCTCATTTGTTAAGCGTCTGCCTTCGGCTCACGTCATGATCCTAGGGTCCTGGGATGGAGCCCCGCGTCGGGCTCCCTGCTCAGCGGGAAGCCTGCTTCTCCCTCTCCCACTCCCCCTGCTTGTGTTCCCTCTCTCGCTGTGTCTCTCTCTGTCAAATAAATAAATAAAATCTTTAAGAAAAAAGTATAGCGCAATGAAGTGATCCTAGTATATTGAATGTAGTTTTTTGGTGTTCACATGTAGAAAAACATAGTATAGTTTCACAACTGGTAAGTAGCCATTTTGTTTCCTTATATGTATTTCTGTAACCTTGAAACTTTATTTCCAAGGAAATGATCACTATTAACAGAAAACCTCTATTTATACAACTATAGAAGTCTTCAAATTACACTGTATTTTGAATGAGCTGTTATCAGATAAATGAGATTTTATGGAATACAGCTATTGCAAGTATTTTCAAAATATTCAGGAAAGACTATGTTTTATAAGATTTGGCAGTTGAAACATGTTGGCAGACTATTTCAAACATATTTCTGAAGGACTGAAAATTCTTCACAATTAAGATGCTTTAGCTATTGATATTGTTTCTGGAACAATTGTTTTATTTAGCTTACATTTCTTATCAGAGTATATTTGGCTCAAAACAACAATTTCTCAAACAATTGGAACACAGAAATAGATACCCCTTTTTCACTGTCTACCTTTTCCCCCCTGTTTTCCCATAGAATCCCAACAATTCTATAGTCGGCACACAACCAAGAGACAATTTTCATTTTGATTCTTTACTGCTCTTCACATTGTTAAAGGAAGACAATAGTTCTTCAGGGTTCTTACAGTAAGTTTTAATGATTCCCAAGAATTTGTGAAGTAAAAAGATTGAGAAATACAATGATAATGTATATAAACTTTTAATTAGCACCAGTGTGTAAGAGTAAATCTCTTAAATGTATTTAATATCTTATTATAGACAATCTTGAGTTAGTGGATTATGCTATATAATGTTTCTGATTTAATCTTTTATAACTTCTTATTTTAAATGTGTTCATAAGCTTTAGGTAGTTAAGGAAGACTTGTACATAATTTGACTATCTCTTAATATTCGTTCATGTCCCATGCAGTAAGTTGCAATATATCCTTCATAATATTATGTCCCCTTTCAACAGCTTGGGCTCCAGAGTGTCACATGTTTTTATACTCAAATTAAGGGATACATTTATACATCGGTATTGTATGAAAGGTTTTGTTTTCTCTCATGGAGGCCATCACACTCCCTTAAATTTCCCCTGTGGGAAAAGAAAAAAAAAAAACAACAGGGAAATCGAAATAGTTTATTTTCTGTTTCAGCTACATATAGTGGTGGTCCCACATGTTCTGCAGCCATCTGATCAACTGTCTCAAAGACAGGCAAACTGCTCTACAGAGATTTGTGGTCTCTGCTGCTAAAAGGGGCAGCAGCTAGTAAGTTTTAAATGACCCGTTCTCTCAATAATAATAATAATAATAACAACAGATTAAAATGCCATCTTTTAGATGTTCTGATGCACATTTATAAGAGATCAGATGTTTTGCAGTCATAATTCAGTTGTGTCCCTTATGTCAATTAATTGTCTCCATTTTTTATAAGCGAATTTAACTTGACTGTGGAAATCCTCTTTTCACAGATGGTATAACATGCTTAATGTAAGAACTTCTGGATAGCTAAGTCATTTCTGATCTACAAACATAATTTTTCTCCAGAGGGAGTCTGACATAAGTGCCGTTGTTTGGTCATTCCTTGACTGTGGTATTCCTTGCTCTGTCTGATTTGGGGGCTCTGTAGATCCACAGCTCTCTTCTGTGATCCCTTGTGGTCTGTGGTCATGTGGTCTGTCCTCCTCTCCCAACTCCTGGCCAAAGTCCATTCAGTCTAAAGAAGACCCTGTGAGCGTACTTGCACTATCCTCCAACCTTGCTCTCCCTGCCACTTTAGTCCTGATGAACCTTTAAGGCATGACCTTAGACTCACCCATGGAAACACTAGTCATTTCTAACCTCCAGTCGCGTCTTGACATACAGGCAGGTATCTGTCTGAATTTTGAGGAGCTGGAAATTTTCCTTGGTGTCTTTTCTGTGAAGAAAGATATAAATTCTCTCCACTGAATTTTGTCAATCTCTTCTGGGTGTTTATATCCCATTTTCTTTTCTCCCCTGAGTGAACAGTTCTGGAACTCAAATGTCTGGGGTTCTGGCTGTCTCCTCTGGGATGCAGACAGCATCTAAACCTTAAAGTGTTGCCTTCAAATAGTCTCCAAACTGTTCCTTATCCAGAAGTGTGCGAGTTCGTGTGTGTGTGTGTGTGTGTGTGTGTGTGTGTGTTTAATAGTTCTTCCCTGTGTAGCAGGGACGCTGCTCTTCTGTTATCATCCTCAATCAGCTTCCACTCTGTGCTGGTTTCACAAACTTTCTTTAGTCCTCTAGACTCTGCTTCCTGTTCTTCCAAGACAAGCCTTTTGTTGTAATTCAAAACCACAAACTGCAAACTGTCCCCATAATAAATGCCTGGGGTCTTACATATGAATAACTCTTTGGCTTTTAAACAATTGTGTTTGTTATGGGTTTCAAAATCTACTTAGCTTCTCAATTGAGGTCTTTGTTCTACACTTGAATGCCCCTACTCAGGACCCCTAAGCTGGTATGTGTACCACTATTTTTTTTTTAACATTTTATTTATTTATTTGAGAGAGAATGAGAGACAGAGAGCATGAGAGGGGGGAGGGTCAGAGGGAGAAGCAGACCCCCTGCTGAGCAGGGAGCCCGACGTGGGACTCGATCCCGGGACTCCAGGATCATGACCTGAGCCGAAGGCAGTCGCTTAACCAACTGAGCCACCCAGGCGCCCTGTGTACCACTTTAATACTGTAGAGAAGGGTAAGGGTAATGGGAATGGAGGGGAAAAGAGTTTAATGTCAACCTGTTGTCCTGTACACATTCATTCATCTCATTTATTTATTTTTATTTTTAAAATATTTTATTTATTCGAGAGAGACAGAGACAACAACAGAGATAGTGAGAGAGAGCATGAGCAGGGAGGAGAGGGAGAAGCAGGGAGCCACACGTGGGACTCGATCCCAGGACCCAGGGATTATGACCTGAGCTGAAGGCAGATGCTTAACTGACTGAGCCACCCAGGCGCCCCGCATCTCACTTATTTGTAGTTGCACAGAAGTACTTTTGTGAAGGATACGGAAGTCATCTAGTTACCATACTCTTACAGACAAGGGAGTGGAGTCTAAGACATTATTTTCCCCTAAGATCACAAAACTGGCATAAACAGACTAGAACCTAGGCCCTTTGATTTCTTGTAATATGTCACAGTATTCCTCTGCTATTCTTTACTCTGTAATCTATTTCATTTTGATTTTAGCTGCCCCAAGGCCCTAAGAATAGACTTTTATAAGTTATTTGCATGAAATTTCTGTATTTGTTGTTGCAGAGGAAAGGCACAAAATGACACAGTGCGTGAAATGGAAATATCCAGGGTTTCACATTTATGCATAACATACCTAATATAACTTTTCATGTTTTATCTTTTTTACTATGAGATAGTTCTTTTACTAAGCCACCTGAAATCCACATTCACAATATAATTCCCTAGATCTGTATATGTGTAGATATTCAAAGAAACAGAAGCCTAAACAACTAACAAATAACATTAACGTCAGCATTTCACTGTCATGCTCTAGTCCTTGTGGGTTATATATATAGGCACAAGAAAGAAGTTGGCAGGTACTACATAAGCACTGTGTAGATTCTGGTGGGAATTGGATTTTATTCGAAGTGCAGCAAGAAGCTACAAGAAATTATAAACTAGAGAATGAAGTAATCTGATTACCATGTTTTTAAAGATAAGTTGAACTGCTAAGGAGAGACCAAGCTGAAAAACTGTAGTGTGGCAGAGGGACAGTGAAGAGCAGAAAGAGAAGAGAGGAAGCAGCGGAGGAGAGCTGGTTTGGCTGCCCACAGGAGAGCCCTCCTGACTTGATGAGAGCAAATGGGAAGGAGACAAAGAGAGGAAACCAAGTTAGGCTATGTGTTGGAGACAAGAGTGGACGGGACTTCTTGTGCTCCTTACCTGGGCTCAGGACAGAGGGATGGGAGTCAATAATTCTCTCTTGTGGCTAAACACATTTAATTTAATTTCTCTACTACTCTAATAGGATTCCAGGAAGAAATATAGAGCTCAATGTACAATAACTAGAAGGCAGCTAATACCATATACTCTAATATTCTTGGTTATTTAGTATCATTTCAAAAGACACAATGTTTAAAAAATCTTTTAATTAAACGTTAGCACAGGACACTAGACAGTTAACTTGTTTTTATTATCACTAATACTAGTATTGTTTTAAAACCATTAGAGTTGGACTTTCCTTTTGTTCCTAATCTAAGAAGGGCTTCTTTTCGTTGAGCTTTTTTGTCCTGGTGTGAAAATCTGTCTTTTGAGATTGGCATTCTCTGGTGACTAAGTGGTGAATTATGCTGTCTGGAAAGTTATTGTGAGTTCCACTGTGGTTTTGGTTCAGTAGGTTTTTATGTATTTTTACAAATTTGTACACACACCCAGAGGCCTTTTGGCACTGACTACATTTTGAAATTTAAGAAAATAAATATGAACCATTTAACGGTCTCCAATTCTAGATTCAGTGTTTTAAATACATTGAAATATATATATGAAGAATTTTCCGAAATGTGGAATAGAGACTAATTTGTCAAAGATTTTTACTAACATTACAAAAGAGAGCTTTCTCTGTAGCCCATTTGATGATACGTTCCTTAGGTCATGAGAGGTATATTTTGAACCTGAGCTCTGAAACTTAGAGGAAGTGTTCTTAATATTCTGGATATTTGTTTTGCATTTTTAGTGGCTGAATAATACACATGCTAATTGATTTACCCTATTCCTGGGAAAACTCTCAAGCTTATAGTCATCTTGAGTTCTAGTCAGCAGTATAGTGAAATGCAAAAAGGGTTATTTGGAAATGTAGGAAAAAAATTCGTTTTAAAAATAAAGCATAGCTATTTCAAAAATATAAAAGATGTATTTGCTAATCTTTTTTCCCCTCCCATTTGTCAACTTTAAATAACCCACTTGCCAAATAAAGCCAAATGGCATATTCTACTGAAAGTTCAATTTATAGTGAAATAAAACCCTATAATTATTATATGCATAGTTAGTCCTCCAAATTGACTGTTAATCACACAAGTACATTAATATCAACCACAAAAATGTTACTATTATTAAAGGTAAAAAAAATTCCGAAATATTCAGGATTATGGAACATATATCTTGGAAATTACCTCGGACCCTGAAAATGTGAGCCTCTTTCAGGACGTTACTATATACACCGACACATAGGTAGTGTTAGTATTTTATTAAAGGAGTATTATTTTGTGTATAATCACAACGAGATGATTGTTATGACAGAGGCATACAAAAGTTTCAGAGACAGAAGAAATTTGAAGCATAGGATCTGTTGGTTCTTTTGGTCCTATTCTTGATTCTACTGTAACTTTCTGCCTCACGGTACCCTCATTGTGGCCATTTTTTTTCCTCATCTGCTAAGGGGTGTCAGCAATTCTTCTCTGCTACCACCTCAAAATACTGTCAAGGATCTCATATTTTGCTTGATAATCCCTTGAGACCTTTGGATGAAAAGAACCATAAAAATCCACAATGTTTTTTCTAGGTGGGGGTTTCCAAAATTGGTCCCTTTGAGGGAGCCACCCACTTGGATATTGAATACCCTCCCTGTGTAATGTGGAAAAAGCGGTTGGTGAAAATTTGTTCTTCCAGCATCACCAAAAAACAGACATCTTTATTGTTTCGAAAGTGAAACACACCCATTGGGGATCACTTCATCATTTTTTTAAGTGAATGAAAACATCACAAGTTGAAGTGATGAAATGCAGGAGAAGTGCAAACAGACTACACCCTTCCTCTTTCAGTCACAAGGAGCGGAGGTCTGCCGGCTCCCCTCCCTGTCTAGGAAGGGCCCTACTTGGCTCACAGACCTTGTCCATATCTGAGCTACAGCTAATCATGCCTCTGTTGAGTCACCAGCAGAAAATCCCACAGACTGGTTGCTTTCCTCTTTGTGGTATAGGGCAGTGATTTGAAAGAGAATCTTTTCCTAGACTTTTTTTTTTTTTTGTCTTTTCATCTGTGTCATCTACCCCCCTATTTTCTTACTCACTTGCATTTCTTCCAATTTTTAATTATCATCCCTCTCTTAACCCATCCTTTTCTAATCTCAAGGGCTATTTTAAAAGGATGCTTATTCACCAGATGCAACTCTCCGAGGGCACATTTGGAAAAAATAATAATCTTTTCTGTCCCTCCAGCTGCCAAAATCAACATGAGTCATGTTTTTGACTCAATTGACAGAAACACTTAATATAAATAGTTGGCCTTTCCCAGAGTGCCTTCTTGGTTGTCATTCCATCTTGTTGATTTCAACTGACTGATACGATGCAGCATTTGACCACAGCAGCTTTCCTCGTCATTATGTCCCTTGTATTTTTCCTGTCCCTGTTACACGTGGCTAAAGCAATCAGATCAAGTGGGTGATAAGCAAAATAAGTGACTGTCAGTGAACATTCTAGCTCTAGAGTATCTTGTTTGAACAACCCTTGCACAGTTACATGCCAACACTGAACTGGGTTGCATAAGCTAAATAAGAAATTAAGTAAACTACTTTCTAAATAATATTATTTCTAAATAATATTAACAAAAATAATGGTAATAATAATTATTATTGTTATATAGGTCATTCTTTAATGGTGTCACTATTTCAACTTCTCTTTTTCTTCTCTTTCTCTTCTCTTCTCTTTTTTTCTTTTCATAGGCTCCACACCCGGTATGGAGCCCAATGCCAGGCTTGAACTCAGGACCCTGAGATCAAGACCTGAGCTGAGATCAACAGTAGGACACTTAACTGACTGAGCCACACACGTTCCCCAAGATTTGGTTTCTTATTATCTTAGGTTTAGCAGAGACCAAAAGAACTATTGCTGACATTCACTTTTTACCTTGTCAAAGTGAAAGTCTTTAAAAGTTGAAAAAGGCGCTACAAATATAGAGTAAACATGGCAAAAGTTTATTTAACTCATTAATGTGGTTTATCAGTCAGGGTTGAACCAGCTATGCAGAATAAGTAAGATATATAATTATACCCTTCCCCTTCGCAAACACATATTTATTTATTTTAAGAATTGGCTTATAAATTATGGGGGCTGGTGAAGCAAATCTGAAAATAGGTCAGTAGGTCAAGAAGAGAAGATCACAAGCAGGCTGGCACCTACAGTCATGGACCAAAGCTTTGTGTGCAAGGCAGTCAGGAAAGGGTGATTATGAGCAAGCTAGAACCCAACAGGACCCACAGTGTGTCCACGGGAAAGCCTCCCTAAGAATAAGTCAGGCCCACTCAAATCTCTCTAATTTAAGAGAACTGATTGATTGGGTATACAATTTATATCCCTAAAATCCCTTCACTGCCGCACCTAGGTTAGTGTTTGACAGGATAACAGGAGAGAACAGGTTCATGCTACAAAATGGCTAGGGCTTCCTTTCTGCCCTCCAGCTCTCATGATACTTTATCCTAGCCAAGTTGACACACCACAAGCCATATATGAATATGTATAGACTCTGTGTTCTAGTTTGAGTGGGTTCTCCCAAAATTCATAAGTTGAATCTAACCCCCAAAGTTGATGTTATCAGGAGATGTGACTTTTGGGGGATGATTAGGTCATGAGAGCAGAACCTCATGAATAGAATTAATACCTCATAAAAGAGGCCCCAGAGGTATTCCTGCTCCTTCTGCCAACTGAGAACAGGTAGGGTGTAAAACTGGTTAAAGTTCAATAAGGCGCCAAAACTGTAATCTTTGGGGGGCTATCTTTTCTATCAGACAAATAATTCACACCTCTACCAGACACAGATCTACAAGTTAGAGTGTAATTCCATAGACTCTGAAACCTAATTAATAACAAACAGCAAGTCAAATAGAGGCCTAGATAATTACATAATCTTTGCATGGGCCTATGATATTCCAGGATGACTTTGAAGGGACACGCACACCTCTTTTTGGTTTATTTACAAGTTTGGATAGTTTTTCTTAACAATCTAATAAATAATTTACCTTCTTTCATTATTAAAATGATAATCTTTCTGTGAGAGTTTAGATTTCCTGAAATACTGTATTCTATCTGCTTAATCAGAAATTAGTATTGATTTTGCAGTTTCATGGTGATATCATTCAGCCTTCTCTGATCTAGCTGTATATGATATCTAACCCTTTATGAACTATTGCTGACTATCATAGGAGTTTCTCTGGGTATATGGGAGCTGACTCTTATACTCTTAGGTACACAAATCCCTCGAATCTACAAGCCCCAAGCAATTAGAAGGGAAGAGAGAACAAAAGAGGAAAGAAGATCATTATTTCATGTAAAGGCCCTGAATAAGTATGGTAGAAATATTAGGAAGGAAGAATAAAAAGAGTGAAGGAGAGAAGTGTTACATTTACTTGTGGAAATGTTTTTTTCTAAGATGTAGAACCAAATTTGAAAATAATCAATTGAGTGTCAATATAGGTGCAGTAAGAACAAAGAAAATGGTGTGTCCATCTTGAAAATTCCATGCTATTAAACCAAATATTACTATTTTGAACACAAGTGATTTATTTTCTTCTATCCTAAACTGAAGACTATATGGGTCAGACTTAAAACCAATTATTCGGTAAATGCTTCTAAGTATACATTTCAAATGCACCTTGAAGTGACTAATTTGGAGAAAAATGAAAAAATCAGTTGTGCAGACTATTTTTTTATTTGACTTAAAGCAAAACAAATACTTTGTAATAGACTCATTACATTCTTTATTGAGATCTTTAAAGACAATTGTTTAAGAGTTTCCACCTCTTATGACAATAAGGATATCACTGACATGTAAGTAATAGGCAGTCACAAATTTTAGTGCTGTGAACAAATTCATAATGATATGTCTAAACTATTTCACTTTAGACGTCTTAGCAAGTTATTGTAGTAAGTATATAACAACCATCTAACACACTTCTCTCTCTCTACTCTGATTTGCTTCCCAGTCATCATCTAATCTGTTAGCAAAATCATTATTCTAAAATCCAGGGATCTTTGTTTTCCTTTCTGGCTTAACATGCTTCCATGACACACATTGCCTGCTTGACCAGTGCCACCTACCTAAGCATGGTAGTCAAGGTTCTTTATGATCCAGGCTTTATAATCTCTCCAGTTTCATTTTTGACCATGCACAGTCAGCTTTTATGTGCACTATGCCTCCACCGGAAGGGAGAGACGTGTCATTTTCTAAACCCTCACATAATCTTGCTGGAACCTATTTGCATGTATAATTACCCTACAAGAAATGCCCTCTACCCATGGCTATTCTGGAAAACTTCTATTCATCCTTTAAAACTCAGCTTAGGTTCCCTTCCTCTGAGTAACTTTCTACTATCCTTGCCTACCCCACCCAGGCAGCTGGGTGATACTCTTCTAGGTTCTAATGGCACTATCTGGGGATGACTCTGTTATAGCCCTTAGCTTATCAGTGATTCAAAAGGCTTTTAGGTAGGTTTGTTGCTCCTTGAGTGCAGATGCTTTGTCTTTTTCTCATTATTCCCAGAGTCTAGCTTAGGATTTAATCTGGTAATAGTTGCCTATAAATATTTATTGAATATTGAGTATAATCAATTCCTCTGATCTGATGCTGGCTTTGGGAAATCAAAGCAGCTAAGTAGAGAAGCCATTCACCTGAGATCATGGATGGTTTATTGTCTTTATTTATTAGTGGGTCTCAAACTTTACTCTGCTTCTGAAACTTCTTAAAGCACAGATTGCTTGGCCTTCTCCCCGAGTTTCAGAATCAGTAGGTCCAGGCTGGAGCCACAAAATTTGCATTTCTAGTGTGCTTGCAGTGATTGTTCCTCCTGTTGCTCAAGGACCACAATTTGAGAATGACTGCTCTGTAACTACACAAGACCAAGGCGCTGAAAGGAAATATGTATATTTAACACATGCTTATCCAACTGATAGTTTTAGTTGTAAAAAAATATATAAAAATCTTCATACAGAATATGATTTATTCTGTTCCCTTCTAAATCAAGAGAAATGGAAACATATGGATATATTTTATTTTATTCAGTAAAGAAGATCAATATTCTGAGTTTTATGTTATAATCACACATCTCTCATTATTTTCCAATAATTTAACAAGGTGAATTTTTTTAAAAAATATTTATTTATTTAAGAGAGAGAGAATACATGAGAGTGGGGGGGAAGGGCAGGGGGGGGAGAGAGAGAGAGAGAGAGAGAGAGGCAGAGAATCTCAGTCAGACTCCATGCTGAGCCCAGAGCCCAATGAGGGGCTTGATCTCATGACCCCAAGAATATGACCTGAGCTGAAGCCAAGAGCTGGACACTTAACCAACTGAGCCAGCCAGGTGTCCCTTAACAACGTGAATTTTTAAAAATTCTGACAATGTTAGTTTCCCTTTATAACAATGGATCTTAATTTTTTTGAGAGGAGGGACAGATTACTATGCAAGCAATTAACCCATTCCCCAGAAAACTGTACATACATAGTAAATTTGTCCTCTTATTTTAGGTGGCCCCTGGACTCTCTTGAATTTCATAGGAGGATCCAAATTAAATATATTTATTTTTAAACTTATAAGTGGGAAAGAAGGGATTGTAGAGATTATATTAGAGCAGCCTTTTAAAAAAGCCAACCATAATAAAGCTATTGAGGCTAATAAACAAATTTAGTAAAATTTAAAGGTACAGGATCAACAAACAAAAAATCAGAAGACCTAGATAAAAGACATTTCATGTTCTTGGGTAGGAATATTTAATATTGTTAAGATGTTGGTATTGCTTAAAGCAATCTACAGACTCAATGCAATTTTTATCAAAATTTGAACATTTTTGAAGAAACGCAAAAGCCAATATTCAAATTCAAATGAAATTTCAAGAGATCCCAAACAGCCAAAACAATCTTGTAAAACAGGAACAGAGATGGACAATTCACGCTTTCCACTTTTCAAAATGTACAGCAAATCTATAGTAGTCAATACAGTATGGTACAAGAATATGGATACATAATAGATTGTTGGAATAGACTTGAGAATACAGAAATAAAAACATATAACTATGGCCAAATGATTTTTGACAAGGGTGACTTGTACATTCAATGGGAAAAGAATATAGACAGTCCAGTCCCTGACTTACAATGGTTCAACTTAATGATTTTTTGACTTTATGATGGTACAAAAGTGATACACATTCAGTAGAAACCATACTGGAATTTTGAATTTTGATCTTCTCCTGGGCTAGCAATATGCACTATAATACTATCTTGTAATGCTGGGCAATGGTAGTGAACTACAGCTCCCCATCAGCTACATAATGATGAAGGTAAACACCCGATACACTTAAAACCATTCTGTACCCATATGACCATTCTGTTTTTCACTTTCAGTATAGTATTTAACAAACTACATAAGATATTCAGAATTTATTATAAAATAGGTTTTGTGTTAGATAGTTTTGCCCAACTGTAGGCTAATGTAAGTGTTATAAGCACATTTAAGTTAGGCTAAGCTATGGTATGATGTTCAGTAGATTAGGTAACTTAAATGCATTTTTCTATTTATGATGTTTTCAACTTATTATGGACTTATCAGGTGGAAACCCACTGTAAACTGAGGAAGATCTGTGGTCTCTTCAATAATGGTGCTGGAACAATTGGATTTCTACATGCAAAAGAATTTTGTTGGACACCTATTTTATATCATATACAAAAATTAACTAAAAATAGATGAACAATTTTAATACAAGTGCTAAAGCCATAAAACTCTTAGAAAAAGATATAGGGATAAATCTTCATGACTTTGGAATTGACAACTAGTTCTTAAATATGACACCAAAAGCACAAACAACAACAGAAAAAAAAAAGGTAAATTGAATTTCATCAAAATTTAAACATTTTGTGTATTAAAGGACATTATTAAGGAATTGAAAAGATAACCTAGAAAATGGGAGAAGATAGTTGCAAATTACATATCTGATAAGCATTTAAAATTCAACATTTATAAAGAACTCTTAAAACTCAACAGCAAAAAGACCAACGATGGGCAAAGGACTTGAGTAGACATTTCTTCAGAGACATACAAATGGCTTATAAGAACATGAAAAGATGTTCACCATCATTAGTCGCTAGGGAAATGCAAATCAAAACAAGATTTCACTCCACATGTGCTAGGATGGATATAATGAAAGAAAAAAATGAAAGTAACAAGATTTGGTAACTTTGTGGAGAAACTGGAACCCTGGTACCTTGCTGGTGGGAATGAAAAATGATGGGAAGGTAAGATGGGACAGTTTGGCTGTTCCTTAAAAAGCTAAATAATGAGTTGCCATATGATCCAGCCATTCCACTCCTAGATTTATACCCCCCAAATTGAAAACAGGGCTCTAAATTGATATTATATGCCAATGTTTATTGCAGCATTAGTCACAATACTCAAAAGATGGACACACCCTATGTGTCCATCAGTAGATGAACACATAAACAAAATGTTATAGGTACACACAATGGGATATTATTAAGCCTTAAAAAGGAATGAAATTCTGATGCATGGACAAACCTTGAAAACACAGCTAAGTGAAATATATCATACACAAAAAGACAGTTAATGTGTGATTCTACTTAATGAAATGTCTAGAATAGGCAAATTCATAGAGACAGGTTACCAGGAGTTTCTTGCTAGGAAAGAAGGGCAGGGGAAGGAAGGGCTGTCAATGAAGCCTGGGAAAATAAATGGCCATGGAGAAGCTTAGGGGGTCCTGAGTGACCAGAAAGACAAGGAGCAGGGCCTGACTGAAAAGGTCCTGGATGCCTTGTCCTGTAGTTCTAATATCAGATTGAAATGGTTTGGCAAAAGCTTTGCATGCAGCATTTTTCTGTGCTATCCTTGGAACTGGATTGCTGTTACTTTCTGCTGGCATAAAACTTTTTGCATTGTTTTATACCCTGGAAAATACTGCTGCATTCGCCAGGATGAGTTTTTCAATGGGCCCTGTGAAGCAACTGAAGAAAATGTTTGAAACAAGATTGCTTGTAAAAGTTACTATCCTTTTTGTTTCATATTTACCCCTTGTGCTTCTCTTGACATAGGAAGAGGCTGGCCTCATTGTTCTGCATATTTGCAGGTCTTGTGAATGGCCTGATGGTCTATGAGGTACTCCAGATGCAAGAAATGCAGAAATTAAATGCAGTTCTGTTCAAAGTTGAAAGAAACTCCTCAGAAAGAGCGTTTGAAAGTTGATGCTGTGGTTTTGGTGAAGTATGCTTTTCCTGATGAAATAATCACTCTAAAAACAACTGCTGTAACAATTTAAGACCATTTGTATTCTGGTACAAACTACATGCTTGATTAAACTGTTAAGTGCTTGTAACTTTAAATTCATATGAGTCATTAATATGCCCTTCCAAAGACAAGGAGATTTTAATCATTGGCAATTGTAAGTTATTTTTAGCCATTTTTTTTTTTTTTTGAGCCTTTTGAAAGCAGCTTTGAATGTGAATATTTAAGCATAGACCTGTGCTGAAAGACATATTCAGCTTTTTTGGCTCTTTTAAAATGACAACATTTTTAAAACAATTAACTAAAACCACTTTACATGTAAATGAAAGTTATAACTTTACACTGAAGATTGTTTATTGTGTGTAATAAAAAATATATAAATCTTTATAATTTTTAAATAAACCCACGCTTAGAATTAAAGTTTACCAGGGGATGAAGAAAGGGATAAATGGGGAGTTATTATTCAAAGAGTTTCTGTTTGGAATGATGAAAAAGGTTTTGAATTAGATAGTGGGGATGGTTGCACAACATTGTGAGTGCAATTAATGCTTCTGTATTGTACACTTAAAAATGGTTACCATTGAAAAAAATCAATATAAGCAGATACAGAGAAATAAACAAAGGTAGGTTAAGTCCCAGAGGTAAGAAGCACTAACAATTACATAGTGTTTACTATTTCCTGGGCTCTTTAGGTGGTTTTATATATGTTAAATCACTGAATCCTTGTAACATTATTATTATTGTCCTCACCTCATTGGTAAGAAAATGAGACACAGAAATTTTAAATAGTTTGTGACTGTCTTGTCTTGCAACTAGTAGATAGAAGAGCCAAGATTTGGACCCAGGTAATTTGTCTCTAAAAACCATGCTTTGAATCATGCTCGCATTTTTTGTTGTTGTTGTTGTTAAAGAATTTATTTATTTATTTGACAGAGAGAGACACAGTGAGAGAGGGAACACAAGCAGGGGGAGTGGGAGAGGGAGAAGCAGGCTTCCCGCTGAGCAGGGAGCCCGATGCGGGGCTCTATCCCAGGACCCTGGGATCATGACCCGAGCGGAAGGCTGACCCTTAACGACTGAGCCACCCAGGCGCCCCTCATGCTTGCATTTTAACCATGCATTATTGTCTCTGCCCATCATTTGGTTAAGTGCTGAATGAAGATAATGAACATACAACCATGGGAAGCAGAAGGTAGGAGAAATCAGTCTATTTTTTGGTCACTCTGGTCTCATAAGAGCATAAACTTTACAAATCTAATTCTTTTTTCTTTTTTAAAACAAATCTAATTCCTAGTTGACACATTTTCTATCCTTTTGGTGTTCATATTGCCTTTCCAAGTGACTTGTGAATAAGTAGTGGGGTGTGATGATTCTTTTATCTGATGAAGTCATTGAATACCTGCTTTGCACATTTTTTTAGCAACTGATAATCAATTTATTAAAATAGATAAAATAAATGATATTTTTCAGCTCTATTGAGATAGAATTGACAAATGAAATTATAAGGTATTTAAAGAGCACAATGTGATGGTTTGATATACGGATACATTGTGAAAGGGTTCCCCAACAAGTCAGTTAACACATCCATCACTCCACGTATTTACCTCTTCCTCCTATTTTTTTGGTGAATACATTTAAGTTCTACTCTCTTAGCAAATTTCAGTTATACAATAGAGTATTATCAACTATAGTCACCATGTTATACATTAGGTCCTCAGACCTCATTCATCTTGTAAGTAAACTGTAGCTTGTACTCTTTTACCAACGCCAACCTCTACATATTTTTTCTACCCCGCAGCCCTTGGAAACTACTTTTTTATTCTATGCTTTGGTAAGTTTGACTTTTTTTTCAGAGTCCCCATGATTGTGATACCATGCAGTGTTTGTCTGTCTCTGATTGCCTTATTTTGCTCAGCCTAACATGCTCCAGTTCATCCA
Source organism: Callorhinus ursinus (assembly GCF_003265705.2). Lineage (NCBI taxonomy): Eukaryota > Metazoa > Chordata > Mammalia > Carnivora > Otariidae > Callorhinus > Callorhinus ursinus. The sequence goes on along the minus strand of NW_027397067.1, from coordinate 59,021,804 downwards.
CGTTGTTGCAAATAGCAGGATTTCCTTCCTTTTCTAAGGCTGAATAATATTCTATTCTATATATGTACTACATTTTTTTGCTCTATTCTTTTGTTAATGAACACTTAGTTTTTTTCCAAATCTTGGTTATTGCGAATAATGCTATGACAAACATGGGGGTACAGATATCTCCTTGAGATAATGGTTTCATTTTCTTTGGATGTACAGTTGAGCCTTGAACAACACAAGGGTGAGGGGTGCCAACCCCCATGAGGCCAAGAATCCACATATAACTTTTGGCTCCCCAAAAACTTAACTACTAACAGCCTACTGTTGACCAGAAACCTTACTAATAAGAAAAACAGTTGATTTACTAATATTTTCTATGTTATATGTATTATTTACTGTATTGTTTCTATAAAGTAAGCTAGAGAAAAGAAAATGTTATTGAGAAAATCATAAGGAAGAGGAAAATACATTTACAGCATTGTACTGTATTTACTGAAAACCAATCTGTATATAAGTGGTTGCATGCAACTCAAACCCATGTCATTCAGGGGTCAACGGTATACCCAGAAGAGGGATTGCTGGATCATATATGGTAGTTCTATTTTTAATTTTTTGAATAAACTCCATACTGTTTTCCATAGTGGCTTTATCAGTTTAGATTTACAAAATAGATGATTTTTAGAGAGACATTGTGAGAATTATAAAAAAAAAATTGTTGAAAAAATGTGGCTTCTACTTTTTAATAAACGGACTCTTTTTTTAATTTTATTATGTTATGTTAATCACCATACATTACATCATTAGTTTTTGATGTGCTGTTCCATGATTCATTGTTAGCGTATAACACCCAGTGCTCCATTCAATATGTGCCCTCTTTAATACCCATCATCAGGCTAACCCATACCCTCACCCCCCTCCCCTCTAGAACCCTCAGTTTGTTTCTCAGAGTCCATAGTCTCTCATGGTTCATCTCCCCCTCCGATTTCCCTCCCTTCATTTTACCCTTCCTCTTATCTTCTCTTTTTTTTTAACGTATAATGTATTATTTGTTTCAGAGGTACAGGTCTGTGATTCATCAGTCGTACACAATTCACAGCACTCACCATAGCACATACCCTCCCCAATGTCCATCACCCAGCCACCCCATCCCTCCCACCCCCACCACTCCAGGAACCCTCAGTTTGTTTCCTGAGATTAAGAATTCCTTATATCAGTGAGATCATATGATGCATGTCTTTGATTGACTTATTTCGCTCAGCATAATACCCTCCAGTTCCATCCACATTATAACATTAAGAATCATAATGTATTTAACCAGTTTCCTTTTGATATGTTATTTCCAACCTCTAGCAATTATAAACAATGGTAAATTAATAAATTGAATATATGTCCAAAAAAAGAGTGTCATAACATAAAGCTGATCTACATTCTTTCCAATACTTCTTTTCTGCTAATTGAAGCATCAACAACACATTAATTTTTATAGAAATGATAGTGCATCAATATTTAAGACATTTCTTGAACACCTATTTTATTCAAAAGTAAAAGCCAGTATCTTCCCATATAGGTGATAAATTACAGAGATATCCTGGTAGAATGCTTGTCTGATTATTACTTTTTCTTTTTTCAGTATTTTTTCCTGGCTAGTCATTTAGAGAACTTGGGATTTGTTTAAGAGATGAGTTACAACAATGAAATACAACAAAAATGTTATCTTTGGAACATGTTATTTTCATATATTTCAAAACAGTTTGCAGTAAAATATTTATGATACTTTTAAAAATATAAGTACTCTCTGTTAAGTTTTAATAACCCTAGTGTGAGATTTAAAATATTTTAAGCATAACCCAGGGGAACTTTATATGCTAGAAGCAATGATATCAGGAGGACAACTGTGGCCTTTTATTAGCAATTATGATTTGTAGCAAGTTTTTATTGCCAATTTTCACAACTCTCCTTCTTCTCTCTTTTTTGTTTTGTTTTGTTTTGTTTTTCCCTGCAATTGAGTCTTGTACTAGAGCTTTAGGCCCCTGGGACAAATCTGCACCAGAAAACATGAAGGAAAACTTCCATCTGGTTCCGTACTTTAGCTGTTCCTGACTGGAATTCAATTATGTATAAGACACAGGGTTACTTAATATTCAGTAGGATTTAAAAAAAAACAAACAAACCAAAAAAAAAAAAAAAGTAAAGGTTTGCTTCTGAGGAAACACTCATTGATTACTAATAGGTATTATATGAGGCTAGAAACATCCAGAATTTAGAAAAGCCCACTTGATAACTTCTCCTTTTCATATATAACCAAGGTTATTGAGGAATCTGAATGGTAATGTGGGCTATAAATAGAACATTATGGAGTTTTAGAACTTTCTCCTCTGAGCCTTGAGTACATCTGAATAGAAATGACAGTTTTCTGGCCACTTTCATGTGTTGATTAGTCCAAACCAAATAAATTCATTCTCACATTCCATTGAAAGATTTTAATTCCCCATTTTTCCTACCTCTTAGATTGGCCTGACCTGAAGTATAGATGTATAATCTGTTCTTTCATCTAGCTATCTTCTTTCCTTGTATTCCTGGTTCCTACAGGGGCAAAAAAGGCATTAGTGAAAGAGGAATAAACATTCAAGTTCTGTGTAGTGTTACAAGTATCTCAATGCTGAATTTCTTTTGGATTGTATTTGTGGGCTCATGGAGATTATCTTTCGGGTTCCTCACATTGAACAATTTACTGATATGAGAAATATACTCTGTCTAATCCCTAGAAACCCTTCTTATCACCCACAGACATACAGTATAGTCTATCATTGCTGAATCTCTTCTCTATGGAAAATGCTTTCTTGGACCAGGTCCTTTAAAGAAACTTTGGGTGAAGTCATTTCCAGAATTTCCACTGGTACAAGGGAATTCAGTGTGCTAGAGATTGGATAGTTGTATAGCAAATTCATTTTCTTTTCTTTCTGGATATAAAGCTATTCTGCATTTCCCAGCTTTCCTTGAATTTGATATGGGTATATGACTGAGTTCCAGCCAATGAAATAGGAGTGTGGTGCCATTTCCACGGCTAGCTCATAAAACTTCCCATGTACAGTCTTCCATATTCTTTTCACATCTGCCTCCTTTAGCCAACTAAGCACAAAGATCTAGGAAGGCACCTTTGTAAATGATGGAACCATAAGATGAAATAAATCTGGATCCAATTAAAGAAGAGCTTCTTGCTCCTTTGTAATTTTCATGAGCATGAAATAAATTCTATCATACATGAAACATTATACACTTTGGAGTTTGTCATAGCAAGTAGCAGTATTTTAACTAATTCACGCTTGCATTGTAGTGAGGCTTGTCATATTTAGCGAATAAAAATAAGGGTCATCAACTTAAATTTGAATTTCAGGTAAACAAGGAATCATATTTTAAAATAAGTGTGTTCCATGCAATATTCGGACATGTTTACATTAAAAATTATTTGTTGTCTACCATGCTTCCAAGGAGCCTGAAGGCAGAGAATATTACCCTGTTTTTAATAATCATAAAACTGAATACACAGATAAACTCTTCTCTCTGATGGATTTGAGACTTTCTCTTATTTGGGCTGTAATGGGTAGTGAGAGTGAAGGATGCAGAAGATCTGGTCAAATCTTAGTAAATCCTGCAACTATATGCCTAGGAATTCCTCTTCAGAATATAGAGAAGCTTATTAGCTATTAGGGTTTTTTAAAAATCTTTAGCAGGAATTCTGAGACAACAGGAAAATTTCTATTTTATTATAATTCCCTTCAAGTTCCATTCAATTACATATTTTAGATCATCAAAAAGTTTGAGAAAATGTAAAACTTATTTGCATATTCTTAATTTTGCTTCAAAAAGATAACATTAGACAATCAAATGTAAATGTATTTCTTTTGGCCAAGATAATTCTATGTCCCTCAATTTACATCTTCAATAAGTTAAGGCTATCAGTTTGCTTATAGCTCACCAAACTCTATGGTAACCCACATCCTGTGTGCTTTGGTTATGTGCTTTCTATTATTCTTCCTTGTGTCATTATAATATGATATTTGGCAAAATGTAATGCTAAATATTGGGTTGGGGTTTTGTTTCTTCACTTATTTTAAATAATTTAACCTATATTTCTCCAAGAGTTTGATTACTTTCTAAGAAGGATATTATATTTCTTCAGTAAGGGCCATACAATTTAATGCACTGAAACAATATTTAATATAATAATAATTTCAGGGTTCAAAGGAAATAATGACACTGAAAAATGAGAGCAACACATCTTTTCAGATTAATTTGAACAAAATGAAGTATTATTTAAAAAAATAATATGCTATATCAGAAGTAAGAAACTGAAACTCCAGCAAAACTGATTACAAGGTGGACAACAAGCTTAGGTCAGAGACAAGCAATTATGCTCTTATTTTTAATTTTTCAGCATCAGCTCCTAGATCCATGGGGTGAAAAATGAAAATAGAAAGAGACTCAGATCACATAACCTTATTATATGTTACTTATACAGTATTCTGCTTTCTCAATCTAATTTTCTGTAGTTAGTATCAGAAATATTTGGTTTAATAAAGCATTACAGTTTATTATGGGATAGATGCTAAAAGCAAAAACAATGTACAAGGATCTAACATCTAGTAAAAAGGAAGGAAGCCTTATTCATTGGAAATCAAATTTGATATTTTACATTATGCATTTCACTCAGTATTAAGAAATTATTGAAAACATCTGCAAAGAAAAAGTAAACCAAACAGAATGTATGGAGCCTTATTCTTAATTCTACATAGAAAATATTAGTGTAGGGCAGGGGTTGTTTAGCAAACTTTTTCTGTAAAGGTTCACATAGTAAATATTTTAGGCTCTGAGGGCCATAGGTCTTATCTAACTAGTCAATCTGTTGTTGTAGTGAGAATGCAGTCAAATATGCATAAACAAATAATTATGGTTATGTTTCAGTAAAACTGTAACTACAGGCCATTGACTAGATTTGGCCCAAAGGCCAGAGTTTGTCCATTCCCTGTTCTAGAATAAATACACATTATGTTATTATCTCTCTCAAACACAAAGACTCTTTTCTGACCCTGATTAACTTCTCAGTTTACAAATAATTTCCAGTTCTGGTTCATGCCAGTCTTAATTCCCCACCAAGCCTTGCCCTTTCTTTGAAGCTCATAATTGATATATTGAGAACCCTATTAATTTCTTCATAGCTAGAGTTTTTAAAGAAAATGGGCTATAAATCAGATCTAATCATTTGCCCAGCTGTTTGTGGTTTTAAACTGATGCCAGTGTTGAGATAATAGTCTACTGTTCAATAGCAAAATGACTGTTTCTAGAGGAGAATCATACTTAATCAATTTGATTCTATTTTTAAATTGATTTTGGGGGGATCCAAGTATAGCACCTAGGTGATTTGCTTTGAACAGTTGAGATTTCTCATCAAATATTTATAATTTATTTACAGACAGTAAGAGACATTTTCATTAATTAGCATATTTGTGGTGGGAGTTCTTTCTGCATAGCAGATCATTTCTTTGAAATGGCTTTCCTGATGAACTGCTTCATGGGATAAAGAGTATCGTGACTTTAAAAATAGCCTCTTGATAGCCAGGTATATCTATCTCCACACCTGAATCCCAAATGTGTATAAATAATTTTTCCTTAATTCATAAATTCAACAGATATTTGTAGAGACCTACTGTGCACAACTCATTGTACTCGATATTTGGCATTGGATGAATTTTGACTACATATCTACACAGGGTTGAGTGGGTATTTGTGAAATAAGTAAAAAAAAAAAAAGAATACTCCAATTAAAAAAAAAACCACACAAAATTAAATGTCTTCTTATGAATAAGGAAATGTTTCTAGTTTCAATATCTTAAACCACCCAGGGTGAGATAATGACGAATCCTATGGGAATGGAATGCCCTTTTGAAGATTTCTAGTGAACTTTGTTTAAGTGGAAAACTTTGGACTAGTTTCCAAAGTTATTTAAATAATAGATATCTCAACTTCTATTTTCTCCTCCCCTGGTTCCCCTAGGGACAAATTCTCACTTCATATTATTCTCTGTCTCTGAGTCCCTTTTGGTTTGTTTTTTTTTCCTTGACTGCAACAAGAAAACACTTTTGGCTAAAATTGGGTGCTCTTAAGTACTGTCATGTATAGATTTGTCAGATGCTCACCAAACTTTTGTCTTCCTAGTTCCTACCAAAGTACAGCTGATTCTTATTATTCACAGTAGTTATGTTGTATAAAGTTGCTATGAACAATGAACTAGTGAACACTGAACCATTGCTCCTAGGAGAAATACAGGGTTAGGTTCCTGAGAGTCTCTGGTCACATTGTCATCAACCTATCAGTACACAGGGGTTTACGTGTGTTTCTATCTACAAAAATTTTATTTAATAGATATTATTAATTCATTAGCCTTGGACTCATGGCCACAACACTAAATTATATATAAATTTTATATGAATTATAAATAAATTATGATTCATACCTGAATGAAACTTACCTAACACATGTATTTTCTCCATAAAGCACATCATTCTCATGCTTAGGAAAACTACAGAACTTTTCAGCACTGTGCTTTGGAGTCCATTTTAAACAGTAAAATCACCAAGAAAAAGCATAAAATTGCAAATAATGTGGCACTAAATAAACTGCAAAAAAGATAATCATTTACAGAATGAGAGCTGAAACAAGAAGACAGAACATCATCTTGTTTGACCTCTATTGGGAATATGCTCTAAAGGTAACTCAAATTTTTTAACATTCTTCACATGTCTATGAATGGCCATGAAACAGCTTTGATAATAGATTTTGGGGTTGCAAGTGCATTTTGGTGAGTAGGTGAATTTGTAATTATGGAATCTGTAATAATGAAGAATGACTGTACTTTGTCCTATTTTCTTTCTTTAAGGCATGTTTTTTACTTAGTTTTATTCAAGTTTACCTTAGAGCAAGATGGAAAGTAAATAGATCCTTCTTATTGCTTGACTTATATGTTTTTTTCCACTTAATTTGGTAGTCTACATGACCTCCAACTGCTTTTTTTATATTGATATATTGCTACTTATTGATATTGATAATGAAGGCTTACATTCCCTATTGTTAAAAAATAGAGCAAAAAGTTGACTAGTAGATTTAGCAGATGATCATATATAATTTATCTTAAGGTGCAACTCTCATAAGACATTAAGAAATGGAGTACACTATACTCTTGAATTGCCTTACAACATTTTAAACTTCTGCCTAAATGATGCAAATCTGTGCAAAGTTAACTCCAACAGTAATAATTTCTGCCTATTTTAAGTAATGTATTTTCAAAGTCCAAATTCTATGCTGCATAAAAAAATAACTATTTCCACACGTGCTTAAGTCCTCTTTGCACACTAGAAAAACATTTTTTATTGTAAAATTTGAGTTTATTAATAGAAAAAACACATGGCACCATATAATTTTTTTTCCTAAGGAAGTCTTAGCATATATACATGGTTATGCTGTTTAGAACAGACCCAAACAAAATAGTACCCTGGCATATTTTTAACTCAGTTCCCAATACCTGCTGGACCTTAAGCTCTATGAGGAAAGAGACTCTGGCTCTCCCGATCATGGTTATTTTACAGAATGCATGACACATAGTAGGGGCTCAACAAATGTGGGCCAAATAAATGAGGCTCTGTCTGTATATACAACAACCTAAAAAATTAGGAGGGATTTCTCCTCCAAAGTCCATCACCCTAAGGATTTTGAGCCTTTAAAAAAGAAAAAGGACTTTAAGATACATTTATTTTTTCTTATCATGCTTAGTTCAATATACCTTTACAAGTAATCTCATGGAATAATTAAAAATCATATTTCTTTATAAATTAATGTTAGTTAAAAAACAAAGCAAAACAAAACATAATAAAAAAACCCCCACAAAACATTGTTTTGGCTTTTCTAGACAATCCAAATTTCATCACCAGCTTACTGACACCTAACAAGTCAACCATTTGGTTTGTCTCTGTATTTTCTCATTACCTCTACATTCTGCTTCCAGTCCAAGAAAAATTGAAATCAATGCAAACAAGCTATAAATCAATAAAAAAGATTACTAGAAAATCCCTAAATATTTAGAAATTTAAAAATTGACTTCTACAATAATATATATATCAAAGAATGAATTAGAATGAAAATTAGAAAATATTTTGAGCTGAGTGACAACAAAACACTACATACCAAAACTTTGGAGTGCAGCTAAAGCTATTAGGAAAAATGCATGCCCTTATATCAGAAAAGGTGAATGACTGAAAATTAATGAGCTAGGCACTGCTCTAAACAACTTGGGAAAATTGCAGCAAATGACACCTAAAGAGAATAGAAGAAAATAAATTATAAATATAAGAACCAAAATTATTAACATAGAAAACAAATATACATTATAGAGACCTAACAAAACTAAGGGGATTCTTTGAAAAGACTAAAACATTTATAAGCACCTGGATAAACTGAATAGTATTAAAAAAAAAAAGGAAGCAAAACAATAAGAGGAATGGAAAAGGAAACATCACTAACAATCCTATGGACATTAAAAAGGTCTAATTTACAGTAACTTCAAAAATATTTAAAAAGCAAAACATGGCAATAAATTTCACTAAGATGTGCAAAATCTCTACAAAAAACATGTAAACTATAATTGAGGGAAAATGTGAAAAACCTTAATAAGAGAGAGGTAAAACTTTTCATGGATTGGAAGATTCAGTATTTTTAAATGTCAGTTCTCCTCAAATTACTTGTAGATTGAGTGCAATCTCATCCAAAACTCCAAGTTTTTTTTCCAGAATTTAAAAATCTTATTCTAAAATTTATATAGAATTACAAAGATTCAAGACTAGCCAGGAAATTCTGAAGAAGAAGAAAAAAGTGAAAACACTTGCTCTAATAGATATTAAGGATTAACATAACTAGTGTAGTTAAAGACAGTTATTTTGTATAAGGATATAATGAAGCAAAGAGAATGGGAAAGTTTTGTTAGCAGTTCCTATCTGTTTAAACTTCTGGTTTCATTTTTTCATCGATTGAGCAACATGTTGCTGAAGGCTAATCAGCCTCTGCTTAAAGTCAGCAGAAATTTGAGAAATGAAGCAAAATTAGAGTCCAATAACAGAAAACAGAAAATATAAAACAAGGTGAATTTTTCAGAGCAGTGAGAAAATGATAGACTATTCAATACATAATGTTGGATTATTGGATATGCAAATGAAAAAAAAAGCAAAACAATTTGACCCCTACCTCACACTTTACACCAAGTGGATTGAAACTGTAAATGTGAAAGTAAGTCCACAGTTAAATAAGGTAGAAAAGTACCTTTCTTGGAATGGGGGAAGGGGGCTTAAGAAAGTAATTCTTTAACAAAACGCACAAAAAATAACTAACCATAAAGGAAAATATTCATAAGCTAGAGTACATTGAAATTAAGAAATTCTGTTTGTTCAAAAATAAGAATAAGATAGTGAACAGGCAAGCCCCTGAGTCGGAGAAGATATTTGCAATGAATATATTAAAAATTGCTTGTTTTGTGAAACTTCCTAGTTCCTGAAACTATGAAGAATTCCTATAAATCACTAAGAAAATATAGTTCCAAAGAAAAATGGCCATAAGAAATGAACTGGTACTTCAAAAGAGAGTTTATGAAAATGCCCCCAAAATATTTAAAATGTTGCTTAATCTTATTGTTACACAGATAAAAATAACTAGAAAAATATAAGTTAGTGAAGTATCAGTTACAATTATACAACCACCAAAATAGTTAAAAATAAAATTTCTAACACTGCAATGTGTTGACAAATATATGGAGCACTGTAAGTCTACGTATTGTTGCTATGTTTATCAACTGCAGCTGCTTTTGAAAGCCAAATGTTATCATCTACTGAAATTGAACACTCACTCTGTGATCCTTGCAAATCAACAATAAGGAGCTTTACATGCCCTAAGAAAAGAAGTTCCTGATAAGTAGATGAAGGTGTGATAGGTTTGTTACTGGGACATCTGGAAAAGGAGGTATCATTACCAGACAAGAATGGGAACTGAAAGAAATTTCCTAATCTCATTTAATAAAGATGGAAGACAGTTCTAAGCAATGAATGGCTAGTGTCAAAGATTCATGCATAACATAAAACTATCATTAAAGCATCACATGAACTTGACAGAGAATTCCTGCTGACTTTAAGCAGAGGCTGCATAGCCTTCAGCAACATGTTGCTCAGTTGATGAAAAAATGAAACCAGAAGTTTAAACAGACAGGAACTGCTAACAAAACTTTCCCATTCTCTGACAGAACACAAAATTATATTGTCAGTGCCCAGGGTGATTGGGTCATATATCATTTGTGCCTTAGTAAGTCTAAAATAGTACCTGCAATAAGTCTAATAAAAGCTGTGTGTTAAGAAAGAATTTTGTCAAAATTTAATAGTCAGCTTTTTTCTTTTAGCATTTCATAAAATAATGCCAAACAGTACAATCCTTGGCATCTTAGATTTGATGATATTCCATGTGATATTGCCTTTCCATGCTAATTCTCATACATATTCATAGAATAAAGGAAAAGACAAAAAATATATACAGCAAAATATTAAAATTATTTATCTTTAAAAATTTCAGGTTGTTTTAACTTGTAAGATCTTTCTGTTTCTATACCTTAAAAAGTTTTAATTCTGGACATGCATTAAGGAGTCTAAAATCTAATCAGTGCTAAGCAGCATGGAAGGAAGCTTGCTTGTGAAGGCATCTATGACTACTTACATGTCTAGAACCATTGATTCCTACAAATTGGTCCCCAAATGACGAGGGCATTAAGGTTTAGAGACCCAACCTCAAAATCTCCAATTTTACATCTCAGCATTCTGAAATTTGCTTTTAAAGAACTGAAGGGTGATTCTGATGCAAAATTAGGTTGCCCTATAGTACATTAAAAGATTTTCCATGAGGTGTACTTCTATCAAGTTAAGAGGTGATTTTCCACAATAGCCACTATTTATTGGACTTCCCCTGGACAGTGCCATCCACTAGACTCATTTAATTTACAGAAATAATAAAATAGATACCAAAAATCTGTTCTTATAGATATGTACTCTTACTATACAATTATTTCTATGCTCATACCGATCAATTTGTAAGCAGTTAGAGAAAATATGCTGCTATTTTAATAATGAATTCCATTTTGTACACAAAAGTCAGTAGTTCACATACTATATTTCTAATTTCTTCTGGTTTTCTGTACTTGGGCTAAACAAAATGAAAGCAAGCAGTATTATTGATTCCCTGTAGATTTTTGTCTCATACATCAAGCTTATTAAATAGAGAGAAATGCAGGCTACTCAGATGATTTTTGATGTAGGCAGGGAATTCCTTCCTTCACTGTGCTATGCAACAGGATGACATAAAATATTTAGTGAAAACTTAGATTTCAAAAATCACACTCTGATGATTCTTTCCATATCCCAAGTGTTTTCTCTTTTAAAGCAATTTTTAAATTATTCCATGGTTTCTATAGCAATTACATATGGAAAATGTGGATATTAAGCATATGTTTTAAGCCACAAAAACAATTAAAGGACTAAATATAGAGTATACTCTATGCTCGTTTTGAGCAGAGTTCTAATGAAGTAGAAGATATGTGCTTGTATTTTCACCAAGATAAACTTTAAGAACGGTGTTCCTAAACAAGATAAACACACAGACAAAAAAAAAAAGAAAAAAGAAAAAAGTGGAAGTGAACATATTTTGTAACTTTCATTTGCGGGAAATTATGTTATTTCATAACATGATAAATTTACTTTACCAAGAAATCATAGACAGTTCAAAAAGCTTTTCTTATATTTTTATTCAGTAATATGAAATGTAATACATTCCCAGGAGTTCTATGTTTTTTTAACTTCATTTTGGCCAATGGCGAACAAATATAACAACTTCTCACATTAGGGAACTTCAGTGAAATCTTATTAATTTGCATGCTAAAAAGTATGTGATTATCTAATTTGTTATTTAATTGTGAATGGGCTGAACAGAAGTCTTTTCTTTTTACTGTCTATAAAGAATGGCTTTGATTATACAATTAATGAAGCCAATGAAATTCCAAAGACTCATTTCAACCTATTCCAGAAAACAAATTCTTTTTAAAAGTAAGTTAGACTTAGCTTATGAGTGGAAGCTACTAATTACAATGTATCTAATGTATTTACTGCCAAAAGACCACCAGGACTTCTATTTGGAAACAGCTGTGAACAGTTGAGAGAGGGAGAGGGACAGGGAGGGACAAAGGATTGACACAGAGAAAGGAGAAAGGATGGAACCTTCCTAGTGTCACCTGGATGAACCGAGGTGCCGCTTCCTTCATTGTTTCTTGCTGATGCTTTCTTTGCCTTACTTTCATGGGTTTCTCCCTCAGGAGCAGTATATTCTTTGACAGTAATTAAAACATGGAAGGGGTAAAATCTTAAAATGAAAATTATCTTCCTATCCTATAATATATCTGATTTCAGAATTCCCAACAAAAACCAAAATATTCCACTTTCAATGTCACGCTTTTACTATGTAAAATATAATATAATGCTCTAAATCCTACAGTGGGTTTAAGTGCTTTATTCAAAGAGGCTTCACTACACAACCCATCTAAATTGTCCATTTGGTACCCCTGGAGTTTTTAAAGCTCAGGATAATTTTCCAAAGAAGGATTGGGTTGGATGAGAATTTTCCCTTGTCAACCAAAAGAATGATAATTGCAATAGAGGAGGTGGGAAAGGAGATCCTGCCTGGTACCTTGACTAGAAGTACATTGCTGGGCAACACATATTTGAGGTTCTGGAAATTGGCTTTCTTAAATCACCCACACCATTCTGTTAGAAAGTCTTCGTGTACACTCAAGAATCCAAGTTTTAAGATCATTGATTTAGAGAAGTTGTGATTTCCAAAAGCCCACACAGGTTAACATGTTGTAGCTTAAACTTCCTGACTTTAGAAACCAAGCTCTTAACCACTGCACTCCATTCTTTGTTCATTAAAGATAAATTCTACATAGAAAGAAGTGCCTGTTACTCTTTAGTATTTGCAAGTATCACACGGTCTCATTTATATCTCTCATTGTACAATAATGCTATTTTAATTGCCTTGATCTGTAACTATGCCTTTTTACTGGGATTTTTCTTGTTTCATATAGTTCTAATTTCTGGAAATTGAATTTAAGCCTCAGGAAATAGTATATCAATTGGAAATATATCAAATAAACTTTCTACATTTCAATTTAGGAAATTTTATAATAGTGAGGTAATGATGTTTAAAAGCAAATTTCTTAGTGTTCAGATTTATGGTTTGGCTGTTCTGTGCTTCTCTAGTTTTTTTGTTCCACTTTATATTAATATAATACTACAACATTATTATAAAATAAATGTTTCAGCTTCATTCATTAGGAAAACCTTACAATTTTGTTCTAAAAACATTAATCATAGTAATTGCACTAAATTAATACTGTACATTCAAAATAATCTGTTTGCCTCTGCCAGCTGGAAATCTATTTCTCACTAGGGAATAACATACAACCACTATAGAGAAACCAAGCTGATGTTCCCCTTCTAGAATATTTTAACTGTTTTGCACAGTTGACAATGGAGGTTATAATATTTTCCTTGTATTTTCTGAAAATGTTGTGGTTTACCACCAATAAATTGTTTTGAGGCGTAGAAAATACTGCACTTGCTATTGAAATCCAGAAAAGGAGGGATGGAGTAAGGGAAGGTAGAAGGAAGGAATGGAGAAAGGGAGGGAAGGAAGGAAGGGAAGGAGGGAGGGTTGGGAGGGAGGGAGGAAAGGAAGGAAAGAATCGAGACACACAGCTAGTTAGAAAAGACATTTAGATTTGGAAGGGAGCTTAGATATCCACCAGGTTAATTATTTCATTTTCTAGACTGGCATATCATCATCCACTACAAACTTGGAACTATAAACCATATATTCTTTTGAATATTAGAAAAACAATGAATTAGTTTCTTTTTTAAGATTTTATTTATTTGACAGAAAGAGACACAGCAAGAGAGGGAACACAAGCAGGGGGAGTGGGAGGGGGAGAAGCAGGCTTCCCGAGGAGCAGGGGGCTCGATCCCAGGACCCTGGGATCATGACCTGAGCCGAAGGCAGATGCTTAACAACTGAGCCATCCAGGCGCCCCATGAATTAGTTTTTCTAAAGATATGCCTTACTTATAGTGAAATAGTCTCTCTTTTACAATGAAGTTTTGATGGCTGCCTGGTTTCCTCATATTTTACTTCCCGCCCTAAGAGTTATCACTAATAATTCTACAGCAGTTGTGAAATAGACAGTAAAAACTTGTGAGCTTCTTGGGCCACAGTGGATATTGTGGATATTTAAGGATGTTACACAGGAAGGGCTATGATGTCCTGGCTCCTGCCTAATAGGGTGGCCCACTTTAGTTCAGATCGTAACCTGGAAATTATGTTCCCTATCCCGAAGTAATATAAAAATGTGCTACCTCCTGAGGCAGAACTTTGAACACAGATGCAAGGAGGCAATGATAGAGTTGTAGTGCCAGATTAAGTATAAAAGGAAGCCTTTCCTAGTAACAAATAGCTCACGGTAAGTATTTTGCAGAGCTTATTATAGGCAAGGAATCCTCCCTAGCAATGACATGACTAAGACTGGAGGCTGTAATAAATAATCAGAGGCAGAAGCTTTGTGCATATAAAGTACATACTTAATGTTTGCTGACAGAAGTTCTCCAAGTCACCCACCTTTCTGGAGTCACTCTTTATCTCCGATTCCATACTTTTGGATTTTCCTTACCAAGAATTCTGTGAATAATCAAGGCAATGCTTATGTTCTCCAGAGTCAGGACATACCTCATTTTTCTTCTCATTCTTCCATAAAATTCATCCCTGCTAAACACTATCCCACTTGTTCTCTCTTCCAAAGAACCACTAAAAAGGGTAGATGTGGGTAGCAGTCATTATTGTAGACTTTCTTGGGAGGTGGCCCATTTTAGGATGGTACATAAATCGTTTACAATCAAATATTACACATTTTTTTGTTTAGGTTTCTTCACTATTGCAAATTTATCACTGGTTTACTTTCTCCCCAGTGTCAGAGAAAAGTTGTACCAGCCAGAGTTAAACAGTCAAGAAAGGCTTTATTCAAGACGATTGTGCTAGGAGTGAACTCAACTCTGCTGAAACAGAAGGTGGGAGAGTTTTAAGCACTAGGGGGAGCTAGTGGGAAGGTACTGGAAGTCCTCAGGAAGTTGGTCACTGTGATTAGGCCGCTTGTGTTTACTAACTGGCTAATTTGTGCTTATCAAAGACAGGCACCTACTCTCCCATAAAGACTGGGGTATGGGAACTCTATCTTTCTTAAGGATTATATATCAGAGGCGTGGCTTCCAGCTTCCTAAGAAAGACATATGTGGTTGGTTAAACTGGTATAGGTAGGGAGAAGATTTACATCTCCAAGGAGCTGAGAAAAAAATTTATAATTAGAAGTTTTCTAAAGGAAATACTGTAAGAAAAGTGAGGTCAGGGGCCTACAGTCAGGAGGAAGCCTAACGTTAAGTTCAACTGCAGAGAATGTTAAAGCCATTTTGTAATCAATTTTCTAGCCTCAAGTTTCTTGCTCAGATATGTTCTCTTTCCACGATTTTCACGTATAGGTTTCGGTACACTCTCTCTCTTCTTGAGTGTGTTCAGAAACTCCCAGTTCCACTTTGTTTAAAATGCAGGAAAAAAAAATCAGTTTTTTTTTTTTTTTTCTTTTCTCCTATTCCTTCAGAAAATAGCATATCCCGGATGAATAGAGTGCAGAAATTTTCACCTTTCATACTTCAGGGGCCCTTTTCCTGAGCAAAGCATCATTCATATTGATGTGAATTGTGTCAGTTCTTCGTATATGAAATCTGCTGCACTCAGTTCTGTATTCAAACAATATATATTTTCTCATCACAAGAAACTGAGGGTCAAGATTCCAATGGAACAAAATGAAACCAGAAAACCAGTCCAAATATGCTCCCAAACATGCCCACAGGGCAAATGAGTTTGGTTTATATGTATTTGTGCCTTTAATAAATGCCGAGGTGCCATAGGAAAAGGTAAATAACTCTCATATCTTTGCTTCTGGGAATGGTTTTCCTTGTTCATGTAATGTGGATTTTACACTCATTTCTCAGGGATATATGTTTGTGTGCAATCCCTTTACTTTCTAAGCATTTGTTAAGCTGATTACTAAGTGCATGTGTTTTAATATTTCAAGTCTGAGACTTTTTATTCTTTTTCTAACTCTACATTGCTATTTTTATGAAGCCACAAAAGCACACCCCTTTCAAAGAAAAGTTAATGGACTAGTTTTGCCTGTTTTCTAGTTCAGAAGGGTATTGCCCATGGGGGAAAAAAATCAGAGTTTCAAACCATTGCTGGAGCACTTTCCTACTTTAAAATGCTGCCTTGGGGCTTTTAGTGGGTGTCTGTGAAGAAAAGTGACAGAGGATTTGATGTCATAGGTTCAACCTTCACTTCATGGGGATAGCTGCTGCTCATTACAGAGTATCCTTGTGCACAAGGTTGAGGAATTTCCTCTCCTCCCTGAGGGCTCTCACGTAGGGGAGTAATAATGGGTTTTGATTTTTTACGTCTTTTGTTAAACTAGCAGATTGATATGGAAGGAGACTTTGACAATCTAGTGAATGATGTGTTATAATTATGTTGAAACCACTGGTCCCATGTTAGCTGTTCATCAGTCACCCTGTTACCATAAACCTCATCAAAGGTGAAATACAGATGATATGGACTAGACTGGCTCAGAGCCTTAACGTTTTAGTCAAAAAATTACATCAGCAGCTGGAAGAATGCACAAATGGCAAAATTTCTGTTTGTTTAAAAAGGTGATCTACACATCTATGTATGATATCCACACAGTTGGGTCTCAGGAATATCTTCTGATTCTTAGGTTGATCATTTAGGTCTTTTGTTTTGATTACTTTCTCTGTTGAGCTTCTATTTATGCTTTTCTATTTAGGATTAACTTTTCTTAGGTCACAATTTTCTAAAACTTGTTTTTGAAAATATAAAAAATTAGTTCTTACTGTTTTGAGATTTGGCATCTTAACTTTTTCAGGAGCCAAATTACTTATCTAGGTATTGCCTACCTAGTATTTTTGTAAGCATCAGGTGGTTGAAATGAATCAATGCATTTAAATATACTCACCTATTTATATATTTAATTTATTAGTATTTCAAAATTTGCACTTGATGTAGCCAGTGACAAAAGTTTTTGGAAAGGCTGACTATTGTGTATTTATATCTTACTATAGAAATTTAATGGGATCTTACAAAATTGCTTACAAAAGTGTTTTTATAAATTTGGAATGACTATCCCAAAATACATCAAAATGAAATGATTGAGAAAGTAGTGGTAGTGATTGTGAAGAAAGAATAATGATTTAAGGAGACATGAGCTTTCAGATATTAAATAGTTATCTTAAAGGACAATAGTTAATACATTGTGTTAACAGGACAAGGATCAGTGGATCATTGAGAAAAAGAAATATAGAAACAAACCCTGTATGTAAGGGTTTAGTTAAAGGACTAACTAGAGAAATTAGGTGATAAAATAAATTAAGTTGGAATCACACCTTTCATTTTTCAGTACAATAAATGCTAAAAGACAAATCAAGTTGAATTTATTAAATAAAACCATAAATGTAAACCTAGGTGAGGAATTCCTAAGTATAAATACAGTGAAGGTATTAATAATGTGTGATGTATTTGGTATCCATCTATAAAAAAAAATCACAACTGCTATTAAAACATCAGTGATACATAATTGCTATAATTATAATTAAAGCTTAACATATGTAATATATGCAGTAGTTATAAAATACATATAAATAAAAACTCAAACTGAGCAAATTAATAACCTTGGAAGATAATTCAGAGAAGAAATACCAATGGCTAATGAAAATACAAAAAGATTCAACCAGATTAGTAATTAAAGAATTAAAAATTTATCTGATAGTGAGATTTTTTTTTAAATGATACAATTTGGAATATATACAATGGAGTATTACTCAGCCATAAAAAAGAACGAAAGGTTGCCATTTGCAATGAGTGGATGGAGCTAGAGGGTATTATGCTAAGTGAAATAAATCAGTGATAGAAAGACTAATACCATGTGATTTTACTTATATGTAGAATTTAAGAAAGAAAACATAGGTGAAAATAGGGGAAAAAATAAAAGAGAGGTAAACCATAAAACTCTAAAGTATTGAGAAGACTCTTTTTTTTTAATTTTTTTATTGTTATGTTAATCACCATATATTACATCATTAGTTTTTGATGCAGTGTTCCATGATTCATTGTTTGTTCATAACACCCAGTGCTCCATGCAGAACGTGCCCTCCTCAATACCCATCACCAGGCTAACCCGTCCCCCCACCCCCTACCCTCTAGAACCCTCAGTTTGTTTTTCAGAGTCCATCATCTCTCATGGTTCGTCTCCCCCTCTGACATACTCCCCTTTTCTTCCTCTCCTGTTATCTTCTTCTTTTCCTTTTTTCTTAAAATATGTTGCGTTATTTGTTTCAGAAGTACAGATCTGTGATTCAACAGTCTTGTACAATTCACAGCGCTCACCGTAGCACATACCCTCCCCAATGTCTATCACCCAGCCATCCCATCCCTCCCACCCCCAACCACTCCAGTAACACTCAGTTTGTTTCCTGAGATTAAGAATTCCTCATATCAGTGAGGTCATGTGATACATGTCTTTCTCTGATTGACTTATTTCACTCAGCATAACACCCTCCAGTTCCATCCACGTCGTTGCAAATGGCAAGATCTCATTCCTTTTGATGGCTGCATAATATTCCATTGTGTATATATACCACCTCTTCTTTATCCATTCATCTGTCGATGGGCATCTTGGCTCTTTCCACAGTTTGGCTATTGTGGACATTGCTGCTATAAACATTGGGGTACACGTACCCCTTCGGGTCCCTACATTTGTATCTTTGTGGTAAATACCCAGTAGTGCAATTGCTGGATCGAACGGTAGCTCTAATTTCAACTGTTTGAGGAACCTCCATACTGTTTTCCAGAGGGGTTGCACCAGCTTGCATTCCCACCAACAGTGTAGGAGGGTTCCCCTTTCTCCACATCCCCGCCAACATCTGTCGTTCCCTGACTTGTTAATTTTAGCCATTCTGACGGGTGTGAGGTGGTATCTCATTGAGGTTTTGATTTGGATTTCCCTGATGCCGAGTGATGTTGAGCACTTTTTCATGTGCCTGTTGGCCATTTGGATGTCTTCTTTGGAGAAATGTCTGTTCATGTCTTCTGCCCATTTCTTGATTGGATTATTTGTTCTTTGGGTGTTGAGTTTGATAAGTTCTTTATAGATTTTGGATACTAGCCCTTTATCTGATATGTCGTTTGCAAATATTTTCTCCCATTCTGTCGGTTGTCTTTTGGTTTTGTGGACTGTTTCTTTTGCTGTGCAAAAGCTTTTTATCTTGATGAAATCCCAATAGTTCATTTTTGCCCTGGCTTCCCGTGCCTTTGGCGATGTTTCTAGGAAGAAGTTGCTGCGGCTAAGGTCGAAAAGGTTGCTACCTGTGTTCTCCTTTAGGATTTGGATGGACTCCTGTCTCACATTTAGGTCTTTCAACCATTTGGAGTCTATTCTTGTGTGTGGTGTAAGGAAATGGTCCAGTTTCATTCTTCTGCATGTGGCTGTCCAATTTTCCCAACACCATTTGTTGAAGAGACTGTCTTTTTGCCATTGGACATTCTTTCCTGCTTTGTCAAAAATAAGTTGACCATAGAGTTGAGGGTCCATTTCTGGGCTCTCGATTCTGTTCCATTGATCTATGCGTCTGTTTTTGTGCCAGTACCATACTGTCTTGATGATGACAGCTTTATAATAGAGCTGGAAGTCCGGAATTGTGATGCCGCCAGCTTTGCTTTTCTTTTTCAGTATTCCTCTGGCTATTCGGGGTCTCTTCTGGTTCCATACAAATTTTAGGATTATTTGTTCCATTTCTTTGAAAAAAGTGGATGGTATTTTGATGGGGATTGCATTGAATGTGTAGATTGCTCTAGGTAGCATTGACATCTTCACAATGTTGATTCTCCCAATCCATGAGCATGGAACGTTTTTCCATTTCTTTGTGTCTTCTTCAATTTCTTTCATGAGTATTTTATAGTTTTCTGAGTACAGATCCTTTGCCTCTTTGGTTAGATTTATTCCTAGGTATCTAATGGTTTTGGGTGCAATTGTAAATGGGATAGACTCCTTGATTTGTCTCTCTTCTGTCTTGTTGTTGGTGTATAGGAATGCCACTGATTTCTGTGCATTGATTTTATATCCTGCTACTTTACTGAATTCCTGTATGAGTTCTAGCAGTTTTGGGGTGGAGTCTTTTGGGTTTTCCACGTACAGTATCATATCATCTGCAAAGAGTGAGAGTTTGACTTCCTCTTTGCCGATTTGGATGCCTTTGATTTCTTTTTGTTGTCTGATTGCTGTGGCTAGGACTTCTAATACTATGTTGAATAGCAGTGGTGAGAGTGGACATCCCTGCCGCGTTCCTGACCTTAGGGGAAAGGCTCTCAGCCTTTCCCCATTGAGAATGATACTCGCTGTAGGTTTTTCATAGATGGCTTTTATGATATTGAGGTATGTACCCTCTATCCCTATACTCTGAAGAGTTTTGATCAAGAAAGGATGCTGTACTTTGTCAAATGCTTTTTCTGCATCTATTGAGAGGATCATATGATTCTTGTTCTTTCTTTTGTTAATGTATTGTATCACGTTGATTGATTTGCGGATGTTGAACCAGCCTTGCAGCCCAGGAATAAATCCCACTTGGTCATGGTGAATAATCCTTTTAATGTACTGTTGGATCCTATTGGCTAGTATTTTGGTGAGAATTTTTGCATCCATGTTCATCAAGGATATTGGTCTGTAATTCTCTTTTTTGATGGGGTCTTTGTCTGGTTTTGGGATCAAGGTAATGCTGGCCTCATAAAATGAGTTTGGAAGTTTCCCTTCCATTTCTATTTTTTGGAACAGTTTCAGGAGAATAGGTATTAATTCTTCTTGAAATGTCTGATAGAATTCCCCTGGGAAGCCATCTGGCCCTGGGCTTTTGTTTGTTGGGAGATTTTTGATGACTGTCTGAATTTCCTTAGTGGTTATAGGTCTGTTCAGGTTTTCTATTTCTTCCTGGTTCAATTTTGGTAGTTGATACATCTCTAGGAATGCACCCATTTCTTCCAGGTTATCTAATTTGCTGGCATAGAGTTGCTCATAATATGTTCTTATAATTGTTTGTATTTCTTTGGTGTTGGTTGTGATCTCTCCTCTTTCATTCATGATTTTGTTGATTTGGGTCATTTCTCTTTTCTTTTTGATCAGTCTGGCCAGGGGTTTATCAATCTTGTTAATTCTTTCAAAGAACCAGCTCCTAGTTTCGTTGATCTGTTCTACTGTTCTTTTGGTTTCTAGTTCATTGATTTCTGCTCTGATATTTATGATTTCTCTTCTCCTGCTGGGTTTAGGCTTTATTTGCTGTTCTTTCTCCAGTTCCTTTAGGTGTAGGGTTAGGTTGTGTATTTGAGACCTTTCTTGTTTCTTGAGAAAGGCTTGTATTGCTATATACTTTCCTCTCAGGACTGCCTCTGCTGCATCCCAAAGATTTTGAACAGTTGTGTTTTCATTTTCATTGGTTTCCATGAATTTTTTTAATTCTTCTTTAATTTCTTGGTTGACCCATTCATTCTTTAGTAGGATGCTCTTTAGCCTCCATGTATTTGAGTTCTTTCCGACTTTCCTCTTGTGGTTGAGTTCTAGTTTCAAAGCATTGTGGTCTGAAAATATGCAGGGAATGATCCCAATCTTTTGGTACCAATTGAGACCTGATTTGTGACCTAGGATGTGATCAATTCTGGAGAATGTTCCATGGGCACTAGAGAAGAATGTGTATTCCTTTGCTTTGGGATGGAATGTTCTGAATATGTCTGTGAAGTCCATTTGGTCCAGTGTGTCATTTAAAGTCTTTATTTCCTTGTTGATCTTTTGCTTAGATGATCTGTCCATTTCAGTCAGGGGGGTGTTAAAGTCCCCCACTATTATTGTATTGTTGTCAATGTGTTTCTTTGCTTTTGTTATTAATTGCCTTATATAATTGGCTGCTCCCATGTTCGGGGCATAGATATTTACAATTGTTAGATCTTCTTGTTGGATAGACCCTTTAAGTAGGATATAGTGTCCTTCCTCATCTCTTATTACAGTCTTTGTTTTAAAATCTAGTTTGTCTGATATAAGGATTGCCACCCCAGCTTTCTTTTGGTGTCCATTACCATGGTAAATGGTTTTCCACCCCCTCACTTTCAATCTGGGGTGTCTTTGGGTCTAAAATGAGTCTCTTGCAGACAGCATATTGATGGGTCTTGTTTTTTAATCCAATCTGATAGCCTGTGTCTTTTGATTGGGGCATTGAGCCCATTTACATTCAGGGTAACTAGTGAAAGGTATGAATTTAGTGCCATTGTGTTACCTGTAAGGTGACTGTTAACTGTCTGTTGTCTGTGTTCGTTTCTGCTCTTTGCCGCTTTTAGGTTCTCTCTTTGCTTAGAGGACCCCTCTCAATATTTCTTGGAGGGCTGGTTTCGTGTTTGCAAATTCCTTTAGTTTTTGTTTGTTCTGGAAGCTTTTTATCTCTCCTTCTATTTTCAGCGATAGCCTAGCTGGATATAGTATTCTTGGCTGCATATTTTTCTCGTTTAGTGCTCTGAAGATATCTTGCCAGTCCTTTCTGGCCTGCCAGGTCTCTGTGGATAGGTCTGTTGCCAATCTAATGTTTCTACCATTGTAGGTTACATGTCTCTTCTCCCGAGCTGCTTTCAGGATTTTCTCTTTGTCTCTGAGACTCGTAAGTTTTACTATTAGATGTCGGGGTGTTGACCTATTTTTATTGATTTTGAGAGGGGTTCTCTGTGCCTCCTGGATTTTAATTCCTGTTTCCTTCCTCATATTAGGGAAGTTTTCTGCTATAATTTGCTCCAATATACCTTCTGCCCCCCTCTCTCTCTCTTCTTCTTCTGGGATCCCAATTATTCTAATGTTGTTTCGTCTTATCGTATCACTTATCTCTCGAATTCTGTCCTCGTGATCCTGTAGTTGTTTCTCTCTCTTTTTCTCAGCCTCTTTATTTTCCATCATTTGGTCTTCTATATCGCTGATTCTCTCTTCTGCCTCATTTATCCTAGCAGTTAGTGCCCCCATTTTGGATTGCACCTCATCAATAGCCTTTTTGATTTCAATTTGGTTAGATTTTAGTTCTTTTATTTCTCCAGAAAGGGTTTCTCTAATAACTACCATGCTTTTTTCAAGCCCAGCTAGTATCTTTAAAGTCATGATTCTGAACTCTAGGTCCGACATCATACTAATGTCTGTATTGAGTAGGTCCCTGGCTGAAGGTACTACCTCTTGTTCTTTTTGCTGAGGTGATTTCTTTCGTCTTGTCATTTTGTCCAGAGGAGAATAGATGAATGAGAGAACGAAATGCTAACAGGTTTACAACGTCCCCAGCAAATATACTGTATACAAATCAGAAAAGACCTGAAACCAGGGGAAAAGAAAGGGAAAGAAAGAAAAAAGAAAGAGAAAAAAGAAAAAAAAAAGATAAAAACAAAAACAAAACAATACAAAAAAAGCAGAATATGATCAAATATGATCAGGCTAGTGCATAGATCAGTGCCACACACTAGATTTTGGGCGTATTTTGGTCTGTTAGAAAAAAGTGCCTCCTAAAATTTTAAAGGAAGAAAGACATATATGTACAAAATAAGGGTTGATACAATGAAGGGATGGAAGATGACTGTAAAGATGAAAATTATAAAAGGTTTTATAAAAGGACTTGGTAAGATAAGTTGTTTGAAAAAAGAAAGAAGATTTAAGAAAAGAAAAAAAAAAAGGAAAAAGGGAGAGAATGTGATCAGGCAGGAGACTAGAACAAAGCCATACACTAGTGATTTAGGGTATATTTTGATCTGTTAGAAGAAACTGTACCTCAAAATTTTAAAGAGAGAACAACTTATATATATATGCCAAAAATAAGGGTAACTACTATGAAGGGATAAAATATGACTCTAAAAATGAAAAATGAAAAATGTTTTTTTTTTTTTAAAAAGGGATTGATAAGATGTTGGTTAAAAAAGGAAAAAGAAAAATAAAAAAAACAGTCAACAAAAATTAACTTTGATGAAATAATGAATCATGGTAAAAAAAAAAAAAAAAAAAAGCCATGAATCTATGTGCAGTATTCCCCTAGAGCTGGAGTTCTCCCGTTCTCCTTGATCGATCAACTTGGTCTTGGCTTGCTGGCTGTTTGTGCTGATCTTCTGGGGGAGGGGCCTGTTGCTGTGGTTTCCAAATGTCTTTGCCGGAGGCGGAATTGCCCCGCCCTTGTGGGTCCGGGCTAAGGAAGCTGCTCCGGTTTGCTCTCAGGAGCTTTTGTTCCCTGCAAGCTCTCCGTACAGCCTTGGAGGACCAGGGCAGAAATGGTGGCCTCCCAATCTCCACCCGGAGGAGCTGAGAACTCGGGGCCCCGCTCCTCAGTGCGCCCCCAGAGAAAAGCAGTCACTTCCGTGTCCCCGGTCTCTGTCCGCACTCCGTGCTCACCCGGCCTGTGACCGAGCGTTGCTATCTCTGGCACCCGACCCCGCGCAGAGTCTCCAAACCCAGCAGATCCCTGCAGTGCGTTCCCGCACCACTCCTCCCCGGGAAGGAAGGGGAGTCTCCCCGGATCTGCCGCCTGCTGGGTCCCTGCTGGAGGAGCCGTGCCCCGACTGGGCCGCAGATCACAGTTTATGGCAACCCCGAGCTGAGAGCCCGCGACTCTGCTCCGTCTCTGCAGCCAGCTTCCCCGCTCTGATACCTGGGAGCTCTGGCGCACTCAGGCACCCCCGGTCTCTCTGTGACCCCAAGGGTCCTGAGACCACACTGTCCCGGGAGGATTCCACCCCCCGCTTAGCCACTGCAGCGACGTCCCTCCACGGAGCCAACTTCTAAAAGGTCCGATTTTGTGCTCCGCGGCTCTAGCACTTGCCAGAAGCGGCCGGCGGAGGCCCCTCCCCCGCCGTCTATCCTCCCGAATATCGCCTCGGATTCACTTCTCCGCACGTCCTACCTTCCAGAAAGTGGTCACTTTTCTGTTCAGAGAGTTGTTGCTACTCTCTTCTTCGGTCTCCTGTTGAGTTCGTAGGTGTTCAGAATGGTTTGATCCCTATTCAGCTGAATTCCTGAGACCAGACGAAATCTAGGTCTCCTACTCCTCCGCCATCTTGCTCCGCCCCCCTTGAGAAGACTCTTAAGTATAGGGAACAAACAGCGTTGCTGGACGGGAGGTGAACAGAGGAATGCATTAAATGGGTCAAGGGTATTAAGGAGGGCACTTGTGATGAGCATTGGGTGTTGTATGTAAGTGAGGAATCACTAATTCTACACCTGAAACTAATATTCCACTGTATGTTAACTGGAATTTAAATAAAACCCTGAAACTACAAAAAAATAAAAATAAAAAGTAAAAAAAAAGATACAATTTGAAAAAATATATTAAAATCATATAAATATGCTCTTTGGCAAGGTTATGGGATAATGGCTCTCAATCTTGTCAGCCTAAATCATTCTTTTTATAATAAATAATTATAATACCCCTTTGACAATTTTGAAATGAAATTCATAAGTAGAATAAAACACTAGGTGAATAATTTGTAGACAAAATGGCATACGATGCCCTATCTGGACTATAAAGAAGAAAAAAAAGGTTACTCAAATTTACTAATAATGCTGATGACCAAATAACTAATTTATGGGATCTGTCACTAAGATTCTTGGTGACTATTTTTGAAGAAGAATGCTATGAATTGAGAAAACACCTGGTAGTCCTTTTGAAAAGTGGCTTATATGGGGCACCTAGGTGGCTCGGTTGGTTAGGTGTCCCACTTTGATTTCGGCTTAGGTCATGATCTGAAGGGTTGTGAGATCGAGCCTTATGTCTGGCTCTGCACTCAGTTGGGGAGTCTGAGATGCTCTCCCTCTGCCCCTCCTCACTAATGCTCGTTCACATATTCTCTCTCTAAAATAAATAAATAAATCTTAAAAAAAAGAAAAGTTGCTTATAAACTCATGTGGCTGAACAGCCATTCCTCTTGTTCATGTTTCATTTGTTGTACAGTGATGACATTGGAAAAGGATTTCTTCCACTGCAATTATTTTTTAGGTTGTTAAACACACCAAACCTTTTGTATTCCTTCTCAGTAATTTTATGCAAGCAGAAATGCATATTATTACCCAGGATGTTTCTCCCATTTGAATTTAAAATTTGCTTGACTGCAGTCATTGTTACACAGCTAATTTTCAAATATCTTTTGTCATTTCATCAATTTCTCTCAAAAGAGTATCATTGCTGAATGAAATAGAAGAGATTATTTCATTTGGATTTCTTTCCACCAATGGGCAGCTGCTAAGATTAATTATTTTTAAGAGTGCATGACCAATCATGCTTTGTGATATTGGCACTATTTTGTAAGAGATGAAACCTTTATTCTGCCATGTAGAAGGTTTTTTAAATTTTTACTTTTTTATAAAAATTGCTGTGACAGTATTATGACTTTTAAACTCCCCTTTAAATCTTGTATGATATGTCTTTGACAATTCTATCATCTTATAGCTTTGTAAAATACTCCGTTTATCATTTGATTTCATTGCTCCATCAGAGAGAAAGGTGCAAAATAAGCACACTGGTAAATCATTTGTGAGTAAATTGATTAACTCAATTTGCAATATTTAGCCTGAATATCATAGATCTTTATTCTTTACATTGCATATTTTAAATGTGGGCAAATTCACAATGCATCTGACTGCAACAGATATAGATTAATAAACATAAAATGTAGTGTAACTAAACTATTATGAATAATATTTTCATATTGGTAATTTGTTTCTTCTTTATTTTTTCTTGTCAGTCTGGTTAGATGTTTATCAATTTTATTAATCTGTTAAACATAATCTACTTTTGTTTGCATTGATTTTCTCCATTGTTTTTCTGTTTTCAATTGATTTCTGTTCTCTATTATCCTTTTCTTTCTGCTTGCTTTGAGTTTATATTTTTCTCAATTTCTTTTTTTTTAATTTTGTTATGTTAATCACCATACATTATATCATTAGTTTTTGATGTTGTGTTCCATGGTTCATTGTTTGCATATAACACCCAGTGCTCCATGCAGAACGTGCCCTCCTTAATACCCATCACCAGGCTAACCCATACCCCCGCCCCCTTCCCCTCTAGAACCCTCAGTTTGTTTCTCAGGGTCCATAGTCTCTCATGGTTTGTCTCCCCCTCCGATTTACCCCCTTCATTTTTCCCTTCCTACTATCTTTTTTTTTTTTAACATATAATATATTATTTGTTTCAGAGGTACAGGTCTGTGATTCAACAGTCTTACACAATTCACAGCGCTCACCATAGCACATCCCCTCCCCAATGTCTATCACCCAGACACCCCATCCCTCCCACCCCCGACCACTCCAGCAACCCTCAGTTTGTTTCCTGAGATTAAGAATTCCTCGTATCAGTGAGATCATATGATACGTGTCTTTCTCTGATTGACTTATTTCGCTTAGCATAATACCCTCTAGTTCCATCCACATCGTTGCAAATGGTGAGATTTTGCTTTTTTGACGGCTGCATAATATTCCATTGTGTGTGTGTGTGTGTGTGTGTGTGTGTGTGTGTGTGTGTGTGTGTGTGTATACCACATCTTCTTTATCCATTCATCTGTTGATGGACATCTTGGCTCTTTCCATAGTTTGGCTATTGTGGACATTGCTGCTATAAACATTGGGGTGCATGTACCCCTTCGGATCACTACATTTGTATCTTTGGGGTAAATACCTAGTAGTGCAGTTGCTGGGTCGTAGGGTAGCTCTATTTTCAACTTTTTGAGGAAACTCCATACTGTTTTCCAGAGTGGCTGTACCAGCTTGCATTCCCACCAAAAGTGTAGGAGGGTCCCCTTTCTCCGCATCTTTGCCAACATCTGTCATTTCCTGACTTGTTAATTTTAGCCATTCTGACTGGTGTGAGGTGGTATCTCATTGAGGTTTTAATTTGGATTTCCCTGATGCTGAGCGATGTTGAGTACCTTTTCATGTGTCTGTTGGCCATTTGGATGTCTTCTCTGGAAAAGTGTTCATGTCTTCTGCCCATTTCTTGATTGGATTATTTGTTCTTTGGGTGTTGAGTTTGATAAGTTCTTTATAGATTTTGGATACTAGCCCTTTATCTGATATGTCATTTGCAAATATCTTCTCCCATTCTGTCGGTTGTCTTTTGCTTTTGTTGACTGTTTCCTTTGCTGTGTAAAAGCTTTTTATCTTGAAGTCCCAGTAGTTCATTTTTGCCCTTGATCAGTGGCATTTCTATACACCAACAACAAGACAGAAGAAAGAGAAATTAAGGAGTCGATCCCATTTACAACTGCACCCAAAACCATAAAATACCTAGGAATAAACCTAACCAAAGAGGCAAAGAATCTGTACTCAGAAACCTATAAAATACTCATGAAAGAAATTGAGGAAGACACAAAGAAATGGAAAAACATTCCATGCTCATGGATTGGAAGAACAAATATTTTGAAGATGTCAATGCTACTTAGAGCAATCTACACATAATGCACTATCAAAATACCATCCACTTTTTTCAAAGAAATGGAACAAATAATCCTAAAATTTGTATGGAACCAGAAAAGACCCTGAATACCCAGAGGAATGTTGAAAAAGATAAGCAAAGAAGGCAGCATCCCCATTCCGGACTTTAAGCTCTATTACAAAGCTGTCATCATCAAGGCAGTGTGATACTGACACAGAAACAGACACATAGATCAATGGAACAGACTAGACAGCCCAGAAATGGACCCTCAACTCTATGGTCAACTAATATTTGACAAAGCAGGAAAGAATGTCCAATGGAAAAAAGACAGTCTCTTCAACAAATGGTGTTGGGAAAATTGGACAGCCACATTCAGAAGAATGAAACTGGACAATTTCCTTACACCACACACAAAAATAGACTCCAAATGGTTGAAAGACCTAAATGTGAGATAGGAGTCCATCAAAATCCTAGAGAACACAGGCAGCAACCTCTTCAAGCTCAGCTGCAGCAACTTCTTCCTAGAAATATTGCCAAAGGCAGGGGAAGCAAGGGAAAAAATGAACTATTGGGACTTCTCAATTGTTTAAGGGAGAAACTGAAATTGCTGATTTGAAACCTTTCTACTTTATAATATAAGCATGGAATGCTCCCATTTTCTCACTAAGCACTGCTTAGCTGCATCCCACAAATTTTGACTTTCTTTTTCCTTTTACTTAAGTTCAAAATATTTTTGAATTTCTTATGAGACCTTCCCATTGACTCATGGATTTTTTTTGTTTTTTACTTATCAATAATCACTTTTTTTATTTTATTTTTTAAATTTTTTTATGTTATGTTAATCACCATACATTACATCATTAGTTTTTGATGTAGTGTTCCATGATTCATTGTTTGCATATGACACCCAGTGCTCCATTCAATACGTGCCCTCTTCAATACCCATCACCAGGCTAACCCATACCTCACCCCCTCCCCTCTAGAACCCTGTTTGTTTTCAGAGTCCATAGTCTTTCATGATTCGTCTCCCCTTCCAATTTCCCTCCCTTCATTTTTCCCTTTCTGCTATCTTCTTCTTCTTCTTCTTTTTTAACATATAAGGTATTATTTGTTTCAGAGGTACAGGTCTGTGATTCAGCAGTCTTACACAATTCACAGCACTCACCATAGCACATACCCTCCCCAGTGTCTGTCACCCAGCCACCCCAAAAACTATGTTTAATTTTCAAGTCCCAATTATCTTTCTATTCTTGATTTGTTCTTTGCCTTGTAATCAGAGGGTATACTTTGTACTTTTAATTTCTTTTACATCTATTAGGTTTTAATTTATGTCCTGGTATATGGTCTATCTTGCTGTATGTGGCATGTGCACTTGAGAAAAATGTCTATTCTTCTGTTATTTTTTGGAGCATTAATAAATGTTATTTGACCCAATTAGTTGTTGATGTTTAGATTAGTTCTGTATTTTTGCTGGTTCCTGTCTACTTGTTCTGTTGATTACTGAGACAGGAGTATTGAAGTGTTCAGCTATAATTGTGATTTTTTTTCATATCTTTTTCCGTTTTACCAGTTTTTTTAAGATTTTTTTAATTTATTTGTTTGAGAGAGAGAGAATGAGAGATAGAGAGCACGAGAGGGAAGAGGGTCAGAGGGAGAAGCAGACTCCCTGCTGAGCAGGGAGCCTGATGTGGGACTCGATTCCGTGACTCCAGGATCATGACCTGAGCCAAAGACAGTCACTTAACCAACTGAGCCACCCAGGCGCCCAAGTTTTACCAGTTTTGCTTCATGTATTTGGAAACCCTTAAGTGCATACATATTTAGATTGTTATGTATTTTTGGCAAAATGTTCACTTAATTATTATGTAATTTACCCATGGTTATTTTCCTTGCTCTGAAGTATATTTTATTGATATTAATGGAGCAATTCCAGCTCTCTTTTACTTGGTGTTTGCATATATATTTATCACTTTCCATCCTTTTACCTTAAACATACCTATATCATTATATTTACAGTGGGTTTTTGTAGATAGCATAAAATTGAGTTTTTAATCCAATCAAACTATCTTTTAGTTGGTATATTTAGGCTATTTACACTTACTCTAATTTTTTATGTGTTTTGCTTACTACCAACATCATCATCATCATCATCATCATTATTATTATTATTGTTATTATTTTGGTTTGTTATGCCCCCCTTTATGTTCTCCTATTTCTCCTTACCAACTTTTTTGTTATTTTAATTTTCTTAGTGTTTCACTTTAGTTTATATTTTGAGTTTCCTTGCTCTGTTCTATATTTACTGTAGTGTGGGAACAGAAAGAAGAAAAGCAACAGGAATTTGCCTCATATTCTTTGAACCATAGTTTCTCTGGTCAGAGAGAAGATTCCGCCCCCCCCCCCTCCGCTTAGATAAGTTTTAGATAACTACTCACTATCATGGCCATGACTTTGCTGTCACTGCTGCCATGATATTGC
This sequence comes from Callorhinus ursinus, assembly GCF_003265705.2. Classification (NCBI taxonomy): domain Eukaryota; kingdom Metazoa; phylum Chordata; class Mammalia; order Carnivora; family Otariidae; genus Callorhinus; species Callorhinus ursinus. The sequence goes on along the minus strand of NW_027397067.1, from coordinate 58,990,576 downwards.
CAAAGTGTTAGGGTGATAAGGAAGGAGAAGAAAAATCAACAGGGGATTTCCTTCATTCTCCCTGACTCATAGAGAAACCTTTCTTGTTGCTCGGACTAGAAATAGAGCTTTTCTTAAAGCTTCATTTATGTGTATCCAGTGCACATGTCTGGGTTTTTAGCTACCTTTAGCTACCTAGGAAAAAAGTAAACTCACTTCCATTGCAAAGGAACTTAAAATTCAGATCTCTATTTCCCTTCCAGCTGCTACCACTTACTTTTCAGTGCTCTCAAGTAGCTGTTCCATGCATTCTATCTAGGATTTATAGTTGTATTCCATGAGAAAAACATGGGGGGTGGGGTGGGTATGTGTATTCCATTTTCTCAGAATCAGAACTCTTGGAAGGAATTTTTTTGTTGTTTCAGCAAAGTGTCTTTATGATATATAAGACTTATAAAAATGCCACATTTTTTAAGGAAAAAAAATAGCACTTGGTGAGAAAGTATTGTCATCCTTCAATAAACCATATTTTAAATTCCTAAAATTGAAAGTTGCCTAGAATTTCTTTTTGAAGAGGGGCAGACTAATAACTAAGATCAATGGTGTCTTTGGTCAGATTAAATGATACTCATTGATTGTGTACACAACCACTCTATGTCTTAGTTTCTATATGTGTAAAATTGGATACTTATTACACCTACAACTTATCACTGTTATAAAAAATACATTAGAAAATACATGGAAAAGGATCTAGAGCAGTGCTAAGCAAATAGTAAGCACTATGTAAGTGATAGCAATTATTCGCATCCAGTTGTACAGTGCAAATTACAATCCTGAAACTAAATAGAGAATATACTGAAATAGAAAACAAATCATCTAAAATCTAAATTGTGAGTATGATAGCACAGAGTCTGCAATTCCCTACATTCTCAAACATTAGAAGAGTACATTACTAAACTTAAAACACAAAATGGAAGAAGATTATATGAGAATCTAATATGATTTTTAGGCACATTACGATAAAAAGTGTAATTTAAAACTATCTTTTATGTTTGTGAAATCTTTGATGAAGTGCTTCCTATTGCTTATATTTGCTTAAATGATAAAACTTGCACCTGTTTGAAATCGTTTTTTCCATACAAAATAATTACCATAAATTGCAATTAGAATTAACACTGCTATGTATTCATTATATATGGATATTGTGGAAATATCTTCTTTCTTTAGTTTTTTACTTTTTAAACGATGAACGTAATGGAGAATCTACTTTGTGCTAAGATCTATGCCAAGCTCTGATTGAGCAACTAAATTCTGCTCAAAAATTATATTCAAAATTCAACTCAGTGAGGTTGTCTCTGGCCTCTCTATCAAATACTTTATGCACTGACATTATGTAACAACTTTCCTGTTTCATTGTTTTCTTCTCAGCACTATTTGGTATCTAAGCTATCTAACATACTGTGTATTTTGCTTTCTTATAATTTTATTTTCTGTTCTCCCCAGTAGGATGTAAACTGCATGAGTAAGGGGCCTACTGTTTTATTCACTACTCTCCCACCTCCATTTTGATAAGTGCCTGGTATATGTGAGGAGCTCAATGGATTTGGGGAATAGTTAAATGGACATACACGATTTTGCTTCTTACTATGTACAAAGATTATGAAAGATCAAGTATATATGCATGGTTTTAGTTATAACTAGCATTGGTGCATCCAGAATGTAAAAAACAATACTTATGGGGAGGCAGTTTGATGTAGCAGTTTGTAAGAGCAGATCTGAATTCACATCCTTGCTCTGATATGCATTAGTTCTATAACCTTGAGAAAATTATTTCATGTCTCTCAGTTTCTTAACCTGCATAAGCAGTCATGTTCAAAACACTCCTCGTTTTAAGGATTAAGTGAGGTAATGCATTCACAGCTCTTTACTACTGCCTGGCACAAAAGAGACCCTTAACAAAGGTTAGCAATTATATATTATATTATTAGGTACTCAAAATTCTCTGCATAGCAAGAGGACAGGCACTCTTTTTTTCAGATGAAAGAAAGATTTTTTAAATATTTTCTTTATTTATTTGACAGAGAGAGACTCAGCGACAGAGGGAACACAAGCAGGGGGAGTGGGAGAGGGAGAAGCAGGCTTCCCGCCGAGCAGGGAGCCTGATGTGGGGCTCAATCCCAGGACCCTGGGATCATGACCTGAGCCGAAGGTAGCTGCTTAACGACTGAGCAGGCGCCCCCAGATGAAAGAAATATTTAAACAACAGAGCTAATAAATGACCAAACTGGAACTTGCAACTATATTCCTCTAAATTTATAGCTGTGTTAATTTTTTTTATATTGCACCATCTCCAAATATTTACTGAGTGTCAGTGCAGAGCATAGTATTGTGTCCGGCACTGTGGAAGGTATAAGATAAGATCCTCGTACACTGATATTCGTCATGGCATATTTATAACGACAAACCAACAACAATAATAATCCAAGTTCTGAAAGAAGTGTCTGAGGCTCTTAAATTCTTATGAACATTATTAGATGCATAGAAAATATCAGTCATTAAGCATGGGAATCTCTTTACAAAGGATATTTCTAGGAAGTAGGATTGGAGTGCTGGGGGATGCAATAGATACAGTGATGCACCACTGGGACCCACCTTTGAGAAGGACTCTTTTTGTCTTGGCTTAAGGCAGTGCCTTCAGATGACAGCCTCCGTCAACCCTTCGCAGTTGCCTCTGCTGCAAAAACTGCCTTGCCCCTGGTCACTTTCTTCTCAGGGAAGCCCACATCCAGTGATTGAGGTGGAGGTATAAGAGGACAGCCATTTTGAACCCATGCATCCACAAACGTGATGAGCCATTTTTAATCCTGAGCTGCCTGTGGAGTTGCCACTGAAGCTTGACTTCTCCCTGTCTAGTTCTCTTTCTTCTCCTTCCTTCCACAGGTGTTGATCCCAAAGATGCTTCTTAGTAAACACCCTGCATTAACTGTATGCAGCCTCCTTCTAGAGTCTGAATTCCAGAGACCCCGACCTGTGACAGGGCAGAGGAAAGAGGGCTTTGCTGTCAGCTCAGCACGACATTCCTAGTTAGAAAACTGCACAGTTTTTTGCTAGATAAATTGAACCAACTCTCCCAGGAAAGACTTGTAACACTTTTGGAAGTTGAATAATCTTCTTTGTATAGCCCTCTGCATCTTGGCATTTTAGGATCCAGAATCTTAAAGTCCAGAAGCCCTTTGTGTTTTAACCTAAAAATAAAATATGTAGGTGGACAGACCGATAAGCCAGTTATTCTTACAGAGACCTTGGTCAGTCTTCTATTTGTAGGAAAGAGCTAAGAGAAAATAAACTTTAGATAATTCATGTGCCTCATTGAGAAAAAAATAATCAGTTACTAGGACACACTAGGCTGTCATGGTATTAGCACAAAATTTAGATAAGCTAATGCCTAGTTATTAGAGTTAGTTATACCAGTAAAATCATATGCTTAGTTGATAGTAATTGGTGCTATTGAAGACTGAGCAAAAACTCTAGTGTATTATAGATAATGAGAAAGGGTGTTTGGAGGAAAACTTCAGTTTATCTTTGCCAAGATGGCATCTAGTAAGGACCAATGCTTCAGATTCCACAATCTGCCACCTTGCATTGTCACAGATTTCCAAATAGGAGGTTAACATTGACCCTGTGTATTTCCTATATCAGGAGATGAAATTCAACTCTTTATAAGATCCTTTTTATTGGGGGCAATGGAGACTATGGTGCTTTCTTGAAAAGTTTATAAATTTGCAGTCGTGGAAACATTGAGAATTTTTTTCTTTCTTTTTTTTTCTGAAAGTTCATCAAAACCTCTAACTTTTTCTCTATGAATTGTAATTTTCCTTAAATTGTAGTGTTGTGTTTGCTTTGAGAGCTGCCTAATGACAATTTCTTGTGAGCAACTGTTTTTAGTACAAAATGGTGTTTCCACTGCCTCTTGCTATGGAATTTCTTAGGTCAGTGAAATCTGTCTCCTCAGGAAGGATTCCCTTCACATTTATTTTATTTTATTATTTTATTTTATTTAGCACCCATCATCAGAATCACTCTTAGCAGAATCTTCACCTGAAGCTATATTTATTGCTTCTGGAAAACTAGTGAAAATGAAAGCTTCTGCCAAAACCCCTATATGTCATTATCTATTTTTTAATAAACATTGTATTTGGAGTAATTTTAGATTTACAGAGGAGTTGCAAAATTAGTGCAGGGTTTCTATGTACTCCTTACCCAGTTTACCCCACTGGTTGTTATTTTATATTATTTTGGTACATCTGTCAAAACTGAGAAACTCATGTTGGTACGCCATTATCATTAAACCCCAGACTTTATGTGAATGTCACCACTTCTTCATCGGTGTCCCCCTTTCTCTTCCACGATCCATCCAGAGTGAACACTGAAATTAATTGTCACGTATCCCCCAGTCTCCTCTGCGACAGTTTCTTCGTTTTTCCGTGACCCGGACAGTTCTGAGGAGTCTGGTCAGGTACTGTGAAGATTATTATGGGGATTCTACAATTTGGGGTTGTTTTGATGTTCTTCTCATAGTTAGACTGGTGACCACTTGGTTAAGGTAGTGCCTGTTAGGTTTCTCCACTATAAAGTTACTCTTTCTTCTCTCCTTTTTGAAACCAAGTCTCTCTCCACAACCCACAATTCAGAGGCAGGAGTTTTGTTCTAATTCCTGAAGTGGGGGGGAACTATCTGCATATATATTATTTGGAATTCCTAAGGAAAATTTTTCTCTATCCAATTTATTGATTTATTCAATCATTTACTCATATCATGATGAATGCACATATATTTATATTGTATTTTATGTTAATAATTATTTTGTTAAATTGTTCTAGCTTGGCTAGTGGGAGCTTCTTTCAGGTTGGTTACTAATATCTTTTTGAAATGCCCCCATCTTTTATGGTTTTGAGCTTTTCTCACATCCTGACACCACAAAGTGCCACGGGCTCATCTCATATTATTTCTGCCTCATCCTTCCCAGGTAGATTTGCTTCCCTTTATTAGAGTGTGGCACTTAGAAAGCAGGGCCTGAATGATGGGTGTGCTTATTGCTACTAGAATGTCATAGCTCCTTACCCTCTGAGCCCACGGAGCTGGGTAACATATGCCTGTCTCCTAACCCATGGATCTACACCTGTTTCCATCTGTACATTTATTAAGCTAAACATCCATTCGTACTAATGCCTCTGGCTCCAATTCAATACCATAGGGTTCATTCTGATCTTTTTTAGTACTTATCTTTGTCTTCCTTCTCTGACAGTGAGAAACCTAGTTCCCAGTCTCCAATATCCATTTATTTATTTGCTCAAGCCCCATACACACATATGTAAGTTTCAGAATTGTTAATCTTCACCCTATGAGAAACAAATTTGCAGAGTACAGTGTTGGTGTACACGTCTTTGGTCCTCTAGTCTTACAGTTTCCAGTGGAACCATCATTTTCCAAAGTTACTTAGGTCAGCTCCTTTTTTTTTTTTTAGTTTTTATTTAAATTCCAGTTAGTTAACATAGAGTGTAATATTAGTTTCAGGTGTAGAATTTAGTGATTCATCACTTATATCCAACACCCAGTGCTCATCATCCTTAATACCCATTCCCATTTAGCCCAGCCTCCCACCCCTCTCCCCTCCAGCCACCCTCAGTTTGTTCCCTATAGTTGAGTCTGTTTTATAGTTTGCCTCTCTCTCTTTTTTCCCCCCATGTTCATCTGTTTGTTTCTTAAATTCTACATATGAGTGAAATCTCATGGTATTTGTCTTTCTCTGACTGACTTATTTCACTTAGCATAATACTCTCTAGTCCCATCCACATCATTGCAAGTGGCAAGATTTCTTTTTTATGGCTGAGTAATATTCCACTATATGTATATGTGTGTGTGTGTGTGTGTGTGTGTGTGTGTGTATCACTTCTTTATCCATTCATCAGTTGATGGACATTTGGTCTTTTTCCATAATTTGGCTATTATTGATGAAGCTGCTATAAATACCTGAGTGCATGTATCCCTTCGAATCAGTATTTTTGTATCCTTTGGGTAAATACTTAGTAGTGCAATTGGGCTACCCCCTTTTTTACCCTCACTTCCTTTAGCACAGTTATGTCTTATATTCATAATATAATTAATCTACCACAGTCTGCATTCCATCTGGGGATCCCCAACATCCTGACTGATTTTGGTAAACTTTTGCATACATGAAAGCACACTCTTTGTGATATACAGTTCTATGTTTGTTTGTTTTTTATTTAAAAGGACATTTAAAAAATTATTGTGGTAAGAATATTTAACATGAGATCTATCCTCTTAACAGACTTTTAAGTGTACAATACAGTATTGTTATCTATAGGCACAGTGTTGTACAGTGTATGTCCAAACCTTATTCGTCGTGCATAATTTACATTTTATGTCTATTGTTTGGCAACTCCCCATTTTCTCCTCCCCCACACCCTGGCATAACATTTCTATTTGTTGTTTTCATGAATTTTACTAATTTATAGACCCTATATAAGTGGAATCATGCAATGTTTGTCATTCTGTGATTGGTTTATTCCACTTAGCATAATGTCCTCCAGGTTCATCAATGTTGTTATATATTGCCAGATTTCCTTCTTTTTTAAGACTGAATAATATTCCAAATGCCTCTATATACCACATTTTTGGTCCATTCATCCGTTGATGGATATTTATTTTTTCCCCGTACTTTAGCTATTGTGAATGGTGCTGCAATGAATATGGGAGTGAAGGTATTTCTTTGGGATTCAAGTCTTTTGGCTATATACCGAAAAGTGGAATTGCTGAAAATTTACAGAAAATTCCCATGTGTTCATAGGCATAGCTAGGAACTTTTCTGTTTGTTACATGTATGATACAAAAGCATAGCAGAAAAATATGGAACAGTTCCTGAATCATAAACATAATTAATTACAACAAAGAAATTGACTTTTCAATATGAAGTATTGTTATGATTGTTTCCTTTAATGTTGGTTTATATTTCTGTTCGAGTTAATAGGTTCTGAACTTTCAGTTCAATTTCCAAATGTTTCTCTTTTTATTTGCTGTAATATTAACTTAATGTGTAATGGAGGTTATCAATTAAATAAAAACTTAAATATGACTGTCCCGCAATTTTATATATTTACAATAATGTATATATTAAAATGGTAAATATGATAGTACATATATAAAGTAATATATAAATAATAGTATACATAAATGGTGTAGATAAAAAATAGTATATAGATATAAAAATAGTATATAGATATAAATAGCACATATATAAAATATCATATAGTAATGATTTTTAAAAATTTTAAGGAAATTTCACATTGTTTTGCACAGTGGCTGCATGATTTTGCATTCCCACTGACAGTGTACAATCATAACAATACTTCAATTTCTCCACAACCTTGCCAACACTTGTTATCTTTTGGGTTTCTTTGTTTGTTTGTTTGATAATAGCCATTTTACCAAATGTGAGGTGATAATCTTCTTGTAGTTTTGATTTGCATTTCCTTGATGATTATTGGCATTGAGCATCTTTTCACATACCTGTTGGCCATTTGTGTATCTTCTTTGGAGAAATGTCTGTTCAAGCCCTTAGCCCATTTTTTAAAAATACAGTTGCATTTTTTTTCTTGCTATTGAATTATAGAAGTTCCTTATATATTTTGGTGACTGACCACTTATCAGATATATGGCTTACAGATATTTTCCTCCCATTCCATTGGTTGTCTTTGTATGGGTTTGGTGATGGATTGAATCAGGATTCTACTACCAGGTATGGCAGACTGTTCCTTCACCCTGGAAGTTTCTCTAAATGTCCCCTTTGTCATTAACCTCTCCTCTCTTTCTTGATTCCTGGCAAGCACTGATCTTCTCCCCAACATCTTAGGAATGTTCAAGGCCCTGTCTGTCTTACTACACATAATGAATATGACAGTTTCATTCTCTGAAGTATTATCCCACAGTTATAACATTTACAGAGCTATCTTAAGACTGTGTGTGTGTGTGTGTGTGTGTGTGTGTGTGTGTGTGTAGCTCTAAATCCTCACTGTGATGGTATTTGGAGGTGGGGGTCTTTGGGAGATGATTAGGTCACGAGGGTGGAACTCTCACTAATGGGATTAGTGTCCTTATAAAAGAGACTGTAGAGAGCTCTCTGGCAGTAAAAGACCTGCTATCAATCAAGTGGTCTCTCACCAGATACCAAATGTGGTAGTGACTCAATCTTGGGATCTTGGTCTTCTCAGCCTCCAGAACTGTGAGAAATAAATGTTTTCTGTTGAAGTCATCTAGTCTGTGGTATTTTTGTTATAGTAGCCCTACCAGACCACGATAGGAGGAACTGTGTTTAGCGTATTGTTTCCCTTCCAGACTTACCTGTCAAGTCATTCTGCATTTGGTGAGAAGTTAGGAGGAAGAGAGAGCAATGTTTTAGGGAAGGTCTTTCCAAACGAAAGCAGTTGGGAGTAAATATTTCCTCTAATAGTGCTGTTTATTTGCTTTCGACTTTTGAAATGACCTCAGACAAAATACAGAATACTAAAAATATGATGAGAGAAGAAAATGTAAATATTATCTTTCAGTTGTGGCAACTTAAAAGTGAAGGTGCAGCTAAAAATATAACAAATGGAATAGGGTAAGTGACCCGTATTGAAGGAGCGAGGCACATTGTTTCTGTAATGAACATAGAGGTCAACCAAACAAAAGATTAGGTAGAGTTGATGGAATAAGAACTGGAATTTAAAATACCAACTTTGGGAAGGGAGAAGGGATTGTACGAGTTAAATCCTTTTCTTTAAAAAAAAAACTTAAAATGACACAGTAACAAAAATTTATGTTGGTTGTTAAAGTTAAGGAGCTAACCACCAAAAGAAACACAAAACAGAGACAATTAAAAATAGTTACCACAGGGAAACAAGCCTTGTGTTTGTGAGGTGTAGGACATGTTATAAACCCTTCTGTAAAATTTTATTTCTACCATGTGCATTTATTACTTGAATAAAAATTGGAAATGGAAAAAGCAATTGATTCAGACTTCGTGTAACACGTGATTCCAGTATTGTAAAAATTTCCTATCTTTAATTTTACGACCATATACTGAAAGGAAATTTTTTAATAAAAATATTGTGAAATAATGGGAAGAGTGAGATTCTAACATTTAAAATAAATTATAAGTTACTGACATCTTTAAAAAGCATTTATTAAAGGCTGGTTGTTTTTGCTTACTCTGTATCAGAAATTTCTCATAAGAAATCCCCTTTATTTTTCTGTGAATTTTATTTTAACAGTGTTCTTATCTATTGTATACCAGCGTGAAGAATGAAAAAAAAAAGGTTTTGTTTAAATCTGACATCATAAGTAGCTACTTTTTTTAAATAAATAACATCATATGTAGCTACATTTTTTATAAATAAAAATATTTTTTAGAGTACTTTAGAAAACCTTAAGGAACACATATGTTCAGCTTTGGCCTCAACATTATGGGTGAGAGCTTCAAATTAGAATTTTATTGGAAAGAGTCTCAGCCTCCCTGGAAGTCCTCTTCATGTTGTTATTTCAGTGAATCAGAAGAACAAAAAGTACTTTAGTTACTTCTTATTTTATTAGCTTAATTGTTAGAGTAGACTAACAGACTGCCTTGAGCTAATTTCTCTTTTGAAAAACAGTGCACTTGGCAAAGTGATAGTGTTCTCAGTCAAATATTATTGTTTCCTGTTTTAGAAGGTGTGACTGTTCTTTCCAGCATTTCTGAACCTTCTGAATTAAAATGGATAACATCCTAGTTATACCATCTGAGCATCAGCTACTGCAAGCTGAGTACTGAGATGTAACTACTGATTCTGTTTTTGTTGTTGCTGTTCGGTTTGTTTTAAAGCATTATGTTTGACTAACCACTTAGCTGTTCAAAACCTAAGGTCACTGACCATTAAATACTTGTATATAAGAATCAGGTTGTTAAAAGAGTTTAGTCAGAGTCCCCTAAATTATTATTCATATGGCAGTTATTTAATTGAGAATAAATATGACTGACCTGATCGTAATTGGTTACACCAAGGATAAGGATTTCCAAATGGTTATAGAAGCCCAACAGTCTGGTCTATTTCATCTCAGGTTTATAGGCTTGGGGCCCCCCAAAGAATACATTACCTGTGGGTTTGGGCCCCCGAAGTATATTTTTATTTGTAACAGTAGGAATGGAATTTGTGAGAGTTGACATTTTTTTGGAACATTTTTATGATGTAACTCCAGTTGGGTATCTTGATATTGCCTAAGTTTTATATATTACCTGCACTGTATGTTCTTCATTATGTATATTTTACAAGCCTAAAAATTCTGGCTATATGGTGAATTTTTGGGGGAATATATCTGACCCCAAAAGTCAGTTAAAATTTTAAAATATTCCGCATCTGAGTAGAGATATAAATAGAAACAATGACTTCAGTAGTGTGAGACCTCACGTTAAGTGAAATGAACCAATAGAGAAGCACTTAATTATCAGAAATAAATCCAATGATTTCTCTAAACACATTCCCCTTAAACTTCCAACTGACAGCAATTATATAAGGGGAACTGTCTCTTAACATCAGTTATTTTTTTAAAAAAGGCTCAACCATCTTAATTTACAAAATTTGAAGATCCAATATAGCTATATAAAACCACAACTATATTAATGATGGAGTTACACATTGACCTACTTAAAGCTTAGAACATTACCTTATCTAATGAGTATATCAAAGTATATCAGATTAGTTTTCAGCTACAAAATTGATTTATGCCGTATCAAAACATGCTAAAAGAATTTTAGACCATTCAGCCAATATGATTTCTGTGCTTTTGTTCAAAATAAGAGAATACTAAAGTTTAGATTTGCTTCTTCTAGCTGCATGTGACATGCTCAAAATAAAATTAGCTCAGCTGATTCTATTAGTTTTTATTATCCCTGTATGATTCTCATTTTCACACTTTACAGGTGGGCAAGGACATCGGTTAGTTTGGTCACTCGCCATTTTTGGAAACCCTGTATACATTTTGGTAGTTTCTCAGAATGCACTTTGGGCCTTTGAACAAAGGATAAAACAAGTAGGCAAACTAAACCCTTTACTTCCTAGCTTCCCTTTCTATTAGGGACCATGTCATTTAGTTCTCCTGCTCAGATGCAACCAGAGACACTGGTTCACTGGCACTGGGGAGTGGCAGAGGCAGTGTCCTGTGGGCTCAGTAGTTCTGACTGCAACAGAGGTGTGGTGGGTCTGGGGGCTCCCCAGCATCCCTACCAAAGTTGTTTCTGGAAGCTCAGCATAGAGTAGTTTCTCTAGCCTTTCCAAGAGTCTGTAATCCACTTAATGCTGTATAATAAACCCCTACTTACCTACTAGTTAGGTGGAGTCCAAGGTCTGATCTCAAAGTTGGAGAGGAGCAACAAGGTCAACTATGAACATAGTGGTTCCTTTTCAGCGTATGTTGCTAAGTTCACTTCATCTATTTCCCAGAATCTTGGTGTTTTCCAGACTTAAAGCTTAGCTTTATAAGAAATTGCCAAGCTGTCTTCTTAAGTGGCCAAACTCTGGCATGCTCACCAGCAATGACTGAGAGTGAGTTCTGTTGCTCTGCCTTCTCACTAACCATCGTATTTTCAGTTGTTTTTTTTAATTTTAGTGTCTATATAAAATATTACTTTGTTGTTTTAATTTGTATTTCTCTAGGGACAAATTATGTTGAGTATTTTTTTTTTAAGTTTATGTGTCATCTCTATGTATACCTTCTCTAGTGAGGTGTGCTCTCAGATGTTTTAAACTCTTTTAAATTGGGCTGGTTTTTCTTAACTTGATTTTTAAGTGTTCTCTGAGTATTTTTTATATTATTTTATTTTTCTCAGCTTTACTGAGGTATAATTGAGAAATCAAAATTGCATATAATTAAGGTATACACTGCGATCTTTTTTATAATGTGATGTTTTGATGTAAGGATATCATTGAGAAATGTTTACCACAGTGAAGCTAATTAATATATCCATCACCTCACATACTTTTTGTTCACTGTGTATTTTAGGTCCATGTTTTTATCACTTATATGTTTTGCAAGTTTTCTTTCTCCCAGACTGTGGCTTGTTTTTTAATTCTCTTAGTAGTGTTTCTCATAATATGTTTTTAATTTTAAAGTTAATGAAGTCCAACTAATCACCTTTTCTTTCATTGATCATTTTTTTTTCTCATATGGATATGTCATTGACTTTACAGTTGAGTTTTACAATTATGCAAGTAGAATCCTTCACATTCTGAAACTTATCTGTCAGATGTTCCTATACCAGCCCTCGGTCTCTCTGTCACCTCCCATCTGTAGCTCATTTATTCATTCATTTCCTTACAAATTCATTTGTATAAAATGGAAATATAGAGGACCTATTGTGTTTGGATATTTTGCTAGATGACTGCTCTACTTGCCCTTCTCAGCTGTTTCATTCACTTTTATCTCCCCAAGTGATTACTCATAGTGCCTCCTGTCATCTCTTCCTCAGAGAGTAAATCTTTACTTTTCCTTCAAGTCATACCTCAGATGTTGCCATCTCTGTGGATTCTTCCAGATCTTTCTCCCTGGCTCAGCGAAATCAATTCTTCTTCCTACTGGCACAGTACTCCAGGAACACTGTTCAGGTCACCTTTATATCAGCATATCAGCCTTGTCACATTTTATCACAGTTAGCTTTATACTTGGCTATCTCCCCTCACCCTAACATATGAGATTAAGGGGTTTTTGTGGGCAGCGGTTATGGCTTCCTCATCCTCTTTCCATAACATCTAACATAATGTTGAGTCCATGTTAGCTACTCAAACAGTGCTTGATAAACCAGTACATTTAAAAATAAGTAATTTAAGGTATTTGATGAATAACTTCATTTCATAAAAACCTTTTTTATTATTCTTCAATTTATATTAAACACAGCCCACATATCAATAGAATTAATTCACCAATTTTTCAGTATAAGTTTGTTATTGATTTCTTTTCATGGCATAAATTCAAGGGATGATTAAAAATCAGAAAACATAATCTTTAAAATAGAGAAGCTAGATAAAGGAACCATGCCAATGAATGCATACACACACACACACACACACTCCACATAATTCATTTTTCACACACCCTTATCATATTTGATGTCCCAAGAAGAATTAGAAACTTCTGTTCTTCATATTCTGCATATTCCCTTATGACGACATCTGGCTTGCCACTTAGCTTTCAGTCTAGCTCCATCTTCAATTTCCTGATGTAATTTTATGACTTTCACTTATATTCTCCTACATTCAGGTTTTGAACATTTATGGGATACACCTTCATTTAAGAAAGAAATATATTTAGGGATTGCATATAGTCCTAACACAAGTTATTCAGGAAAATACAGAAAAATAATTAAGGGATTAGGAAGAAGGGTGTGGAGCAAAGGTGGTTCCTTAAAATACGTAAGGGAGGGTCTTTGGAAGGACATTTGTGGAGAAGGGTATGTTGAGGAAAGGAAGATGGTGTTCTCACTTGAGAGAAGGAAAGAGATTCAGTACTTAGGTTAACTGAGGTAAGATGGGTGATCAGCAGTGATATATGAAGTCCCTAGCAATGGTTCCTGAACAGGTAACCCATTAAATACTAATTTCACTAGTTATTCTGAGGAAGCATGTCCTACACTCAGATGATTTGGACAACACTTCATCAATACACACTCACAGAGAAAGATAACACCTGTCAGCATGTTCAAGATTCTCAGAAGTTTCCTAGACTGAGGCAGCTTGTGTTATTTGTTTTTTCCGGAATTTTACAATTACTTTTTCCTGTGGCATACTCCTCATCTATGAAATAAGCTTTGGAAAATGTTCTTGTATTTCTTTCTTTCTTTCTTTTTTTAATTCTCATCATTTGTCTTTTCCATTTTCCAGCAGAGGCTTGGACTGGAATGTCCTTCACATTTTTGTTAATAGTATCCCAAAAGGCACATGGAATTTGTCTTTTTTTTCCTTCTTTCCTGGAGAGTAGTGTTACATCATGAATTGTGTAACACTTAATCATAATGGTGCCAAAGGCTGTGCTAAACATGTGCATAGAAACAGCCTCATGTTATTTTTAGGAGTGTGCCAAATCAGAGTGAATTTCATGTACTTTACTTTGGCTAGAGATTTTTGATGTATTTCAAGCCCCCAATATTGTTTTCCAACATTAAACTTCCAATAATTATTTATTATCACAAGAGTATGCATTCATACAAAAATTCAGGCAGTTTATCATCCTGTAATTTAGTGCTTAGACTTCAAATTGTATTAAAGGACAGAACCAAATAGTATGATTATTATTACTGAAATTATGTGTTTTTGCTTCATGGAGAAACCTTTGCTTTATGTTCATTGAGTTGCCCCTCTTAGGTATAGCCTCAGATTTCTTCAGCAATTTTAGTTTCATTGTTTCAACAAGATTTAAAAAGAGATTTTGAAGGGAATGATACCAATACTGACTTTTAGCATAATGGGATTGGGTTTCATTTTTAATTTTAGTCTTTTTTTTCCTAACAGCGCTTAGATCATCAGGTATAAGCCAATGTTTGTCCCCAATATCTGTTTCTACTTTCTTCCATTATCAGAATTTTAGCTGTAAATAAAGCTATATAATATAATGAAGACTCTACTTCATAGACTTTCTTGCAACTGGATGTGCTCATATGACTAAATTCAGGCCAAAGATGATGTTAGTAGAAGCTCCATGTATTAGCTGCTATAAGCCGTCTTTTGCTCATATCCTTCTCCTTGTCTCTAAACTAATGCCTGGAACTTGGGACCATTTTGAACTATGAGGAATGCCATCCCTTGGGGGACATGGATTTTGCCCAGATCTCTGACCAGGTCCCTATGGAGCGTGATATAGCATTGGATCACCTTCTCAAATTGTTCAACTTTTATGGATCTCAATATATTCTTCAGTAAAATGGAACTACTTCCTATGGCCACTGGGAAAATTTAATGATAAAATACGCAAATAGCACTTGACAAAATGCCTAGCCCACAGTGCTCAATAAATGACAGCTTCATGTATTGTTGTTTTTTTAGTATCCTGATTACGTAGTTTCTCGACTCTGACCTCCACTTGGGTGGTCAGGGTCCACTTATGAACCACGGAGTCTGGTATTTAAGGTTTCATATTATTGTTGTCTACCAGCCAGGCAGTATGTCACCATAAATTAGAGCTTATTTTCCTTTTAAAAATGCATAACTCACAACCTTGTTTTTTATTGTCTAGGTTTCGTGATTCTAATATTTTTAAAATTCGCTTTTTGAAAATATTTAATATTTTGATGTTTAATGCAAAGGAAGGCCTCATAAAATAGATAATTTAATATATAAATTTGGTCAAAACCTTGATAAAAAAAGATATTTTAGATTTAAAAGTTACTTAGCAAACGAGGAAAGACCATTTACTTTCACTACCTTTGAAATTCTGAATGTATACATAGGCATCATTAAGTATCCGGAGAAGGGCTTTCCTTTAAAGAGAAATTCTCTGTATTGTGACTTGAATGCATTGAGCTTGGCTAATTTTATATTTATGCTTGAACTAATTAAATTATTTTTAAGAAAGTGATATTTCCAATTCTCTTTCTCTTGTCAAATGCAGGGTGTTCATTTCTTTAGCTGAAAATGAACCCTTGATATTTGAAAAAAAAATTTCCTTTACAAAATTATTAGGGAATTAAAGCAATATGATAACTAAAATCAATACCTAATTTTGGATTTGACCTTGGGATTGAGAAAAATGTTATAAAGGGCATTATTGGGATAATTTCCAAATTAGAATAGAGACTATAGATTAGAAAACAGTATTTTATTAATGTTAGACTTTCTTATTTGAGTAAAAATGTGTTTATGTATGTGAATATCCTTATTCTCAATCTATACAATACTGAATATTTAGAAGTAAGATGTCATATTATATGTAACTTACTCTCAAATAGTTCAAAGGGAAAATAAGCACAAATAATAAATATAGATAAGATATTAACAATAGATAATTCTGGATCAAGAGAATTTGAATGTTCTTTGTGATATTCTTATACTTTCCAATTAAATTACCAAAAAACCCCACAAAACCCCAAAACCTAGAAGAATGCATCTTATGCAATATTTAAGAAGTTTATATCCACAAATATTTATATTAAAAAAGACAAAAACTTCTATTAGAAAAAACAAAACTATATATATACATATACAACACTACATATATACATATATGTAACATTAAGGACCACAAATCCAAAAGATGGTATTAGACAATACTAATACACATGGCTTACTTATAAATCTATAATATAATGCTGCTAATAATAAACGTGTCTCTAGAAAATAAACAATATTGAGAATGGACCATGTATAAATTCTTGTATAACAGAGCATACTGTATCAGTAAGTTGAAATTTTAGACAAAATGCACAAATTCCTAGAATATATTTTATCAAATTTGGTTCTAGATAAAATAGAAATCCTGTGTAGCTTTATATCATTAAAAAATGTATCAGCAACAAAAAATACTTTCTACCATCAAAATTAGTACACACACACACACCCCTCAGATCCAGAAATTTTATAAGAAGTTGTAATACATTTTACAAAAAATAGAAAAAGACAGAATGATACTTAAGCCAATTTATGAGGTCAGCATTACGTTGATATTTGTGACAATACCTGACAAAAAAGAACTTGAGAAAGAAGATTATGAGCTAATCCTATTTGCTAACATTGATGAAACTATTAGCTAATCAAATTATAAATACTAATAGAAGCCATGCCAAGTTGGATTAATCGCAAAAATGCTAGGATAGTGCATTTGTCATAAAAAGAAAATCATTAATGAAATTAATGGTATAAATATGCCTGCACAGTCATATTTTTTCCCTTTTATATTCATTCAAAAGCAAAAATAGGAGACAGATGCAAACTGCAAATTCAATTGTTGAGTCTGGGCAGAAGCCTTATGGGAAGAAGTAAAATAAAGAAGCTGATGTTCAGGGTTCTTCCAGAAACATTGTGGGGATTCCCACACTGTGTATCCCGAATCTTCTTTCTTGGTTTACCAACTGGATTTGATGGAAGACTTCTAGTATCTTCTGGAGAAAGAATGCTCAGAGAGTATATGTCTATTCTATCTTCACATTTAATTATTAGTTTTTTTGGAGACAGAATTCTAGTTTGGATATAATTTGCTCTCAGAATTTTGGAAACTTGCCTCCATTATTTTTTCTAACCTTCACTGTTATGTATGAGGTCTGTCTCTATGTCTATATTTTATTTGCTCTTGCTCTCTCTGAAAGTCAGCAGATTTTTCTTTTGCCCCAATATCCTAAAATTTCACGCTGGTGTGTTTCAGTGTGGTCCCTATTCATTCATTTATCTGGACACTTTCTGGGCCCATTTCAATCTAGAAATTCATGTGATTCAGTTCTGGGAATAATGACTTGATCAGGTCCTATTTTCTGTTTTCCCTTTTTTTCAGTTACTCCAATTACTTAACCATTTCATTCTTCTAAACTGGTCCTCTGCATTCTCTCTTTCTCTCTTTTCTATTTTCCATGTTCCATTATATTTTGTCTTCTTTCTGGAGGATTCCCAACATTACTGTCCAAATCTATTGAGTTTTTAATTTCTGCAGTATCAATTTCTATTTTAAAGAACTTTTAAATTTTGTTTTGTTTGATTTTCTATGTTTCTTTATAATACCCTTGTTATTTTTCATGCATGCAATATTTTCTCTTCTATTTTTTGACGAATTTAATAGTAGAGTTTTTGTAAAGTTGTCTTACCTTTGCATAATATAAGTTTCCTCCAAGTTGTTTTTGTTTATTTGCTTGTTTGGGTTTCTTTCTTTCTTACTGAATGGTTTCCTCAAACATTTGGTAATTCCTTTTTTTTTTTTTTTTTTTTTTTTTTTTCTTTCTTTAAGATGAGACGTAGGGAAGCTGGTCAGAAATTCTGTGCCTCAAGGACTTTGGGCTCACCTAAATGATAGTATAGATCATCTTGGGGAGACTTTTTTCCCAGGTTTTTTCCTTTAATTGGATAGATTATACACAGAAGACTATATCAACCTTACTCCTGGAAGTTAAACTGCCAGTGTTTGAGGAGATAAATGAGGGAAGGAATTTAGAAGCCTAGTATTCAGTAGTCAAATTTACTCAATTCTATTATTTTCACTTTAATACTAAACTCCTGAAACCCAGAGAACTTTTATTTTATCATCTCCAGAGACTGAACCTTTAGTCTTATATCATGGTGGAAGACAAGTACTCAATAGCTATGTGGAGTTGGTGTCTAATTACTTTATAAAAGACATTTAGCCAATCTACCTATTTTTTGGTCCCCTTCTTCACTATAACTTCTAGAGAAACTTAGTGCCATTGATTTTTAAGCCTTTGGGGACTCTTCAACCTAAACTGGGTAATTTTTGGCTTTCACCAGTGCTAAATATGGAATCTGCTTCCTCTGATCCATTAGTGAGTTCGTAGGCACCCATCTACTTACTACCTTTGAAAAGTTTGTGGTTGGTTTCTCCTTTTCTTCATCCTTTGCCCTTATTGGTTAATGCCTTAAAAAATCAGCTTGTTCCCACTTTAGTTAGAACTTTTATCTAACTATTTATTTATTTTAGATTTTATTTATTTAGAGAGTTTGTGTGTGAGCAGTGGGCGGGGCAGGATGGGAGAGAGAGAATCTGAAGCAGATTCTGCACTGAACACTTGGCCCATCCTGGGGCTCGATCTCACTACCCTGAGATCATGACCTGAGCTGCGATCAAGAGTCTGACACTTAACCGGCTGAGCCACCCAGGCACCCCTAGTTAGAACTTTTAGAATGCTGGGACTTAATGCATATTTTCAAGCTGAAAACATAAAGTAGATATTCAAAAGAAAATGGAAAAAATTTAAAGTTCATAGAATCTGTGACCCTAAGGAAACTTAGGAGGAGGTTTTTGCAGGATGTTTTCCTAGACATCTTTGGTTTTAGTTTTGTCCTAAATTGGCAAGGCCCAGGGAGAGTGAAAGCTTAAGGAGAGTTATCTTTTTAGCTGTGAGCAAAGGGCTATATCTGGAGAAGGAAATAACCAGCTGATCTCTGGCATGGTATAGAAACCCATACAGAAACCAAAAATAACAATAATGATCATTATCATTGTTTGAACTATTTGTTTGTGCCAGTAACTGCTCTGAGCATTTTACATATATTATCTCAGATAATCCTTATAACATATTTGTGAGATGATCATGTTTATTTTCATTCTATTGATGAGAAAATTGTGGGTGGGAAGACGTGCATTAATGATCTAATGTTACCTAACTGCCATCTGGAGAGCAAAGAGTTTAACATTCTAGTCCAGTCAATTCCAAATTTTTTTTTAACCACAGCATAATAAAGAATAGAAAAACATTAATCAAACTTCCCTAGTGCTGACCACTTCTCAGATTGATAAGAGTGCTAAAGAAAAATATTATTCAAAAACTCATTCTTCTATTAAAATCAGAGCTTAAAAATTGTGCTCAATTCACTATGATCTGAAATGTGTATATATTTGATGTATCATCATTATTATCACCTCAAATTCTTGATCTTATGGGAAATTATTAGACTTAAGTGCAAAGTTAAAGAAAACAAGTCTAGTTTTCACTTAATTAGGACAAGTATCATCTACACAAGGGCATGTGTGGACAGTTGTGATTTAGGTTCTTGAGCTTAGTGTAAACTGGGCTCATTATAAGTTGTCTTTTTCTTATCAGAAAATAAAGGAGGAATGTGAAAGTTGTCAGAGCATACGACAATCAGAACCTGAAATTTCTTTTTCATGTAGATGCCATAATTTGGTCATTTAGAGATACTGATTATTTGTACATAAACATAAATGTAACATTGATTTTTTTATTTTTAATGTTTAATTTTTTTGTAAGATACCTTTAAAATGTACAATAACTAATTTGGATATAAAATTCCATTTTGTCCCCAGTTTAAGTGGTAATAAATACTTAAACCTAATCTCTATTTTTGTTCTAAAATTCTTTGGGAAGAAAATACTTATTGAATTATTTTTCAAGTCAGTTATCATATTTTCAGTTTCCATTAATTATTTCAGTTTGATGTTGACCTTCGTATAAAAAATCCAACTCTTTATTGTTGGAGGAGGTCACGAGAGGACGTGACCACTGGTTGATCTGAGAGCTGGACCCGGGCAATCCGGGGCTCTTCACTCCCACCCTTGTCCTTGGAATGTGCATTCCACCCACCATTCCCACAGTGGGAGCCATTTTCAAGGTCACAGACTTGAGAGAATAATGTGTTGTTGAAAAAAATCTGGTCAGTGTACATGACTGAACCCAGTTAAGGCCTCTATACAGACTTTTAAGATTCTGGCAGGCAGTTGGAGAGAACTACTCCTTCTGAGGCGACCCAAGACAAGCTTTGTATTTAAGTTCCTTTGCTTTTGAACTCTGCCTCTTTTCTTCAGTCTCTCCTTGCCTTCCCATGCACTAGGGTTGTTTCAGAGTTCACCCAGGAAGTTTCTGAGTTTTCAAACCAACATTTGTGTATTTGATTTGTTTTTCATGGTGAAGAAACAATTTTTAAAAATTAACATTTTCCCCTTAAATTCAGCGATGAAGAAATAATTTCTTTATTACTCAAAAACATTTCTGATGTATATGAAAAACATCTCAACCTTTAAGCAGTCTGAATTTCCTATTCTGGTGAGACTGGTTCTTTTAACATGTTTCCTATATAAATAGATGAAAGTTTTGGCTCTGAATTTGGTAGTTTAAGTGTATTTTCTCATTACTCTTTGTTTAATTTAAGTGTTTATAAACTAGTTTTGACTGTGACTGAGAGAAACCTGGAAACAGAGTTTCTGTGCCAAGTTCTTATCATCTTGTAGAATTGAAAAGTCATTTTCATACACTACAGAGAACTTCGTGATCACTTTGGTATGGTCACTGTTTCCTGCACCACTGTCATAGATCTTACATTGGAATTTGCATTTCAAGTGATTATGACCTGGACACACAATAGAGTATATATCCTTTTAAACTGTTATTTATAAAAATGAAAACAAATACTTTTAATCTACTAGGTTAAAAAATGCATTTTAGAGACCATATAGTAGTTAGTAGCTCACAAGGTGAACTTTATTGCAAATATTTAAACACACACACACCCTCCCATGTACACACAGAGTTGTTAACACTTTTCATTGAATGATAAATCTAATCCAGTCTCTTCAGTATCTCCCTTTCATTAGCCTAAGGCCAGCCAATCACCATCTAATTTGGTGCAGTCAACCTAAGAATTCCCTTGCTGCCTGAACCCCAGCTCATCTCATTCTTATTTCTTGCAATCATGGGTATTAATTATATGCTAGGACTTACCTTTAGCTATTTTAATTATCAGAGTTTAATTTTGGCAGCAGCAATATAGCTGATTCGAGCCTAAAATTGCTTTGCATTATACGTCTGTGTCTACTTCACCATGGAAAGATCCAAGATGTGCTCAACCTTGGATCCACCTGTGGTCATTTAATGACCATGAAATGGTTACAGAGGAGGGAATATATGGGAAGATACCAGTAATCCACTGACAGTCCTGCTGATCAACAGCACAGTTTCTCAACCTCGGTACTATTGACATTTTGGACTTAAAATTCTTTGCGGTGGGGAGCTATGCCTTGTAAGATATTTAGCAGCATCTTTGGCTTTTACCCAGTAGCCAGTAGCAACCCCTTCTCCCAGTGTTTGACAACTAAAGCTGTCTCCAGACATTGCCAGATGTTCTCTGAGTAGCCCAATTGCCTACAGTTGAGAACAACTGATCTTATCTTTGGCTACAATTTATGGTATTCCTGATCCAACAGTGTGGTGTTTATTGTTTTTTGAGAAAGGTAATACATTTCCCCGATTTAAGAAACAAGTGGTTGTAATTGTTGCATTTTCTTGTGGCATACTCATAAAAAGAAAATGTTATTTGACATTGGCTGGAAAGAAAAAAATGTAGCCTCCTTTAATTCAGTTTCTACAAGGCAGCTTTATTGGACACTATTAGTATCTTACTAGTACCAAAGATTTCTCCTAGTATCTGGAATTTTTTAAATGTGATTCTTTAACATGGCCTTCAGGACTGTGTAATTTGGCTTCTGCTTCTCAAGTCAAATTCTTTTCACACCATGCCTGCACTTGTTCAAAACTGAAGTGGTCTACTTTCAGTTTGTCTAAGGCACCGTTCGCTTTCACTTACCAGGACATTTGCATAAGCGTTTCCCTCCAATAGGAAAGAATCCTTTTCAATCCTGTATCCTCCCTTCAGCCAAAAATCACCATGGGGATAATTCCTACTCAACTTGAAGATCTCAACTTAACTATCATTACTCAGAGAAATTGCAACCTAAAGTTGGCCTCATTATTATTATATTTTTGAATGGGAATATTTTTTTCCATTTTGTGGCATTTTAAAAAAGTTTACAATGATGTTCGTTAATATTTAAACTTTATATATCTGTCCCCCCACTAGATACTATATGACTAGGAACTATGTTTGGAGAACGTGTGAATATTCACTATTCAGCACTATGTTAAATGTGTTAGAGAAATATGTGGGGACTGCTCATTGATCCTGTCTTTTCTCTCCTCAATTTTAGTACCTACAAAGTTTATGATTCTTATACTTCTAGTTCAGGAGGTCTATGAAAATATTTTCACATGTCTGAATCACTGGTTATAATAAAATTGGAATATTATCTGTATAATTCAGAGGCTATATATGAGATAACTTCTCTGTAAAAGTTCCAAGATTATGTTGGCTATAGATAAATTATTAAGTGAGGGTTTGATGAACATAGTGCCTAAGGACTGTTAATCGGTTATATAATTTTAGGATGCTCAGAGTACAAATAGTAGGATTATAGTGACTCCTAAATAGATGGGACAGACAAGTGCCCCACCTTATATAGCAAGTCTGAGGGCTATCATTTCTTAAGTCAAGACTATGCAAAATTGGGTATATAAAAATTTTAGCAAACTGTTTCAAAATATAGCATCATCCTGGATACTCACTTCTCATAACTTGGCTCATCTGCCTACGAGCCCAGAAAGGCACTAGCATTTCTTTTCCCATGGTGGGATGGGGGAATTCCTTTAATTTTTTTCAACACGAAGTAAGCCATCAGAGATAATGTTCATCAATGTGGGTAGAGAGACATAAAGCTTAATCATGGTTTTTGGTTTGTTCCTCAATTTCCCTGGATAAAACCACCAGCTACAAAGAAAATTGAAGGAACAATCAGCATCTTATACTTAAACCCAAGACACTGACATGTACACACATGTTATATGTTTCTGGGATGATTAAAAAAAAAAAGAAAGAAGGAAAGAAAGAAGGAAGGAGAAATAATAATGACTAAATCCATGTATTTTTATTTTCTTGAAATCAACAAGCACTCTGACCAACCCTTATTGAATATTTGTTTGATCATGCACACAGCCTATTCTTCATCCAGAAAGAATGTTAGATTTGGTAATAAATGTATGATGTACAGGTGAAATATGGAAATAAAATTATATTTGTTTTTCACAGATTAAAAACTATTATTCATTTAAATTTGTACACTCTCATTAAAAAATTAAGGAAGCTTTGAAGGGAGATAAATATCACGAAGTGATGCATATCGTCCTCAGTGTGAATTGTCATGGAGTTGTCAATGCCAGTCCTCTTTGTTTTGATTTAGCATTAGAGGTACGGAGGGATGGGGATTCTCATTAGTCTTTCAACTCAACTGCTTGTACATTTACTCATTTTAGCCTTAATCTCTCCTCTGCTTTGTTGCTTTCTTGAGACATCGCCGAGATCTAACTCTTAATTTTAGCTCCAATCTCTGCTTCTACCAGTCCCGTCCCCAAATGTGAGGTTTGGGAATATTGCCTTCATTTCCTTTTCCTGAGCATCATCCTGCCTGTTTCTCATGCAAATTATCTGATATTTTCATGAGTTATGTTAATTAGAGGTTGGGAAGAGAGGCTTTTGTTTGTTTGTTTTTGTTTGTTTGTTTTTTTAATTGGAAGAGAGCAAAGGGTGGTTTCTTTCTTTGTAGCAGCTGTGGCGCTCTAGGAAGGACTAAGAATGCAAAGAGCAAATTATCCTAACTTTGCTTACAGGAATGGTTTTAGAGCACTGCATGTAGAGAAAGCGTTTGTTTTCCAAAATTATTTATTATAAGAATTGATCAGAGCACTAGAGCACTGTTACTGGGGGCCATCTGCTGGAGATAGAAACAGCTTTGTCACACATCCTTTTTTTATATCGGCATTCCTGTTGGAAATTGTAACCATAATCATCTCTCAACAGGGGATTCTAAGAATCTTAGGTCTTCAGTAGGTTAGTTGTTGTCTAGAGAATACGAGAGGGAGGAAGAACATTCAAATAAGGTTATTACCCAAACTATAGCCTTTTTCCTGAGCTACATGGACTCATTTTAACTACAGATGGGATTTAACCAGTTAATTCTTATGTTTTAGCTATCAGGAGCCACCAAGGTACTAGAGAGTAGGATTCACAGAGCCTGAATTTTCTAGCTCATTGCTTAAACCTGCTGAGTCGTACTGTTTCTGTATTGTTCTGTACACAAGATTGATGGAACACAATGACGTTGTACTAATGAGGATTCTTTGTCTGCAGGTAGGCATTAAATGTTGGTATAATCAGATTGGTAACCGAAATTAGCATAGAAATCTGGCAAGGTAGAATTTGTTTTAAGATGGTAACAACTTTCTCTTTTTTTAAAATTGCCATCACTGATACACTTTGTTTACTCAACCAACTTCAAGAAAGTGCTAAGGACTTTTCTGAAACAGTAACTCCAGTAGAGAAGGAGAAAAAAAAATATTTGTTTCTGTAATGTGGTAGAAAGAACTCAGTGTTCTCAGGAGACCTGATTTGATTCTTGCACTATTTTGTCGTGTAACCTTGAAGACGTCAGTTGATCATTTGGTTTTAAATTTCCTCACCTATAAAACAAGACTGGCGATTCCTGTACCGCCTATCTGATTAACTTATTGTAATGCTAGTGTATGTTAAAAACATTTTATAAAGTGAAACAGTGCTGTGCTATATTAACTTGAAATATACTTAAGTGCGAAGCACTTTTGTTTCTGTAGCTATGATCCAAAATATTCCCTGACTTATGAAAATTTCTGGATGTATTGAGTTGACAGTTGGATACAGTAGTGATGTTCCTCATTAGAAGGAATACTGAATTACGTGCTAGTGAAGGATCTCAAAAGATGGAGTACCTAAGAGATGTTATGGTGTAATAGAGGATAATATCTGTTTCATGGACAACCACAAAGTAACATTTTGAATTCATAGTTTTAAATATATATCCTAATATATAGCATATTAAATTTTTTTTGCAACATAGTTTTATGCCACATAAATCAAATGTCTTGTTTATTTTCATATGGTTTGGCAATGGTCAGCAGATTGTTACACTCCATTGTGGAGAATTTGAAAATGACTTTATGCTATGAAATTTTGAAGATGTTATTGTTGGCATATAGAATGGATTTTGGTGGCTGGACAAACAGTTGAGATTTCAAATCGAGTCAAAGCGATTCCCTTCATGAGCAAAATGCATGAACATAAGTGCCTTTCTTTAAATTTCTCTGTTATTTTTCTATCATTTGGTAAATGTAAAAGCTTGAGAAAATCTAATTATAATTTAAAGTCATCTAATGAAACCCAAAATATCTTTATAGTGACGTATCTAGAATGTACCAATATCTATTTCAGTTGCAATACTTAAATGTGCCAATATTTTTATCATCTATATCCTTATTAAAAGACATTTGCGGGCTCCTGGGTGGCTCATTCGGTTAAGGGTCTGCCTTCAGCTCAGGTCATGATGGGGTCCTGGGATTGAGCCCCGCATCGGGCTCCCTGCTCAGCTGGAAGCCTGCTTCTCCCTCTCCCACTCCCCCTGCTTGTGTTCCCTCTCTCGCTGTGTCTCTGTCCAATAAATAAATAAAATCTTTAAAAAAAAAGACATTTGTTTTGCAGTTGAGATATATTGACAGTGATGTTCTCTCTACATTTTTTTTATTGGGGGGGAGGGGCAGAGGGACAGGGAGAGAGAAAAACTAAAGCAGGCTCCACACCCAGCACAAGGCTTGATGCAGGGCTGAATCTCACCACCCTGAGATCATGACCTGAGCCAAAATCAAGAGTCAGACACTTAAGAGACTGAGCCACTCAGGCACCCCCTCTCTACATTGTTTTTTTTTTTTTTTTTGCTTCTGAATAGAAAACATTTTTATGTGATTGAATGACCATGTTGCAATAACTGTAAGATTAAGTAAAAATCATGGAGTTTAGTGTGGTACATCATATACAGCAAAGTTATTTCTACCCACATTTAAACGTATGCATCGTCATTGTTTTGGTATTGAATGATAATGAGTCATAACTGGAAGTCTAGTGGTAGGGTCTAAAAATGTACCTATTTCACATTTTTTTTTTCTTCCCAGCAGCTTGGCTCTACCTCACTTCCAAGAAGACAAATACCAGGTTGGGCAGCAATGTTATATCCTCACCTTTCTACCCCAAGGTAGGTGTATTTTTGACTGTCATTCAAATTAGGTTATATGTCATTAAAAAAATAATATTTGTTTTTTATATGAATATAATGGCTTTATGGCTCAGTTTTTTCCTCCCTCCTTTAAAAAAACTCTTAGTGTAAGGTTTGCACATTGAATTCTGGATATAGTAAAGCTTTTTAAAATGTTTATTTTGTACCCTACTAAGCATCTTCCCTGCAGATGTAGAATTTATAACTGTACTTCTTCAAATTTCTGAGCTTCCATTCTTACTGTGTCTTTTAACACACTTGGAAAAATTATTAGTCATTTCCTATGTATTTTACACAATCTAATACATTTGGTGAACTCTGAAAGATCAACAATCTAAATGGGAAAGAAGGCAAATTAATAGAAGAATACATGTTTTTAAGGAGTATAGGTAGATCTCTCATTACAATAATTTTCTTTAATGATTGTCAATAAAGTTCTGAAATTATATCTGTAGTATTAATAAGGAAAGCAAAAGATCATGTACAGTCATCAAAGATCTTTCTCCTAACTTTTTTTTTCAAAAGGTTCACAACAATTCTATGACTGACAGGTAGTTTTTTGACATTCTCTGAAATTTTTTCATTCCTACTGTAAGATTTAGCCTGTAGCCTTCTATGATCCTCCTCTCATCCCTGCTCCCTTCCCTTCCCCTTTCTCTCTCTCTCTCCCCACCTGTTCTTGGCTGTTCCTAGATTGTGCCTTCAGTTTTCTCATTGCACAGTGAAGACGTGCACTCTCCCCATAGTATAGGGTTTTTATAAGGATTACATTTTGTGCACTCCAAATGCTTCACATAGTGCATCAATACTTGATAGAAGTGACCATCATCATCTGGAGGTTTTTTTTAAAAGATATTCATTTATTTATTTATTTGACAGAGAGAGAGAGCATGCACACGCACGCATGCATGAGAGAGAGAGAGAGTGAGCATGAATGGCGGAGAGGGGCAGAAGAAGAGGGAGAAGCAGACTCCCTGCTGGGCAGGGAGCCTGATGTGAGGCTTGATTTCAGGACCCTGCAATCATAACCTGAGCTGAAGGCAGACACTGAGCCAACTGAGCCACCCAGGTGCCCCTGGAGTAATTTTATTGACAGTAGTGCTCTTTGAACTCCAGGAACTTAGCGTCTGGTCCTCAATAAATGATGATTAAACTGAACTGTTTAACACATCTTGTTAAACCAATCTCTTGAACCACTGCTGTAGTGAACAGACCCTCATTCTTGACTACTGCAAAGTCTGGTATTTTGCTTTTTATTAAACATCATTGCCTGGTAAAAAGTTCTGGTAAAAAAAAACTACCTTTCCAGCCTTATCTGACACTGATTTTTCTTAGGTGTTATTTCCATTAAAAGAAATTATTATTCATTTGTTTTCCCTCTTTTATATTTTTATCTATCTATCTATCATCTATCTATCATCTATCTTTCCATCTGTCCTTCTAGCTGTCTGTCTGTCTGTCTATCATCTAATTGTCTAACCTATCTATGCAGTCAATCAATATTCCTTTTTTTTACTCTATGTAGAATGTCCCCTTTATCTGGCAAATCAGAAATATCTTTGGAGACATAATTGTCATGTTTTCTGATTTTATTTTAGTATTTTTTGCTTACTTCCCTCCCTCCACCAGATATAGTTACCTTCTCTGTGTGCTCATTCAATTTTGTCTATGCTTTGATTTAAACACTTACATATTCTTTTAAAGTTAGTGTTAACCTTTGTTACTTTCTTTAGACATCGAACTCTTCTAAGGTAATTCTTGTACCTAGTCATTGAAACACTGTCCAACACCTAGTAAAATGTCTAATACATAGTAAGTGATCACTTAAAAATGTTTGCTAGATTATCTTAATCTTCCAGACTTAAAACATTGGAATTTAGTTTACTTTTATGCCCTTCCTTTCTAATTATTACAAGTTTTGGTCTCTCCTTTCCATTCTCAATTGCAAAATTCTGTTTGAAAACACACACAAAAAAATGTTATCTAACCGGGCGCCCGGGTGGCTCAGTTGGTTAAGCAACTGCCTTCGGCTCAGGTCATGATCCTGGAGTCCCGGGATCGAGTCCCACATAGGACTCCCCACTAAGCAGGGAGTCTGCTTCTCCCTCTGACCCTCCCCCCTCTCATGTGCTCTCTCTCTCTCTCATTCTCGCTCTCTCAAATAAATAAATAAAATCTTTAAAAAAAATGTTATCTAACCTTTTCTATATTATCTATAGATTAGATTTCTAAACTGCAGAAAAAATATTTCTTTCGTGGCTTCATAATACACATGTAACATCCTCTATCTGCAATTTATTCTATTTATGTACCTGGTGTACTAGCTTTTCTGTTGTTTGAGATAAGGAATGGGATATGTAACATATATTTGCAAAACTGCAAGTACTTAAAGCAGCTATGACTTGACAAAAAGGATAAATGACTGTGATCCTTCTCAAACCTTTCTTGCTGGAGAGACCACATTGACATTGCTAGAATCCTCCTTTACCATTCACTTCCCCCAGCCCACATCTTACAGACTGGGACAAATGGCACCATGGCATCTCCATATTCTAGCAGATCATACTGTCACAGTTTTGGCCTATAATAGCAAATCATATTTAATTTATAATAAATGTGTGATTTTTTTTAAAAAATGGTGCAATTTAAAAGTACTTTAGGAATAATTCTATTACTTGATTAACTTTAGTATTCTAGTGGCAGTACTTTCATCATAAAGTAATTAAGCAGAAAGATTAAATGGCTCTCACTGGCCAAATACTGACAATTTGAGCATCAAAAAGAATAATAACACTGTTTTATGCATAACACAATGAATATAAAAGAATCTAGAATTCCATAACAGTAATAAAATAGTGTTAAGGGCTGGCAGAAAAAAAGTTCTTTTGTATAAAGTACAAATTAATAAATTCAGAAGGAATGGTAGAAATAGGAGGTCACATGACAACTCCCATTGATATAATTAATTCAGATGAGGCTCTTCAACGGATACCAGAATTACTGGGTGAATGGTTGTTGAGGAACAAATTATTTCCATAGTCTCAAAGTATTGCCCCACAGATTATGTTTTTATTGTAAGAGGATAAGATTTAAAAGTAGTTCCTTTACACTGGAGAAATTTATGGGCTCACCAAAGGATTAAACTTTGATAACACCAACCCTGTGTCAAACTGACATCATGCTCCTACTGAAAAGCACGGAGAAGTCAATGCTCTTATGTAGCAGTGAGGCCATTGGTGGTGAGAAAACAAGCAAATGCAAGTTAAGAAACATTTTGCAAAACCATTAGCCTAGATTTTTTTAAATGTCGGTGTTGGGAAGAAAATAAACAGAAAAATAGGTGCTGGGAGACTGTTGGAGTTTAAAGAGTCATGGCAGCTAAATTCAATTTTGTAATCCTTGATTGAATCTTGTATCCAGAAACAGAAAAGCATTTATGAAATAATTAAGGGACAATTTGTGATATTTGAATATGAAATTTATATTACATAATTGAATTGTACAATGCTATATTTCTTGAGGTGATAATGCATTTATGTATTTTGATTATGTGGAGAATATCCTTGTTATTGAGACATACAAATGTAATATTTAAGGGTAAAATGTCAAGGTGTCTGCAAGTGATACAAATGGTAAGACATATATGTATAATACACACACACACACACACACACACACACCTCTTTATGTATACACAGTGAGAAAATTAAAGCACTTTTGTGTTTATAGCAGTTTTATTAATAATTGCTAATGCTCGGAAGCAACCTAAATATCCTTCTGTAGGTGAATGGATAAATAAACTGTGATATATCCAGACAATAGAATATTATTCCATGCTATAAATAAATGAGCTATCAAGCCATGAAAGATAGGAAGGAGCCTTAATGAATAATGCTAAGTGAAAGAAACCAATTTGCAAATGTTACATAGTATATGATTCCAACTATATGATATTCTGGAAAAGGCAAAATGATGGAGACAATAAAAAGATTAATTTTTGCCAGGAGTTAGTGGGAAGAGAGGGATGAATAAACAGAGCATCAATAATTTTTAGGGCAGTGGAATTTTGTATGATACTATAATGATGGACACATGTCATGATACATTTGCTAAAACCCATATAACACCAAGAGTGAACCCTATTGTAAACTCTTGATTTGGGTGATAAAGCTGTGTCCAGTTAGGTTCCTCAATTACAATAAATGTGCCATCTCTGCTTCAGGATGGACATAGTGGAGAAAGCTGTGTGATGGGGGCGGAGATATATGGAAACCATGTACTTTCTGTCCAATTTTGTTGTGAACCTAAAACTGCTCTAAAAATAAAGTTTAAAAGAAAAAAAATACCTAAAGTAGCTATTTTTCCCATAACATTATAGGCCATTAAAAATAATTTTTATTTTTGCTAGTCTGAGATGTGACTAAACAGTCTCATTTTTCTTTACATGTTTTAAAATTATTATTAAGGTTGACAAATAGGTTTGCCATTTATATTTCCTCACTTGTTAATTGCCAATGCATTTCTTTTGTCCCTTTTTATTCTAATGACCTATAAAGACTATATAGTAGTGATAGGTTACCCTCTTTCATATTCAATATTTGTCTGGTTTGTTATCTTTTAACTTTCATCATGATATTTTTTTATCATAAGAAGTTTTAATATATAGTCAAGTCTGTCTTTCCGTTTCACACCAGGATTACAGAAATATTCACCTGTGTCTTCTTTAAGCACTTTTGTGGTTTGAATCTTTTTGGAATTCTACATATATTTCTAAACTGAGATATTATAAATTTCATATTTTTCCAAATTGATATGCCATTTATTGAATAAATGTTTACCATAATTTAATTTGTCAAATTTCATATAAATGACTTTTTTTTCCTGGATTCTCAGAAAGGAACAAACATATGGAATATTTCTCAGACCTAAAATTCCTTTCCAATAAAGTTTCCATTATGCAGTGTTTTATTTTTTTTATTTTTTTCTGCCAGGATGTTTGCAAAATTCTTCAACATTAGACATTTCAACAGAAAATAGATGCTTATTATTTTAAATTAATATTTTCTACAAGCCTATCGTAATTTAAATATCATCATTGTCGTCATCATAATGATGAGCACAAACATGTATTAAACACTTTTAATATGCCAAAACTTTGGCTAAGCCATTTACAAATATGACCTCATTTGATCCTCAGGACAACTTGATGTTTACATGTTAAAGAGTGAAGCTTTGAGGACTTTAATAACTTGCCCAAAGCCAACATGAGTCAGGACTCGGCACAATCTCTAGCTCAAAATCCCATTTCTTAATCATTATATAATATTAAACCTTTTTAATCTGCAGATTCGGGTCCTTTTTCAGTCAGTGGTTTTATTTTCATTATGTTTTTGAACATTCTATTTGATTTGTTGTACTTCCTTTTTTGGAGGCATCCATCATTTACAGTTTAGATTTCTTTTTGTCCTTTCCTCTCTCTCTTAACTTTCACATTCTTTTTGTGTTTCTGTTAACATTCTGGGATTTTTTTTTTAACTTGTGTTGTTCTTAATGTCATGAATTTGGCTTTTCAGGCTGTACTATTTAGGAATTCAATTTGAATACTTACATAGTATTAATTTATAATATGACATGTTTGGACAATCAAGATTTAAACACTATATTATAATTGATTTTTAAATAACAGAATATACCTCAAGTGATAGAATAAAACTAGAGCCTAGATTAATGCGGTAGGAAATGATATTCACAGATGGATTATATGTATTTAATAATTGCACAAGTAAAATAATATATCAGACAAGGAAAGGATGT
Organism: Callorhinus ursinus; assembly: GCF_003265705.2. Classification (NCBI taxonomy): domain Eukaryota; kingdom Metazoa; phylum Chordata; class Mammalia; order Carnivora; family Otariidae; genus Callorhinus; species Callorhinus ursinus. Next base: position 58,958,071 of record NW_027397067.1, on the reverse strand, counting down.
AATTCAACAGCTTATAAATGACTGGGTTATTTTTACATAATTGTGTGATTAATTAAAAATTATATATCTGTAATCTTGAAAATCAGAAAACCAAATTGAAAAGGCATTGCATTCGGAGCAGATCTTAAATACAGCTCCTCATAATGTGACTTGAACAAGTATCTTAGCCTTTCTGAATGTGTTTCATTATGTATAAAATGGGAAAATTAGTATCTTCCCTATAATTATGTTTTAAAAATAAATAATGCTTCTAAGAAATTTTAAGCTGGGAAATAATGTAAAATATATACCACAGTATATTATAACTATTATTATTTTGATATAAAAATTATCATCTTTAGTTGTCAGGGCTTAGAAGAACTACAATTCTTTACCTAGCTATTTCAATTTGTCATTGTTGCAAGAGACCAAGAATGTGCTATGTCATATCTCTATAGAAGGAGCTATAACCCGTATTTTTCCTTTGAAATGTGTACGCCCCAATAATAGATGCTTCTCTCAAATTGTAGGCACATTAACAAATGCCATTTCAGATATGCAAATGCTCAAGGGCATGTTTCTGAATAGATACTGTACTGCCTTAAAGATAAATAACAAGAAATGAGAATGTGGTTGCTGGGATTTCATCCAATGAGGTCTGCCATTTCAGCAGCATGGGGTATACACTGAACTTGACTTGGTGGCAGTTAGCAGTAGCAGCTCATGAATGTAGAGAGATTTATGCAGGGTGACCTTCATGACTCAATGTGCTTGGGAGCTTTGTGATTTCCACAGGGGGTACTAATGGGACATTCCATTGACAACCACAATGAGTGTTCTACCTCCCTGGCATTTTTAGAGCACATCTTTATGCATCAGAAGACCCCAGCCTTGCACAGGGCTGCTTTCTAAAGAGACAAGCTACTGGATGAATTTTGCAAAGGACACAGTTCATCTGCATTCTTGTCAATTAGCTAGCCATAACCTCAAAGGTTTTTTTTTTTTTTTTTCTTCAGTGTTTTGCTACTTCACTGCCATGATGCACATCCAAACCTGTGATAAAAGTGATTAAATCGATGTTAGGCTCAAGGGGGATAGGATCTGTGATAGCTGTTGGTAGGGGGTTTTAGAACAACATTTGATCTCAGAATCAAAGTGCATTGAGGCGCTACAATAATGACAAAGCATATCCAAATAGCTTCATTTTGCTCATGTTACCATCCAAGTAGATTAGTGAAGTTCAATAGGCATATTGCATCTAGACTTCAATAAGATATTTATTAAGCTGAATATTAGCTCCGTTTTTGGAAAAGTTGGAATAATTCCAGTGTCCTAGAAGCAAGCTAATAGTTGAATTGATTTCAGGTGCGAAACAGGTAGCCAAAGATGTGTACCAGACTCTACCCTGTTCTTGTCTTACTCCTATTGATTTATTGGATGATATTATAAAAATATTCTTAGCAAATTTACAGAATGAGAAAATGTTCAATTATAATTGTTTCAAAAGATTTCTGTATGCTGAAACAGTGATCTAAAGCTAACATGGTAATATTTAACAGCAAAAACAATTATGTCTGATTGTTAGAGAAATTAGGATACTTAGTTTAGGGAAGAAAAATTTGAAGTAGAGGAAGGCTAATTAAAAAATATTCAGAGCGCCTGGGTGGCTTAGTTGATTAAGTATTCAACTCTTGATTTCAGCCCAGGTCCTGATCTCAGGGTCTTAGGATTGAGCCCCGCATTGGGCTCTGGCCTGAGCATGGAGCCTGCTCAAGATTCTCTCTCTCTCTCCCTCTGCCTTTCCCCCTAGTCGCTCACACACACACGTATATGTGTGTGTGTATGCACGCTCTCAAAATAAATAAATAAATCTTAAAAAAAAAAGTTTTCCAAAGAAAGAGGAGGTTGCTTCAGCATATGCAGAGTATGCCTTGATTAGTGATATCCCAGCACATGGTGAAGGATACTTGGATTTTCTGAGAGAATGGAGAGCCTTTAAACTGCCTTAACTCTGAGCATCTGTGCTTTTATAACTGTTGAACTCAGTTGTTTTAAGCTAGTTTAAAAGCCGCTTTAATCCCTGTCTTTTCCTTTTAAAGTCCAATATGAAAATTTCAAAATGTGTTTAATTTTATTTTTAAAAATTCATTTATTTATTTGACAGAGAGCAGGAGAGAGGGCGAGAGACAGCACAAGCAGGGGGAGCAGCAGAGGGAGAGGGAGAAGCAGGCTCCCCACTGAGCAGGGAGCCCAATGTAGGGCTCCGTCCCCAAGACCCTGAGATCATGACCTGAGCAAAGGCAGATGCTCAACCAACTGAGCCACCCAGGTGCCCCAAAATGTGTTTAATTTTAAATAGGGGATCACTGTGTTTGAAGATGTTATCAATCCTTCTCACCTAGCATTGAAAATGAGACCCAGACACATCTCATTTAACATTTCACTATTTTTAAAATCAAGAACAGAGCTTGTTTCCATAAGATTCTGTCCCCTCACTATCACCATTGAACCTAATGTAGAGTAAAAAACAATTACAAAAGGAGGACATAAAGTTATTTTTAAATATAATTTTCCTGGTTCCAATTGCAGTGATCATTTATTCAAGTAAGTTTCAGTGCTATATGCTACAATAGCATACCAAACTTTATCATTAATAATACTCAATATTAAAATTTTTGACCAATGTCTGTCTTTCCTCCTAAAACCTTTTTTTTTTAAAGAATCCCTAGCACTTGGCACAGTAGCTTTCCAATTTTTTTGGTTAAGTGGATATATTTCACATGCCTTTTGCATCTAATTTTGTTTGTCCACCAGTCTTTGTCCCCCATCTCTTAGCATTTGTAAATAGAACTCCCCTCTTTAATATTAAATTGAGCAAATGCTATATTTGCCTATAGCATTTCAAATACTCGCCACTTTAAGGATATATCTTTAAATCATAAGTCCCTGTAATCGCTTAAATTGTTTTTTAATCATATGGAATGTGTTCACCTCTATTGATCTTTCACATTCATGAGTTCTTAACAATTTCTAAAATCTTTAAAAATGTGTTTATTTTTTCTTTGATCTGAACATTTTGCACCGGTAGAACATTGCGATTGCTCATAACATATGATAAAATACACTCTTGCAAGGTCTCCAAATAAATTACTTTATTGATCTGATGTGTTAATCCATATTTGTCATAATTTTAAATTTATTTCCTCTTATATTCCTGTTTTAAGTCTTTATAGAAGCTAAGTTTTTACTACTTCAAAAAAAGAAATATATTTGACTCAATATTTTAATGATTTCCACAGAAAATTATGTCTATTTCAAAATGCTTTCTACATACTTAAAACAACTGAATGCATTATATTTTCTTATGTAATGGATTTGAGATAGCCATATAGTTAGCAGAATTCTAAGACAGACCTCAGGATTCACTGTTTCCTGGTGAACATGCCCTGAATAATCCCCACGTTTTTTGAATATGATGAATTTTACTCCCATAATTAGGATATGTTATAGGTTAGGAGGGATTTTGCAGATATAATTAAGGTCCCAATCAGTTGACCTTATGAGAGAGAGGTTAATTCAGTAGGCCTGAGCTAATCACAGTATTCCTTTCAAAGCAGAGCGTCTTCCAGGCAGGTGGTAGAAGAGGTAGAAGTGATGGGCTGTAGTTGTCCTGGAAGAAAGCAAACATTCATGTTGTGAATTGCCTCTGGTGGCCACATGGTAAAGCACTGGAGGCAGCATGGAGGAACTGAAAGCTAACCTTAGCCAACTGCTAGAAGGGTAACGGGGCCTCACTCCTAAACTGGTGAGGAAATGAAGTCTGACAACAACCAGTGAACCTGCAAGACAATCCTGAGCTGAGATGAGGACTGTAACTCAAGTCAACATTTTTATTTTAGCTCCTGAGACCCAGAGCAGAGAATCGAGCCACAGCATGTCCAGACTTAGGACCTACAGAACCTCTGAGGTAATAAATTTGTGTTGACTGAAGCTGCTCCATTTGTGCTATTTTGTTACACAGAAATAGTAACCTTATAAAACTCAGGAAATTTGGGGGTGCTTGGGTGGCTCAGTCGGTTAAACATCTGCCTTCGGCTCAGGTCATGATCTCAGGGATCGAGTCCCGCGTCGGGCTCTCTGCTCTGCAGAGAACCTGTTTCTCCCTCTCCCTCTGCTGCTCCCCCTGCTCTTCTCTCTCTCTCTGTCAAATAAATAAATAAAATGTTAAAAAAAAAAAAAACTCAGGAAATTTGTCATTTGAAATTCACCAGAAATGAGCATCAAAGAAAACCTTCCCAAAGTTTCTCCTGAAGGAAACATCAAGAAATGTATAAGTTTCAGTTTCAGTAGACATCATCTAATCTAATCCAGTTAAGGTAACTGACAGGTAGAGTAAATGCCTTTCCTTAAATCATCCATAAACTTAATCAGGACTGGAAACAACATCCCATGACTCCAAAATCAATGCTCTTTCCACAGGACTCAGTTAATGCATTTATTCATGATTAGAAAAGGGGTGCTAATGGGAATCATGGGTATATTATTTTATTTTTAATAGGTAATGTATCACTAAAATATCCTGTAGCTATTCTTCCTTCCTTTCTTCTTTGTTTCTCTTCTTTCTTCTTCCTGCCTCCCATCCAGTCAGAGTTCACCCATTTCATTTGATTGTCATAGCTCTGTATTACCTTTTAATTCAGAACAGGCTCCCCCCCCTTTTTTTTTTGTACTATTACATTGACTTTTTGAAAACTCAAGGCCAGTTGTTTCATAGTATATCTCACATTCTGGGTGTAACTGTTTATTTGTATTCCTTTTAAATATTTTCTGCATGTCTTATAAGGAAGTTTGGTCTATAGGTTTTATTAGATACAGTAAAACATTTGGCAAGAATACTTTATGTGGCTGTTGTGAACTCCATAGAGCATCTCATCAGGAGACACATGCTATAAGAATATCCCCTTATTAAAGACACTAAGTTTGAACTCTTGATTAAGATAGTAAATGTCATTCTCTTCCCATGTAAAAGTGCATTCTTCTGTTTGTATTAGTGAGTAATATGGGGGGGTGACATGTGACTATCTTATTACTCAACAACATTTTGCCCAAAACTTTTAGCATCCATAGGTGAGCCTTACTGAATAGATTATTATATAGGGGCTGAATTAGTTTTTTGTCTCTGCCATAACAAAGTATCACAAATTTAGTGACTTACGACAACACAAATTTATTATCTTACTGTTCTGAAAGTCGGAAGTCAGCACAGATCTCACTGGAATAACATGTATTCCTTAGCAGGGCTGAATTACTTTTTGGACGCTCTAGGGGAGAATCTGTTTTCTCAACTTTTTTCCAACTTCTAAGGGCTACCCTCATTCCTTGGCTCATCACCCTCTTGCTCCATCTGCAAAATTAGTGACAACAGGTTAAGGCCTTTTTACATTATGTCTCACTGACCCTCTTCCCATAGTCACATCTCCCAGTGACCACAGGTAGGAAAGGTTCTCTGCTTTTTCATGTGATTAGACTGTGTTCGCCCAGATAACACCAGAAAATCTCCCCACCTATGGGTTCTTAACTTAATTACATCTGTAAAGTCTCTTTTGCCATGTGAGGTAATATGTTCATGGACTCCACAGATTAGGATCTAGACATATTTGGGAGGCCCTATTTTTGCCTCCAGGTGGATTACAAAATGTTGATTAACAAAAAAAAAAAATTCTATTATTACTTCTACTTATGGTACCTGGCATTCTTATGTAAAGAAACATAGTCCCCTCCTCTATGGATTCAAAGATTATTTACATTTTAATGTGTGATAATCAATTCTTTAATTTTCCTTTTTGATGCTTACACTGACTCAAATTATTGTTTCCAAAGTTATGCTAATAATTTGATATTCACAATCCTGAGAAATAGATAAAAACAGTTGTTTCTTTAAGAAATACTTATTGTTACCTTGTCCTAGACACCAGATACTGTGCTACTTAAAATTTCCATACATGCATTGAACATTTATTATATTCTTTCTACTAATCATTTTGTGTGCATTAACTCACACAACACTTATAACCACCAATGAGGTGAACTGTCCCATGTCACAGATGAGGGAACTAGAACAGAACAACAGAGTGATGGGATTCAAACCCATAAATACTGACTTAAGAACTCATGCAGTCATGTGCCAGCATCAAGGGTTCTTAACTAGGGGTTCATAGAACCCTATAATTGAGTTTCAAATTTCCAGGAGAGAAAGGGTCTATAGTTTATATCAATTTCTCAAAAGAAATGTGAAAACTAAAGAAGATCTGGGTTCCATTGTTGTGTTGGGGGCTAGGGATTCATTGCTGATTAGGATAGATGGGAGTAATTCCAATTCTCCTTTTTTTTTTAATTGAAATGTAGTTGACATGTAATGTTAAATTAGTTTCAGGTGTATGACAGTGATTTGCCAGTTCTCCTGGCTTCTTATCCAGAATAAGTAGCCAAGCTCTTCTGTGCCTAACAAGAGCCTTTTCCCATTATGTTCTTTTATCTAGCCAATAAATATAAATGTGCTGCATGAGTATTAAAATGTTACCTACCATATCTTTTATTGAATCTGTGAGATCTATCATTAGTTTCTCCTATTAATGGATATTTAATAGTTTCTTCCCTAAGTTTTGCTACCTGCATGCAATCATGAATTTCTAGTATATGCTTTTTGCCAAATGTTTACATTAGTATATCATTTTATAAATTATAACAACTTTGTTGTTATTAATTTTTAAAGATTTTATTCATTCGTCAGAACACACAAGCAGAGGGAGTGGCAGGCAGAGGGAGAAGCAGGCTCCATGCTGAGCGAGGAGCCCAATATGGGGCTTGGTCCCAGGACCCTGGGATCATGACCAGAGCTGAAGGAAGACACTTAACCAACTGAGCCACCCAGGTGTCCCTGATTATAACAACTTTAAAAAATATATTAAATAATTTAGTCTAATTTAGTCTATAGGATTTTTTTTGCCATTTTTATCTCTCAAATTTGTTTGCAATACATTTATTATAATTATAACTTAGGAGAAATTGATTTCTATGTCCATTTTCGTTATTTATATTTAGTATTTTATAACAGTCAGGAAGTATATTTTGGATATGTCTTCATTTTTGGGATTCAGTAGGGTTTTTTCTCTGTTTTCCTCTTTTTCTTTAGAGAGTGTGTGTATATGAGTGCTCATGGAATATATGTAATTAGTATAAATATATACATATATTCTCTCTCTCTATATATATATATAATATATATAATTCCACATCTTATCCATTCATCAGAGGATGGACACTTGAGGTATTCCCATAATTTGGCTATTGAGGTAGATAATGCTGCTATAAACATCAGGGTGGATGTATCCCTTTGAATTAATATTTTTGTATCCTTTGGGTAAATACCTAGTATTGTGATTGCTGGGTCATAGGGTAGCTCTATTTTTATTTTTTTCTTTAAATTATTTTTATGTTATGTTAATTACCATACATTACATCATTAGTTTTTGAT
>NW_027397067.1:58943583-58945558 GCF_003265705.2 Callorhinus ursinus | reverse complement strand
CTTATATAATTGGCTGCTCCCATGTTAGGGGCATAGATATTTACAACTGTTAGATCTTCTTGTTGGATAGAGCTTTTAAGTAGGATATAGTGTCCTTCCTCATCTCTTATTACAGTCTTTGTTTTAAAATCTAATTTGTCTGATAGAAGGATTACCACCCCAGCTTTCTTTTCGTGTCCATTAGCATGGTAAATGGTTTTCTACCCCCTCACTTTCAATCTGTGGGTGTCTTTGGGTCTAAAATGAGTCTCTTGCAGACAGCATATCAATGGGTCTTGTTTTTTAATCCAATCTGATAGCCTGTGTCTTTTGATTGGGGCATTTAGTCCATTTACGTTCAGGGTAACTATTGAAAGATATGAATTTAGTGCCATTGTATTGCCTGTAAGGTGAGAGTTACTGTATATTGTCTGTGTTCCTTTCTGGTCTATGTTGGGTTTAGGCTCTCTCTTTGCTTAGAGGACCCCTTTCAATATTTCTTGTAGGGTTGGTTTCGTGTTTGCAAATTACTTTAATTTTTGTTTGTCCTGGAAGCTTTTTATCTCTCCTATTTTCAGTGACAAACTAGCTGGATATAGTATTCTTGGCTGCATATTTTTCTCGTTTAGTGCTCTGAAGATATCATGACAGTCTTTTCTGGCCTGCCAGGTCTCTGTGGATAGGTCTGTTGCCAATCTAACGTTTCTACCATTATAGGTTACAGATCTCTTCTCCCGAGCTGCTTTCAGGATTTTCTCTTTGTCTCTGAGACTCATAAGTTTTACTATTAGATGTTGGGGTGTTCACCTATTTTTACTGATTTGAGAGGGGGTTCTCTGTGCCTCCTGGATTTTGATGTCTGTTTCCTTCCCCACATTAGGGAAGTTCTCTGCTATAATTTGCTCCAATATACCTTCTGCCCCTCTTTCTTCTTCTTCTGGGATCCCAATTATTCTAATGTTGTTTTGTCTTATGGTATCGCTTATCTCTTGAATTCTGCCCTCGTGATCCAGTAGTTGTTTATCTCTCTTTTTCTCAGCTTCTTTATTTTCCATCATTTGGTCTTCTATATCACTGATTCTCCCTTTTGCCTCATTTATCCTAGCAGTTAGCACCCCCATTTTTTATTGTACCTCATTAATAGCCTTTGATTTCAACTTGGTTAGATTTTAGTTCTTTTATTTCTCCAGAAAGGGTTTCTCTAATAACTTCCATGCTTTCTCAAGCCCATCTAGTATCTTTAAAATCATGATTGTGAACTCTAGGTCCGACATCGTACTAATGTCCGTATTGAGTAGGTCCCTGGCAGTTGGTAATACCTCTTGTTTTTTTTGTTGAGGTGATTTTTTTCCATCTTGTCATTTTGTTCAGAGGAGAATAGATGAATGAGAGAACAAAATGCTAACAGGTTAACAATGTCCCCAGAAAATATACTCTAAACAAATCAGAAAAGTCCTAAAACTAGTGGGAAAAAAGGGAAAGAAAGCAAAAAGAAAAAGGTAAAGACAAACAAAAACAGAACAAAACAAAACAAAAACCACAATATGATCAAATATGATCAGGCTGGTGCATAGATCAGTGCCACACACTAGATTTGGGGTGTATTTTGGTCTGTTAGAAGAAAGTGCCTCCCAAAATTTTAAAGAAAGTAAAACTTATATATGTACAAAAATAAGGGTTGATACGATGAAGGGATGGAATATGACTGTAAAGATGAAAATTATAAAAAATTTTATAAAGGGATTGATAAGAAGTTGTTTGAAAAAAGAAAGAAGAGGATTTATAAAAAAAAGAAAAAAGAAAGGAAAAAAAAGGGAGAGAATGTGATCAGGCAGGAGACTAGAACAAAGCCATACACTAGAGATTTAGGGTATATTTTGATCTGTTAGAAGAAACTGTATCTCAAAATTTTAAAGAGAGAACAACCTATATATATATAGGCCAAAAATAAGGGTAACTACTATGAAGGGAGAAAATATGACTCTAAAAATGAAAA
>NW_027397067.1:58943185-58943483 GCF_003265705.2 Callorhinus ursinus | reverse complement strand
TTCTCATTGATCGATAAACTTGGTCTTGGCTGGCGGTTCTTGCTGATCTTCTGGGGGAGGGGCCTATTGCTGTGGTTCCCAAATGGCTTTGCCAGAGGCAGAAGTCCCCCACCCTTGCCTGGTCTGGGCTAAGTAATTTGCTCAGGTTTGCTCTCGTGGGCTTTTGTTCCCTGCAAGCTTTCCTTACAGCTTTGGAGGACAAGAGTAAAAATGGCGGCCTCCCAATCTCTGCCCTGGAGGAGCTGAGAACTTGGGTCCCCACTCCTCAGTGAGCCCCCAGAGAAAAGCAGTCAATCAC
>NW_027397067.1:58900950-58943085 GCF_003265705.2 Callorhinus ursinus | reverse complement strand
TGAGGAACCTCCATACTGTTTCCCAGAGTGGCTGCACCAGTTTGCCTTCCCACCAACAGTGCAAGAGGGTTCCCCTTTCTCCACATCCTCACCAACACCTGTTGTTTCTTGTCTTGTTGATTTTAGCCATTCTGATAGGTGTGAGGTGATATCTCATTGTAGTTTGATTTGTTTCCCTGATCAGGTAGTACTCAATTCCTGAATGCATAGTGAAATGTGTTGTGTCAACCATTATATAACTTGTTCTGAAATTACTCTGTAATTAGGCTTGTCATTTACATGCTTCTCCTTTTCTTCCCCCCCAATTTTTTTTTCCTGCTGAGTTTTTTAATGTTGGCATTGGTGTCATCCTGCTTTACCCTCTTTATTCGTTTTAAGTGGAGAAACCCATCAGAACTCATTCTTTGCTCAAGAATAATGTTAGTGCTATGAGTGGTCTTTTAAAATATTGCTCTTGATATTTTCCCATGTCCTTTCTCCCTTGGCTCCCTCTCTCAGAGGTATCATTTAGTCCTTTAGGAATTAACTTTTAGGTATATGAATTGCTGGTTTATATACCTTCTTAATCATTTATTTGACTGAGTAATATAGAGAAGGAGCTGAGGATACTGTTAGATGTTGTCATCAAGCTATTTCTCTTTAAGTTTATTGACTACTCTGATCTGGAGGCTTCTCTTATTTTCACACTTTTTTGATTGATAAGGAGTTGAACACTCAGATGAAAGTTTAGATCTGTGTAGACATGCAAATATTTCTCTTTGCTTATGTTATTTGTGTCAGAAACTACAGTGTAGAGTTTCCCATGTACCATGGGTTTTTCTTTTTGGAAGAAAATCAGCTCAAACAAAATAATGTGACTTGCCTGAGATGTCTATATATTAAAAATCTCTACCATCCACCTGCCCTTTCACTGTGGTATAATTAGTTCCACAGGTTGCTTTTCTCATTTCTCCCATAAAATGTTTACTCCCCAAACTCATCTCCTCAATTATAATTCCTAGTAGACCCCATTTAGGACTTCTTTTCTTATTTCTTATACCAGACAGTCTTCTTAATTGGAGATATATCTATGATAATCAGCTTGATCCACATGGTTTTGTTTTGTTTTGTTCTTTTTTTTTTTTTTGTAACAGACTGATATTCTTTGGTTTATTGTATGGGGTTTTGATAATTCCCAAGCATACAGGCAGTTTTTATCTCTATTTTTATTCATTTCATTAGGTTTCAGGCAGGGAGGCTATGAAAGCATGAATTCACTCTGCCATCTTTCATGGAACTTTGTGCATTAAATTTTTATTTTTGTAACATTGGAGAAATGTGCTTGAACTGAATGGGTAAGTTGAATATGACAGCAGAGTGCTCTTGATCTTGGCTAGATGCCAGAATGTGAGGCCATTCATGTTTTCTCTAGCTAAAGGGAATGGCACTATGCATCTATACCAGTAAATTCCACCCTGCCACCTGCTCTGTAGCACAACCATTTTTACCCTCTGTTGCTGAGTGCAGTTGGCTTAAAACAAGCCTTTTCTTAAAGTACCTTTTGTAATTTTAAAACTCTGTTCCTCATAGCATTTTAAGTGCATGCTCTAAATGTGCAAGCTCCCAGAAATCACAGGTGCAAATACAGATGGAGTTAACTCATAAAGTAGATAAACTGTCTTACATGCAACTTATTTTGTGGGATTCCTAGGAACCAAAATCAAGTCTTTACTTTGTTGACCTTTAAGATGCAAGATCAATTTTCCTAATAAAAGGTAGACCTTTGTACAATTTCTGAAAAGTCACTGAAAACCTTTACCAACCGAGACACCACATTATATGTCTCAGTCAGCCTCTGAGGAATAAAGTTTATTAGTTGGCATAAAAACACCAACAGCAGTATTTGCTTCCTTCCCCAGTGGCAGCAACCTTTAGAAATGGTGAGACCATTATTACTGCATACCTTTTGGAGTATTCAGAATGTTTTAAGCACTATGCATGTTGTCATACTCAGGAAACTTAAGGGAGTATAATATGTCTAAATGAATAATGATAATAATAATAGCTAACATTCATTTAATACTTACATTGTGCCTGCCATTGTGCTTTAAGTTGGATTATGTTATTTTAATCCTAAAAGTAACCCTGAAGATTAGATACAATTATTTTCCCTTTATTACAGAGGTAGTAACTTAGATTTTAAAAAAATAAATGCCTTGCTCAGGTTTACTCAGCTGGTGAGTCATTCAGAATACAAATTTCTAAATTCTACTTCCAGAGATATCCCATAACACTATTCTGTACCATTTCTTTTATGTACTTGCATTTTTAAAAATTCAACTATATAGTTTGAAAAGAATGCTTACTTTGGGCATAATAGGCCAGTGTTACATTAACTTTATGAAATGTATTTTTTTAAAAAAAAGATTTATTTATTTGAGAGAGAGAGAGAGAGAGCATATGTGGAGTAGGGTAGAGGGAGAAGATCTCAAGCACACTCCCTGCTGAGCATGGAGCCTGACACTGGGGCTCAATCTCATGCCGCTGAGATCATGAACTGAGCAGAATTCAAGAGTTTGATGCTTAGCTGACTGAAACACCCAGGTGCCCCTATGAAATGCACTTTTTTGTCCATGGTATTAGTACTTTATGTGCCTTTCATTTTCTTTGAAAATAGAAAAATATACAATAAAATATTTATGTCTTCACAAATTCTACTGCAAAAAGGCAAGAATGTTGCAAAAAGTGAATCACAGGCAGTCATGAGGATTTATCATGCAATGTATACCTATTGAATTTGTATGATTACATAGTAATTAAGATGGTTTTGGGATTATACTGCATAAAACTTACAAGTGTTTGATGCAAAGATAAGTAATGTAATTTAATAAAGACTGTTTCTACTGTGAGTTAACATACTTAGCTGATAAATCGGAAATAAAATGTATGTGACTTGTCTGACTTGGGGAATTTTTGCAATAAAGTAGGAAACTTTAATATTTTAACCAGTAGAACAATTCTCAACAGATAATAGATTTATCTCTAAGTGTCCCTGAATATTCTTATATGATATGTTACCACTTTTTAATGTTAAAGGATGTTTGAAGCTAGGAAAATTATCCCGTAATTCAGTCGTCATCCTTCTCCCCTCTTTTTGTTTTTATGATTATGCAACATAAGATCTTGCTTGGCTGTGCATAGTTACATATAGATCTGCAGGCAATTCATGAAATGGGGCTTGCCCTCAGGAGATGGGATTTGTAATTTGTCAACATATGTTCCTTCTCTTTTATTTTCTGAAAGGACAATTCTGAGTTTCAGAGGCTTTCTAGTAGGATTGAGACCCAACTGTTCATAGTCATTACCTGATAATAATCATGCCAAGTTCTGTCTACTTTTAGGCATTTGCATATCTTTGCCTCTGCCTAGAATGCTCTTTCCCAAATTTGTCCCATATTTGGGTTCTTCTTATTCAGGTTTTAGTTCCAATTTGCTTTCCTCAGAGAGTCCATTTCATACCAAACCCTCTAAACTAGGTTCTTTCTCCCTCAGCTATTCCCTCAATTATTTGTTTATTTACATATGTATTTTGTTTCTTCCACTTCAACATTAGACCGCAAAGGAGGGGGATCTTGCTGCCCTATTTACTACTGGATGTCCATTGCCTAGGACATATTCCTAGATAATTGCTCAATAATTATTTATTGATTGACCAGCAGCACCAGCAAGGATAAGTAGAAACCCCAATTGCACTAGATAAACCAAGCAGACCAAAAACAAAAGTTCTGAAAATGAAATAGTCATTGGAACCACAGCCCACAAAAGTAGGCTAGGACATGTGTGCTAAATCCAAACCAATAAGAGCCTGCTAAAATAAAAGATTTAAATAGGACCCAAAGTCTCTTCACATAAGGCATAATATTAAAGATAAAATTTTTAAAAATCACCCATCATAACAAGATCCAGGTACATTACAACTAAATAAGAGAAGACAGTCTATTGACACCAAAACCAAATGAATCAAATGTTGGAATTATCTGTCAAGAATTTCAAAGCAGCTATTAGACATAATACTTCAGTAATGAATGACAAGTTCTCTGAAAAAAAAAAAAGGAATTTACAAAAAAAAAGTAATTATAACACTGAAAAACATAATAGAAACTAGAAAAATCCTCCTGGTTGGTCTCAATATTAGAACAGGGATGACAAAATATGGATTAGATGACCTGGAGAACAGGTCAGTGGAATTCACTTAATCTGAACAAGAGAGAGTACGCAGATTGAAATTGTATAGAGTCCCAGAAGAAAACCCAAAAGACCCAATGGTCATATCATAGAAGTATTACAAGGGGAGGAGAAGGAGTGGAACTACAAGATTATTCAAAGAAGTAATGGCTAAGGGATGCCTGGGTGGCTCAGTTAGTTAAGCAACCAACTCTTGATTTTTGGCTCAGGTCATTATCTCAGGGTGATGAGATTGAGCTCCACATCGGGCTTCGTGCTCAGTCTGCTTGGGATTCTCTCCCCTTCCCTCTCCCTCTGCCCCGACCCTGCTCTAAAATAAATAAGTAAATATTTTTTTAAAGGAAATAATGATAAAACCTTTCTGAATTTGATGAAAGATACAAATCTACAGATACAAGAAGTTGGGCAAAACACGAACAGATAAAACCAAAGAAATCCATGCCAATGCACATTATAATTAAATTCCTGCACACTAAACAATCAAAAAATTTTTGCAAGCATCCAGAGGGAAATGTTACCAAATACCTAAGTCTAAATAATCCTGGTTTCTCTGCCAGTTATCTTTTCAAGTAAAAACAATGTTCCATGAAAAACAATTAGCTTAGCTGTGAACTTTAACCATTACACAAGTACTTTTCCTTGAGACAAACAGCATCTCTTTGTATGCAGCAGAACTGTTTTGTGAGTACTTCCCACTTCTCCCATAGAATTAAAAAAAAAAGTTTAGTATAGGGTTGAGCATTTTTTCCCCTTTGAGAATGTGTGGTGGTGAAGATGCAAAGATTATTGATACAGTTTCATGCTACTTTCTCAATTTGAACTAAGACATGATCAATTTTACCCAGCATTTTTTTCTTTTTTTTGCATTACTAGTGTAACTAACAGTAAGAAGGGCAAATAATTTCTTAATTTTATTAGGAAGACTTTATGGACTTCTTGAAGTTTCTGAGGGATCGCTAAATCCTTCCATATTTCTAGAATCACTTTTGCAGTTTTAAGAATCATTTATGTAGACATATATAGCAGCATAGCAGAATACAGAGTTCAGACAGACTATATATGTACATTTTTAATAGGTTTTCAACAAAAGTGTTGAGATTAAATTTAGATTTTTTTCAAGAAATGTGGTTGAATAACTTCATATCGCATTTTTAAAAAACACTTTCTCTGACATTGCCTAATTCACAAAATAGACATTTTTTAAAAGATTTATTTATTTATTTATTTTGAGAGAGTGACAGAAAGCAGGGGTAGGGACAGAGGGAGACAGAGAATCTCAAGCCAACTCCCTGCTGAGTGCAGAGCCCAAACATGCTACTCATTTCACAACCCTGAGATCATGACTTGAACCAAAACCAAGAGTCAGTCACTTACCAAACTGAGCCATCCAGGGACCCTCAAAATAGAATTTTAAATGGATTATAAACCTAAAAGTAAGAAGACCACATAGAAGAAGATATTTACAAATTTAGAGTAGGCAAAGTTTTCCTAATTAGGACCAAAAGGAAAAACAGAAAAAAAAATAATGGTGAACTGCATTTTATAAAAATTTAAATTTTCTGCACTTCAAAAACTACCATTAGGGAAAAAAAAACAGACAAGCTACAGAGAGGGAGAAAATATTTCCCATACATATATATAACAAAAAAATTTATTCAGAATTTTAAACTCAGTAATAAGAAAAGTAATGTTTTTAAAAAATGGGCCATGAAAGGGGTGCCTGGGTGGCTCAGTCAGTTAAGCATCCTCCAACTCTTGATTTCAGCTCAGGTCATGATCTCATGGGTCGTGAGATTGAGCCCCCCATCAGGCTCCATGCTCAGCAAGGAGTCTGCTTCTCTCCCTCTCTGCCCCTCCCCCTGCTCACTCTCTCTCTCTAAAATAAATAAATCTTTTTTAAATTGAATTTAAATAAAAAATAAATAGGCCATGAAAAGATGTTCAAAGCCATTAGTTATTATGAGAAGTAAAAATTAAAACCCAGATGAGATGTCTCTCATGGTGTGAACCTGCCGGGAATGGCCAGCAATCCCTGTACCGACCGATGAAAGATGACTCCAAACTTTGCCGGGAAAGAGAGGAGAAGGCAAGGGAGGTCAACGCTCAGAGACGAAGACCCTTTCCTCTGCTTTGCTCCTGCTTTTAGTGGTCCTTCAGGGTAATCACAAATCCTTATCACTGGTTCTCAAGCACATGATGTGTGACAAGGGGTCTTACTGGAACTGGGAGGATTTATGGGAAAGATAAAATATGCTAATCTGCGTGTGCTACTAAACATAGCCCAAGGGACAATGCACACAACTTAGATCTCAGGGCGGCTGTTTGGGCTAAGAAAGCTTCAGGGAAGGCAACTCCCTGCGGCATTCCCACGGCAGAGTGGTCACTCCGGCCTCGGCGTTCCAAAGGCCCACGCCCTTCTCTGAAAACTTCCCTGCCCTCAGCGGCCTCCATGTTACGTTTTGGCAAGCCAGGTACTACGGCTGATTTCATCTTCTATGTTAACCCCAACATGAACCCCTGAGAATGGCTAACATTAAAGATTAATAATAAGTGTTTGCAGTGATTTAAAGCAACTAAAACTCATATATTGTTAGGATTATAAAATGGTATAGACACTTTGGAAAAGATTTCGGAAGTTACTTGTAAAGTTCAATATTTACTTACCTTCAAACCACCAAAGATTCTACTAGGAGAAGTAAAACACATCCAACCAAAATGTTTTACATAATTGTCCAAAATATCCTTATTCAGATTTGTTAAAAGTCTAAAAATAAACCAAATATCCATCAGCAAATAATGGCCAAATTGTTTATATACACTGAAATGGGATACTAATCAGCAACAAAAAGGAACATCCCATTAACACATGCAATAATGCAGATGAATCTCAAAAACATACTGAATGAAAAAAATCAGACATTTATATGAAATTTGGAACAGGCAAACTGATTAATATGACAGAAAGCAGATTAGAGTTTGTGTTGATCCAGGAGTAGGAATGAAGAGATGTACTGCAAAGGGAAAAAAATGATTTTTGAGTTGATTGAAATGTTTTATACCTGGAATCTGGTGGCAGCTACACCAGTTTGTACATTTGTCACATCTTTTGAACTACATATTTTATTTTACTTATTTTATTTATTTTAGGAAGGGATTTAGCAGGATTTCATTTTTTTATGAATGTACTCTTTAATCCCCTTGAACTACTTATTTTAAATGGATGAATTTAAGTATATATAAATGTTATGTCAACAAAGTTGATTAAATCTTAAAATGCATTTATTGCAAAAAACTATTAGAATTACTTTTATTACATAACATATAACCCAACCATGCTAAAAACTTGATTCCATTTATATACATATATATGTAATTTTCCAGTTTATTTTCATTTGAGCACATAATTTTTATATAGTTGTATTCATAAGTTAGATTCAATTTAGTATGTGGCTTATCTTAACATTTTCCATGTTGCTACACACTTTTTATATTTATCTATATTTATCTATTTTTCTGATTTTATAAGAATCTGTTATGTCTTAAAATTGGCCTATTTTTGAACACTTAGGTTTTATGAATTTTGTAACCTGTTAAAAGTCACTACATGCCCCAACTAGATGCAACCTGAATTTCCATAAAGTGTAGAATTTATAAATAAATTGCAGTCTACTCAGCAAATGGAATACTCAGTACAATTAAAAAGAACAAACCTTATGCATTCAAACAAAACAGGAATGAAACTTATAGACAACATTCAGTGGAAGAATTAATACACAAAAAAGTCCATTTATATGAAGTTCAAGAACTAATCTTTGATGATGAAAATCAGAAAAATGGTTAACTCTGAGGACATGTTACTCTTTGGTAAAGGAAGAGCTGCTGTTTTGGAAATATTTTTCTTAATCTGGGTGGTTGTTACATGATTGTACATATATGCAAAAGGTCATAATGCTGTACACTTAAGATTTGTGCATTTTTATGAATGTCTGTTTACTGCAGTGTAGAAATATAAATAATAAAAGCAGTAACATAACTAAAAGCACCATACAACTAGCTCTCCTTACCACAGTTACTTTTAGTGAATTTTGTTTTGAACCTTTATAATTACCTTTGGACTAGTCACCAAGATAAGTGCTACAATTTTTTAGTTCTCTACACATTTTGTTTTGTTTTGTTTGCTTGTGTTTCTTTTTAACTAGAGGAAAATATGTTTTTTCCCTAGGTTAAATTGCCATCAGTAATGCTTAAATATCAGTTTTTATATACTCTTGCCAACAAATATTAAATTGTTCTCCCCTAATCTAAAGGTTATATATTTTATTTCTTCTAGTAAGTGCTCTCAGTTGGGGCACAGGATTATGTTTATTGTCATACCGATTTTTCCAGTCATGAGGAAGTTTCTAACAAAAAAGACTTCTTCGTTAGCATTCATTTCAGCCATGTTCTGATTTTTTTTTTTAAATCTAGTAAAAGTGACATCTAGAGAAATGCTCCATTTTACTAGTGGGAGTTTTTATAACTAAAAGTGCCTTTTAAAAGGTAGCTTTCTCTTTTTGAGGAGAAAGGGTGATTGACTTTGGTGGAGTTCTCAGGAGATGTGCTGATTGCCTTGTGCTTTGAGCATCAAGCAAGAATATTGTTCATGGAAAGAATGGTTTTTGCCAGCACAGCTCACTGCTTTGGGACTCTACTGAATCCTCTGTTCAAGTTTTGAGTAACTCACTCAAATACTGACATTAAGGCTAGTAAAAAGGAAAGGAATTTAGAAATAATTTTGTGCTGATCATATGTAATAAAAGCCCACATTGAAATAAAGCAAGCATTCTCAGTCTCTAACCAGGTGTGAATGCATATTTATTATTCCTAGTTCTATGCTGTGGACTCCAAAACCTAAAATTTATGAGTGATAGTTGGAAAAACTTTGAGGATGATGATAAAACCATGTATTTAAAATATCACACTCTATCTGGGAACTATAGGCAAGAATTTATGGTTCTTCAGTAGAACACAATTGCTGTTCTAAATTATCTCCTCCGATGAGATTTACTATTTGTTATGGAAACCACTTTCCTATATATATCATTGCCTCTGCCATGGCATATAAAGAAGGAATGTAGTAAAAGTAATCAGTAGAATAAGTTACCACATTTTAATTAGTTCTTATTTATTTCCTGAGGGAAATGATAAAAATTTATTGGTGAAGATTCAGAGTAATTAGATGCTGTAAACAGAACATCAGAGACTACTTGGAAATGATTATCATGCATCAGTAAACCACAAAAGAAGTCAAAGAAATATGTATGTGCTACATACAGATACAGGCGAAATAGATATTTTTAAGGAATTTGAAAAGAGGCTCACTTTCCTTTTCTTCTTCTCCCTTTCCCTCTTCTTCCTCCCTCTTCTTTAATGTTTAGGAGCTAAGAAAATAGTCTCAGTATTACTTATCATTACTAATAAAATGGATATAAATATGCATGGACAAGAAAAGAACCAGTTTTGCCTTATTCCTTCTGATATAAGGTATATTTTAGTTCTCTGAAATGTGATTTAAAAAATGGAAAGAGAAAGAATACTACCCCACTCTCTGTTCTCAAGCATTTGGATATACTGTTCTCTCTGCTTGAGAAACTCTTTCCCCCAAGTCTTACCTACATACATTTTAAAGCTCAAACTGTAGGTCTCAATTTAAAGGTCACTCCCTGAACTCCTAGACCAGTTCTATGCTTTCATAATACCCTGTGTTGGTTAGTTGCATTTTTCTTTTCACCTTGTTCTAGTGTGTATTTCAAGGGTCTTAACTCTTGAAATTCATATTTTCATTATTCCTTTTACAAAAAAAAAAATCTCCCAGTTGGTTTGGCTGATAGAAGCTCTAGTGGAAGCGTGGAGGAAGAAACAGGGTATTTCTCCTCCTCTTCCTCTTTGCTCTGGGCAATGTTTCTGCCAGTGAGCACGTCTCCTACGAGACTACAGTTGGTTCTCACCAGGTCACGCATCCATGGATTCTTATAATTCCCTTTGCTCCATCAGTCCCTCCAATTCTAGAGTGATAGCAGCTTCCTGCTATGGCTCATCTTTGGTTGACACAAAGTCCCATTTTGCCTTCTCAGCTTTTCTAATACCTTTGTGGCCAATTCCCCGTATTAAAGTCCATCTCTTGAATTGCTTTTCATAGGACTTGTTTTGCTGGCAGTAATCCGACTGATAATTATATTATACTTTCCTTATCTATATTTCCAATCACACTTTTACATAGTGATTTAAACCATTTTCCCAGCTAGGCTAAATTGCATAAAAGAATTGTGTTGGTTTCCTTTTTATATTTCCAATCTTTAGCCTAGATCTTGACTTATAGAAGTCAGATAGTATTTGTTGAAGGAACAAAGAAATAAAGGGAGGAAGGAAAAAAGAAAGGAAGAAGGCAATTTTAACTATTTTCATATTTATATTTCATAGTAATAAAAGAGGATTTGAATCTATTTATATCAGGACAAAATACCTTTCCCTTAAACAACCACATAACTGATGTGAGCCTAATGTATAGAAGTAACACAGAAAAGAGTAATCTTTTCTGTGTTTTATAAGCCTAAATTGTGATTGAAGAGGCGAAGTGGAAAATATAAATGTCTGTGTTAACTAAGCAGAACAAAAAATTTCTTGGGGTATGTGAAAAATAATTAGCCAGATTTCAAAATTTTATCTTTATTTTAAAAGTTTTATAATGGGCAATTCTTTTTTTTTAATTGTCCAAGGAAATTCAAAACAAGTCATGTTTTAGATCGCTGAGCATCTGCTAAAATCTCCTCCGCTCATGCCTTTTTCTGTACTATAGAGGCTGGAAAACGTTGAGATACAACTGCATTTCCCAGAAATCCTTGATGTAGGCTGTCAATGTCTTGTGCAAGATTTGAATGAGGAACTAATTTTAGTGGGAAGAGAAGTGACAGATCTAAAACATCTTGCAGGTGTAGAGTGACTGGCAGTCAAGGTAGCTGGGGTGACTTTTGATCATCAGGCCATGGTTAAGTTGGTGTAACCTGGAATCAGCACTGGGATCATAACTTCCTGACTGTAACAGAGATAACAATTCCTTACATGAGTCTCTTGTAGTATAAGATCTGAAAGTTGAACCTGGAAGCTGCTCCAATCCTACCAACAATATTTAAACACCAGATTACTAGATCCATTTGTACTTAAAATAGCTAGAGTGTTTTCTGTTACCCAGAACTGTGAACCCTGTTCAAACAGGACCAAAATGCATTATTATCTTTATGTCATAATGAAAGTAAATTCAAGCTTATGTACACATTTAATAGAAAATTAAGGCATGTTTGGAAGGAAATCTAAACATAGGGGTCAAGTTTTGCCTGTTTTTGGTAAAATCTGAAAGGTAAGGGTGGTGGAGACATTTTTCACAGATTCAAGAGCTGGATACTCACTGAACTAGACATTAAGGTAACAAATGGTAAGGGATGACTGGCCAGCTCAGTTGGAAGAGTATGCAACTCGTGATCTTGGGGTCATGAGTTCAAGCCCCACAATGGGTGTAGAGATTACTAAAGATAAATAAATAAATAAACTTTAAAAAAGAGAAAAGGTAACAATGGTAAGCAAAGGCAGAAATGGTTCTTGTTCTTCTCATACTGTTTAAAGAGGAATATATATATATGTTAATATATATATTAATCTTAGAATGTTCAGTTCTTAGGATCTTAGAGAATTATACAATTAAGTGTAACATTGCAATTAATGTCATGAGGGAAATTTAGTTTGGTATGAGAATGTTTAATTAGATGGTTTGAATACTTCAGGGTCAAAGAATATCACCTTCAGAAGAAGGGTATTTAGCTGATATGTTAGCACAGTTTGGATTTAACTCGAAAACATGAGGGGAGAAACAGAGGGAATGCCAGGCACAGGTAACATGTACAAAGCCTCACTTCTGCATCAACATGGCATGATTCAGGATGTGAAATCATACCCCTGTTAGAGCACAGAAAACAAGGGGACCTGGGTGAAGATGTCCAGAGAGAGGAGGCTAGATAAAATCCCACTGATGCAGGGTCATGGTGGTCTTGCTAACAATGTGTGCCATTGTTCCAAGCGCAATGGAGAACAGAAAAATTAAGAAAGGTAATCCCCTGTTTCTGTGTTTTAGAATATAAAGGCGTACAGAGTAGTAATCTTAAGAGCTGGTTCGCACAGCAAATAATAATTTTTTTTTAAAGATTTTATTTATTTGACAGAGAGACACACAGCGAGAGAGGGAACACAAGCAGGGGGAGCGGGAGAGGGAGAAGCAGGCTTCCCGCCGAGCAGGGAGCCCAATGCGGGGCTTGATCCCAGGACCCTGGGACCATGACCCGAGCTGAAGGCAGATGCTTAATGACTGAGCCACCCAGGCGCCCCGCAAATAATTATTGGAAAGAGATAACAGGGAATATTTTTCTTCTAAGCACATTTAGGACTAAATGGGGAGCTGGTTCTTTTACTTTTTGTCTTTTTTGCTCTGCCTCTGCCTTAACCACTTTGTTCTTTTAGTTTTGGTATTGTTGTTTGGTTTTAATGTACTTTCACTAATTGGCTTTTCCTGTTCCTAGCTTTTGCTGTATATCTTTGACTGCTGAATACCTATTTTTGAATCAAACATTTATTTTGACATCTTTTACTTACTACTTATTCTTTTACTTCCCTACAGTTTTCATTATTTTAATTTATTTCTATTTCTTAGTTTTGTCATTAATGATATTTCAAATTTGTTTTATCCACATTATTGTTTTGGACACAATTAAAAACATAAGAATGTTTTGGTGGTCTGCATGATCAGCTGGCAGGGAAGGTTTTCAGGGATAAGAAAAAATAAATTTCCCTGAGTTGAGTAAGTGTTTATTTAGTTTGGAGCACAAATCATCATGGGGATGCATACAAAAATAATGAGGTTTTTTAGATGTTTTAGCCAGTGACTGTGATTTTATGTCCTAGCCTGTGGTGTTCTTGTTGTTCTGAAACATAGATCCTAGTATTTGTTTTATTATAGCTTTGTTATACACTCCCTGGAAGCTTTTTAACAGATTTTGGATTTGTATTAATCTTTTTAGTCACTGGTTAATGCAAAAGAATCTTAGTGCTATCTTAAGCAGAATGCAATTCAATAAAGTGAATGTGAGGTTTTCTGTATCATTCAAACAACAATCTATAGAAATAGAAAAAAAGGCAACCCCCCCATAAAAAAAACAATGTAGTTCTTTCTATAGATATCTTAATACAAAATAAATGTGTGAACTTGATATATACTGGTTACTTTCTTTCACAAAGCAAACTAATAAAGTAGCTTTGAGAATACTTTTTTTCTGCTCCTGTTTGAACACCTGCAACATCCAATATTCTGAAGTTCATCAAAAATTTACCCATTTCAAATGTGGAGAAAGTTCTGCTATTTCTTGAAACAGTTCAAAATCAATGACAGTGGTAAATTGAAGGAGAACTGAAGGGGGAAAATTGTTAATTTTACACAATAGCCATTTTTTTTAAATGGAAGTCTATAGAATTGCTCACTGTTAAAAGAAATAATGATTAAAAAAGGATAGAGATATAAAAAGTTTGAGAAAAGTAGAAAGTGCAAAATAATTGATCCTGTCAAAACTGTAAACTTCAAAAAATCAGCTACTTTGGTAACCTGACAGCTGTGTGTTAGAAAATCCAAATCTATCTTTCCACACACAAGACTCTGATTTACAACTTTCCCAGAAGCTAAAGCTTGTTTCCATAGAAATATCTTTAGTTTCTTCATAGAATTAAGATTCCCTTAAGGACTTTAGACCTATTGTTTTTAGTTTAAGAAAAAATGCAAGTGACTTTTTAGTGAAATGAGGCAGTACCATTTTTGGCTTTTAAGGAAATTAATGAAAATATCACAGAAACATACTGTACCTCCCATTATAGGACTTTTCATAAAGTCTAACATTCAGTTTAAATTGATTTTTAAATGCGTATAACTCCTTAAAACAAAGAACTTCAAACGTAGTGAAATATAGGACATAATTTCAGAGAAAATAAAATGAGAACAAGTAGAATTTTCTAATACTTTGTGTTCTGTCTATGTAAAAAATGGGAAGAATGTTAATTTAAGATGGATGATGCACATACTGGTATTATAATTTTGTTTAAATAATTATTTATACATTAATATAAATATGTGAATAACAGTATCAATAGTTTTATATTTAAAATATTTACTTCAATATACGTAGTATTTTTTTAAGTTTTATTTTATTATGTTAGTCACCATACATTACATCATTAGTTTTTTTTTTTTAAAGATTTTATTTATTTATTTGAGAAAGAACGAGAGAGAGAGCACATGAGGGGTGGAAGGTCAGAGGGAGAAGCAAACCCCCTGCCGAGCAGGGAGCCCGATGTGGGACTCCATCCAGGGACTCCAGGATCATGACCTGAGCCGAAGGCAGTCGCTTAACCAACTGAGCCACCCAGGCGCCCCTACATCATTAGTTTTTGATGTAGGGTTCCATGATTCATTGTTTACGTATAACACCCAGTGCTCCATGCAATATACATCGTATATTAAGAATAAAAGTAACATGAAAGCTTATGCACTCAAAACCCAGGTAATAAGCATAGGTACATTTAAATATAATTTTTCAACAATGACATCTGGAAGTGGAGGTAATTATCTCTCATTGCTCACATAAGTAAACAGAAATTGTGCCTGCTTGATAAGTTATGACAGGGGAAATTTTTTGCCTTGTTTTATTTTATTGTCCAGCTCAAATTAATATAAATAAGTAATTTTGTAATGTTACTCTTTCAAATAACTTTTGTTAGTTGGGTTGATATTTGAGAACCAAAGACCCGGTGCTATTTAGGTATTACTTTGTGTAAAACGTGAGATTAAAAATTGTATTTCCTAGTGGTTGTGACTTTAATTTTACGGGGTTCTACCTTTTGACATTATCTTTGTTCTTCCAGTGTTTTACTTTGAAAAATTTTAACAGCTCAGAAAAGTTATAAGAAATGGTACAATGAACTGCACATACTCTTCACCCATACCCACCAGTTTTTAACAATTTTCCTCATTTGAACTTCCAGTGTGTGTGCGTGCGCATGTGTGTGCCTGTGTATGGGTGTGTAGGTTAGTGTCTCTGTTTGTACATGTCTGTGTGTATGTGTATGTATTTGAGAGTTGCATATATCAAGATTTTTCACTCTTAAGTATTTTGGCATATATTTCCTAAAAATGGACCATAACTACATTATATTTATTATGTTAAAAATTAATGTTAATGCAATACTATTATCAAAAATAAGATCCACATTAAAAATGCATTTGTCTCAATAATATCCTTAAACCTGTATTATTTGACTTTTTTAATAATCCAGAATCTAATTAGCATACCTTCTTTCAGTTGTCATATTTCATTGGTCTCTTTGATATAGATTTTCCCTGGCTCTTCTTGTTCTAAATATTTCATGAAATTGACATTTTTGGAGAGTCCAGGACAGCTTTTGTTTTGTTTTAATATATGCTTGTTTTGTTTTGCTTAGTTTCCCTTGATTTGCTTTTTTCTGATTGTTTTCTCAGGCTTGAAATCAAACATTTTGGTATGAATGCCCCCTAAAGGATATAGTATCTTGGTCCAGCACATCAGTGGACCCCTGCTGTAATTATGTACCTTTTTTGGTGGGGTTAGATTCAGTTCTTTCGTTAAGGTGGTTTCCACCTCTGCCTTTGATATTCTCAATTTATTCTAATAGTGTAGCCATTTTTCAAATTTAGTCTTGATTCTCAGTCAGTTGCTCTCAGTCCCAGTTGCTCTCCCTTCTATCTGCAAATTTTGAGGTCCCAGTACATTCTACAGCCCAGTCTTCCTGTTCTAATCCTTGAAATATGTTCAGTAAAGATACACCTTCTGACAATTAACAAGTATAGACTGAAGGACCAGAGAGGAATATGGGTTTTGCTGATGATCTAATTTCCGGTCCAAATTAAAGTATTTTTAAGAGTGAAAGAAGATACTATGTATATCACTGGAGCAGATTCTAATACAAATATCTGTATTTGTTAGAGAATTGAATCCATTTTAGCCAAGGCAAAGAGTTCAAGATCTGTTACAAGTGATTATAAGTCCTGTAGAGCCAATGGGTGGGCCAGAGAAGTGGCGAAGAAGAGTATTTCAAGAGCAATACTCCAGATTCCAAAGCTTGAGGGAGGAAACAGTGGTAGCAGCTGCTTCTTCGTGACTAGGAAGCTGCCATCACTTCTGTCAGATTAGTCCTTCATTGCTCCTGTAACAATCCACCCCAGCCATGTGGATGCCTTGTGCTCTGTCTGGACATCCATGGAGCCACTAAGTACTGGATTCTTGGATTTTGCTAACTCCGCTAAAAAAATAAAAAGCCCATGCAACCTTGCCTGCCAACAGAAACAGAAAGAACAGAAACAAAAGAAATAGCATAAACAGCAGACACATTATGCTTTCACCATCAGAAATTCTGAAATAAAATTTACCCTCCAGCATTTCCCTATGGGATCATCCTGAAGCTACTCTTGGGAACACTGCCAACATTGCACATTTGCTTGGCGGCTTCTTCTCTGTCCTCCTTTCCCAACTCCCAGCAGCTTTCTCCTGGGAGCACTTCCTTAATTAGATACTTGCCACCTTCGGAAAACCTTGTCTAAAAAATGACCTTGCCAAAGAGCACTTCCTCAGCCCCCCACACCACATTTACCCACTTACCTATAATGATGCCCATATGCTCAGCTATTATTATTATTATGTCCATATGTTCCTGCTATTATTATGATGAATTATTTATGTTCCTCTCTAAGGCCAGACCCTTAATTTATCTTCTGAATCCTAGCTTTTCTTGCCTACTGAAGACATCATTTCAGCATTTCCCTCTATCTTTCCCCATCTCTCTCCTCTCTCATCACAGGCATACCTTGGAGATATTGCAGGTTCAGTTCCAGACCACTGCGATAAAGTGAAATTGTAATAAAGTGATTCAAATATATTTTTTGTTTCTGAGTGCATGTTAAAGTTATGTTTATACTATACTATAGTCTATTAAGTGTGCGATAGCATTATGTCTAAAACAAATGAACATGCCTTAAGAGATATTGCTTTAAAATGCTATTATTTGAGGTTTCAGCACATCATAATCCCTGATTGCAGATCACCAGAACAAATATAATAATAAATATAATAATAATGAAAAAGTTTGAAATATTATGAGAATTATCAAAATGTAACATAGAAACATGGAGTGAGCAAATGCTACTGGAAAAACAGTTCTGATAGACCTGCTTGATGCAGGATTGCCACAGACCTCCAATTTGTGAAAACCACAAGATGTACGAAGTGTAATAAAGTACAGGGCAATAAAACGAGGTATGCCTGTACTTTTAATTCCATGCCATATACATTTTTTCCGTATCTATCCACTCTCCCCTGTTTTTGTTCCTTCTCTATCCAGCCTTAATTCTCTGATCTGCTGATCTAGTCTAAATGCTGCTGAAGTCCCAAAGCAGATGGACTTTGAGTTAATCAAAAGGGAGAGTATTCTGGGTAGGCCTGACTCAATCAGGCAAGTCTGTTAAAAGAGGATTCAGATATTTCTTGAAAGAAGAGACTCAGTATGAAAGATTCTATCATTCCGTGATAGAATGGAAGAGATCAAAATGTTGTAATAATTAAACATGGTTTGATTTTAGTCACTTCATGTTGATTCTACACTCTTTTGGGGGCTTGCCAGTGCAATCTAGTGTATTTGCAAGTACATGCAAAGATGCTCAATACAAAGTCTTTAGAAACGCAATTGGATGCTCCTCTTCCAGCCCCCGCTTCCTGTAAACCAGAAGTATTCAGATAGTGTAGACAGCCTCTTCATTCCATACAACCACAACATAATCCAGGATTCTTGAAGCTTCTTTCTTATCTCTGCATGTATGTGAATAAAAGCATTATGTTATTCCCAGGACAGATGGAAAGCTATTTGTATCAAAGGTTTCAGAAATTAGTTACTGTTGATATGGAGATATACTAATTAGTTTTCATGAGACCAGTATCAACAGTAGGGGTTTACATCTGAAAGGAGATAGGGCAGATTAGTTGACTCAATATCACGATACAGCGAAATGTAAAGAAAAAACTAACTTGAAAGTAGACCAGTCTTTGAAATTACGTACTTCTTTCTTTCTTTATTTGAAAGAGTCAGAGAGAACACGCCAGAGTACAAGGGGGGGTGGGGAGGAAGAGGCAGAGGGAGAGGGAGAAGCAGACTCCCCACTGAGCAGGGAGGCCCTAAGTGGGCTTGTTCCCAGGGCCCTGAGATCATGACCTGAGCCAAAGGCAGACGCTTAACCCACTGAGCCACTCAGGTGCCCGTGTACTTATATTTTTTAAGCTATCATTATATCTTATGTTTTGCTTATTTCACAGTTTAATTGCTTTTTGGATTACATAGTAAAATTATATAAAACAATGAAATCATGATTATTTTTTTTAATTTTCCTATACAGAAGACAATTCACACTAATTGAAAGTAGTAATTAGAAATAGCTTTGGAGTAGAATTAGTGAGAAATAGTTTAGTCTATTTTAGTCTAGACATTTTGAGGCAAGGACTAGGGAATATGTAAATGATTTGTAAATGTATTTACATAAATATATGTCATATATATATGTACCAGGGGGCAATACTGTGTTTAATGCATTATTTTATTTTCCTCCAGAGCCCCAATAAAGATATACGTGAATCATGTAAATATTTCCCGTCAATACAATGTGGTTACTAAGTGATGCAATTACTTCCCTTTCTGTCTCTAATATCCCCACACGATTCTCTGTGCTTATTTTTCTCTTTCTATAGGCTGGCCAGTTGCATGGGATCCAGCTCAGGAGTCTGATTACCTGGTGAATGGTGGCAAAGAAAGGTAAAAAAAAGCAACAATCTCTGAAATTACCTTTTGAAAGGGAGCTGTTCAGAAGAATCATCCAATAAGAAACATCACATTGGACTTTGTACTGGTTAGGAAAAAATTCTGTGTATGTGTGTGTGTGTGTGTACATATATGTGTGCATGTATATACACACTTTTATTTATGATTAGTCACTGAGATTTTGGGTAGGCATTAATTTTGGTAAGAATTATAGAAACTGATACTTTGAAGTAGTGTGTTCCTATAACAGCAAGAACACTGATATCAGATTCTGGAAAAATCACAATCTAACAATAGAAATAGTAGAAAACAATATTGGCAAAATGGTTGCCTATAGTAATTTGGGAGGCAGATTATAGGGATACTGATCTGTTAAATGTAGATAGGAAAGAAACAGAATAGTGTATGTTGATTATTACTAGCTACGTTTGGTAAGTTAATGAAAGCAAATCTTCAGCTTGGGAAATAATTAACCAATTTACAAGCAGATATAAAAATGCACAGAGAGAAAGTACAGACATTTTGAGCTTCATTGGGTTAAAGAAATTAACATCTTCCAGACCCTAAATATTAAGAAATGCTGTTTTAGAAGGCTTTGTGAAACAAAAGCGAGGTAAACCATCTCATCTAAAGAAAGTAAGAAAGTGACTCAGAACAAGTTAAGGTCATGGTCTTCCTACTAATTATTCTAGATACCTTCAAGGTAGCTGCTGTAATTTCAAAGAGAAGGAATGAGAGTAGAAAGAAAAGGAATCAGGACTCGGAGTCTGGAAAAATCTAAGAAAAACCTTTGGGTGTGGTTACCAGTATACGGCAGAGACAAAAAGCAAATAGATCAGAAGCCCACTAGGTTTGACCGAATCATATTGCAAAAGAAAAAAAATGTATGCCTGGTTTAATAACGCCTTTAATTCTTTAAGTTTAAAAATCCCTTGGGCCTGCAACTTTGCATGAATAGTTGCAGGCTTTGAAAATTCCATAGTCCTGAGGTGAGGATGCCACAAATATACACACATAACATATATGACCAAGGAAAATACTGGACAAGAAGGAACCTACTCCAGGACAAGGTCAGGAGCCCTTAAGAACAATGGGTCAAAGTGTTCTTTCCAGTGAGCAGAATCAAAGCATTATTCAAGGGCATCTTCAAGCTAGGGGTCAGGGGCATTCTTGATGTCTTCCCGTGGGATTTCAAAAGTACTATGGACTAGTAACTGTAATGTGTCTTCCAGTCTTATTTTTCCAAAAGAAATTGTTATTGTAGTCAATTTGTCCCTATTTCACCATTGTGTACTGAGTCTGTGAATGTGCATAAATGTGGGGAGGGTATGAGCAGATAAGCTGTCTTTGACGTTTCCAGATTGCTGGACAAAGAAGAGCTACATATAAATTTTTCTTTGGCTTATTATTTTTATTATTATTTTGTTTATTATTTTTATTATTTTTATTACTTGTGTGATATCAATAAATATGAAACACTATGAGCTACATATAAACTTGATGTGAAAGTTTGTACAAAAATAAGAAATCTTGAACTTTGCATTGGATATGGGGACTAGTGGGGACTTGGGTTGTTTCCTTGGGAAGATAGTGAGTGTCTTCTGTATGTAGGAATGGCTATTACATGATTTGTGATCAAAGGGGAGGACATGGGATAGAAAATACTCGTAAGCTTATGATACCGTTTTTCATTTTTCCTTCTTAGAAAATAAGAAGACTACATTTCTGAATATATTTACTTTTAGGTGAAGATAAGTAGGTCTTGCTCAAGAATTATAGGCAGAAGTTCTGTAGACCTGGCGTCATAATCATCCTTTGTGATCTTCCATGCTCTCTCTTCCCTGCCTTCATGATTGAAGGCAAAGAATCAGGAATTTGTAGAGCCACAGAAAGGAAGGAGCCCGGATCCCTTTAGTTCATTGCTTAGAGAAAGCTGCCCAGGAAAGCTGTCTCACTTGGGAACACCACCATCAACCATTGGGTGTGAGAGAAGTAAGTGCATATTGTGTTAAGCCATAACATTTGGGAGCTGTTTGTTAGAGAAGCAAGCTTTAATATCATGACTCATTATATATATAAAAGAATCATGATTTTCCATCATTTTACTCTTGCCCTCCTTGCTTCCAGATAACCTTTTTCTTTGATCTGATTGAAAATTTCAATCCCAGGATCTTCCTGGTTTTCATTCTCTAAGCATCTACCATACTTCTCTTTCTTTGGCACAAACCTTGCAAGTATGGTCTACAACTTCAAAGCATTTCACCACAACTCTCTCATGTTTATACCTTGGTTCTTAATCTGCTTTCACCCCTTCAGTCTTGAGTCTTAAATGTAACTTGCTGCTTTTTTGGCTTCTGTTTCTGGGCCACTTATCCTAAACCGAAGATTTCAGCCTATGAAATGTATGGTCCTCAACCTCAGTTGGGTCCCCAGTACTGGAACATTCCTTACTTGCTTCTATCCCATCAATGTTTACCAATTTTCCAGACCTTTGCCAGTATTTTAAGTGAGTTATTTCCTAATCACTCCCCTTATTCTAAGTCAGAATCTTCTTCTTTCATAGGAAACACTGAGAGTGTTAAGAAAAGATGTTCTCAACTTCTAACGCTTCCACATTTAAACTCAGTTTTTACTTCAATATTTTCTGTCCTCTCAGAGAAAGAGGACTCCTCTATCTTGACACTAAATCCCCTGTCTTCCCCTGCTCTTGTACTTTGTTCTAACAAAGATTGCTCTCACACTTTCTATTTTTATTTTCTCTCCATTATCTTTTTTCTTTCCAAGTTCTTTGTGGTAATAACCAGTGCTGTTTTCAAATATTTCCAGCTCTCCATGCTTAGGTCAAGTGATAGGAATTCACTCTGTGGTTCCTGGTGGTTTAGTTGGGCCAGTAATGAGTTACAGACAATAAGTTACAAGCAGAAGTGAAATAAGGCATTACCTGATGAGCAATTTATGGCCAAGTCTCTATCTTTTCCTGTGACCCAGCAGCTAGGAACCTTTGAAAAGGCAGTTGCTACATTAGCTTGAGTCTCTGAGCAGCCAAAGGATGGTTATGTAGTGTGAACAAGAATATATCCTTGTGCTTCTGAGCCTCTGAGAATTTGGGGTTGCCTAGCCTTGCTTAGTATAATTCTGAACAAACAACCTTTCCTGGGACTTATACCCTTTTCAAGGGTATAAGAATGTTCAGCATGGGAATAGACACAGGAAGCAGCCATATTCAAAATCTTACTGAATTTATAAAACACGACCAAGAAGATAAACTAGGAGAAAACATTGTGGTAAGTATTCACTAGATCACTGTATAGAAAAGGAAATAAATGACATAGAGCAGAATGCTAACTGATTATCTTCAGTCAGTGAAAGGGTGCAAAGCTTAATTTTTAAATTTATATCAGTATTATATTTAAAAATATTTTTTAAATTGGTTTAGGATTAAGTGAATTTGAACACTTAGTCCTCAAGTGTTACCTTGATTTTTATGGTACATTTATTTTGAGCCATTAGTGTGGGAATTATCAAAAGCAAATTAAATGAAACATGTTTTGTAGGATCAATTTCTGTTCAAGGCATTAAATGTCATTTAGCATGGAATAAATTTGAATCAAAATGAGTAGATATAAAAAATACAAATCAAATTGATGAATGAGGGAAGTGGACAGGCAAATGGTAAAATCTTAGTTGCAGGAATCAGGAAAAGAGAATACGACATATAATCAAAGATGAGAAATGATCTGAGAGACGTAAATTTACTGCTGATTCAATGTTCACTGCTTAGTTGTGAATGTGGAAAAGGTACTTGAATTGGTTGGTATATTGGCTATATGTTTATTCTTTCCTTTAAGATTTTTATTCAAATTTGATAAATCTAACAAACATGTATAGTAGATTTTTTTTAATCAAGGAATCTAGCAAAAATTTAAATAAAATTGAAATACAGCATACATTAAGGAAATCCTGACTATAATATTCAGACTGTTCCATATGACTATATTCCATTCTGCAATATTGGAGAAAAAAAGGAAGAACAGAATAAATTAGTTTTGTTTTTTTTTTCCTCACTGAAGTTAGGTGAGGCTATCCTGGATTTGAAAGTCAATTTGAGGATAAATAGTCATGTTCTACTATTGGTTCCAGTGTAGAAGCTGTAGCACATTTTTTTTTTATTATGTTATGTTAATCACCATACATTACATCATTAGTTTTTGACGTAGTGTTCCATGATTCATTATTTTGCGTATAACACCCAGTGCTCCATTCAGTATGTGCCCTCTTTAATACCCATCACCAGGCCAACCCATCCCCCCACCCCCCTCCCCTCTAGAACCCTCAGTTTCTTTCTCAGAGTCCATAGTCTCATGGTTCGTCTCCCCCTCCGATTTCCCCCCCTTCATTCTTCCCCTCCTGCTATCTTCTTCTTTTTTTATATATATATATGCCTAGCACAGACAGAATGAGTTAATTATTGCTGGTTCTTCCTTTTAGGTTTAGAGAAGATTTATAATTCATTGTCTCCACACTCAAGTCTGCAAAAATGTAACTATATTTATTTCTCTGTTAGTATTACTCACTTAGCTTTTGAACCCCATTTTCTGCCCCACAGCAATATCAAATTAAACTTGCCTATTAAAAGTAACTTGGTTACTTCCAGATTCCTACTTTTCCTTGCCTTTGGTGGAATCTGTGTTCAGCAGAAGCTTATGTAACATCATAGTTACTGGGCAATGCCATGTGTTTTCACATGTTCTTCCTTGATCATTTTTATGGCCAGTGTCGTGGGGACACTTTCTGCCTAGCGTTGCCTCTGTTCCCACTGCATCCACTGCTGTTGTAACTTATACTTATCAGCAAGGTCAGTTCATGGTGCTTTGTCCCAAGGAGGTTGGCCATTTCTGCCTGCATCTCTCTCACCTGACTAAGCTTCTGCTTTGACATATAGTAATGACACAAGCCTCTTGAGGTATGAATCAACCCCCAACCTATCTCCAGCACTGGCAAGCATAGGTCCTTAGCAAAATGGTATATACCCTTCCCCACCATCCACACACCCGGGGGCACATGATAGCCAGCATTCTCTGCTATCGTCTGACTCCTCCACTGGGGCATGTGGGAACCCTTGGATACCCTTCACACAATATGGAACCCAGGGGGAAATTTCAGGGTGAGGGAGGAAGAGGTACTATGTCAGACTCTTTCATGACCTATCTTCCCAAAATTTCTCCTTTATTTTGTCCATATCTACATGGTCTATGGCCCACTAAGGGTCTTCATACTTCCAGGGTTCCAGGCAAAGGGGAGGCTTGATTCCTCTTCCCTATCAATTCCTAAACCCTTCAGGTCAGGTCCTATATTCCAAGACCTCATATTAAAAAATTAAATACTGAATGAGAGCCAAGGTTAAGACTATATCAAGGCGCCATTCATTCAGTTCACTTTCTCCCTTCTCACATTCTCTCTATCCACTCGCCACTTTTTCCGTCATATATATATGAGTCATATATTGGCAGCAGGAAAACTGATCCTATGTCCTATCTTGTGTTCTTCTCTGCTTGTTAATAACCTTATCATTCAGAAATTCAGATTCTGTGTCCTGAGCTGATTGGAGTTAAACCAAGCCAAACCAAGCCCTTTTAGAAATTCAAAGCAAATCTTTCTTTCTCTCAAGTGTCTAGTTATTTGAAATCAAAAATTGTTTGCCTTCAGTCTATCGTGCCTGATGTGAGATGAAAATCCATTCAACTCAACAGATATCTTTGTTCTGGTCTATAACCTATTCTTCCTGAAGCAATGAACACCTGTGATTAAATGGGTTGGGAATGTTAGACTAAGCAGGAACAACAGTGACTACAGAGATCAAAGCTACTGGTTAATATTTCAGAAATTTCATCCAGACACAGACATGCTGACTATTGAAAATAACCAAAAACAAACAACAAAAAAGAAACTGCTTTTTTTAAATGGGGCTTTTGCTTGTTCCTAAATGTAAATTAAATAAGAGTATGCTTTTTTACTGGTATTTCCACAGCTTTATTTTGAGCTTGGCATCAATAATTTATACAAATAAATATAGCAGAATTTCTTCTCTCAGAGCATGCATACAATAATAAAAATTACATTATAATGTCAAGAAAGAACTTTCTTCTTGTTTCTGTTTTCTGGACTCAATACAGCTGAAAAAATATTGTCCATATTTTTATACCCTTGGAAGAACTGCTGGGGGAGGAAATTTCAAACTCTCCACCTGCTGATTGGGTAGCTCACGTGGTAAAAATCAGACACATACAGGATCATATTTATTGGGGGATGGAGTTTGGTACATAATATATGCTTTCATAGTTGATTCACAGAAAAAAGAAAAGAATCAAAGCTTTCTCTGGGTTCTTATTTCGATTAAGTAAGCATGCCTAACTTCTAGAGACAGTCTGGAAGAGTCCATTTAGAAGCTTGAAGATACAGGAAGGAATGAAGAACAATAGAAATGTTAACTATATGGGTAAACATAAATTAATACTAATAATGCAATAATATTGTTTTCTGGATATTAAAATTGACATAGAATTGAGATACATGACAAATATTAATAAAGCAAGGATGCATATTATGACCTCTTGGATAACCAATAAAGTAACAGTAAAATATATATAAGTGTCATGCTAACAGAAAAGAAAAATGTTATAACAAAGTTAATCTGTAAAAAAGAAGGCAAGAAAAATAATTGGTACAAATAAAGAGCAGTAGTAAAATGAAGAGTTAAACTCAATAGTATCCCCATTGACAATTACATAAATAGATTACTTCAATTAAATGTATAAGTTGCCAAACTGGATTAAGAATAAACAACTATATGCTCTTAGAAAATCATGATTGGTAACTATAGGTAAAAAGTTTAAGAAAAAAAAAAAGGAAAAAGATAGCTCACACAAACAGTAACCATAGAAAACTGCTATTTGCTGCATTGACATTAGACAAAGGAGACTGGCTTTAGGGACATGACATGATAAATAAAGAATGGATTTACCAAGAAGCTATAACAATTCTAAATGCAATTATATGTTTTATATATATGTATATATATATATAAAATATGTATATATAAACATTTGCTTTTATATATAATCCATATTTATAATATCATAGAATTTATAATATGCACCACATATAAATGAGGTAATTCACATAAAGCAAAAATTCAAAGAACTGAAAGAGAAAGAAAACCATTCATAATCATTGGGGAGATTTTAATACATATATAATACATATTATTTGGGAATATTTGCTAAAAATTGAACATATTGGGCCCTAAGAAAGTTTCAACAAACTTCTGATGAGTTAAATCATGACATATGATCTCTGAACATAATATAAAGTTGAAATTATTTAGCATAAATTCTTTTTTCACAGAATTAATCTAGATTGAGCTTGAAAACAAGATTAAAAATCATTAAACATTTTTTGTTTATTTTTTACTGAGGTCTTTGTGTCAATTCATTTTTTTTTGAATATACTTTTTATTTTAGAATGTTTTTAGATTTATAGAATTATATTGAGGATAGTACTAGAGTTCCTATAGGCCCCATATGCAGTTTCTTCTATTAACATCTTACATTAGTACAGTACATTGGTCACAATTAATGAACTGATATTGATATAGTATTAGAAACCAAATTCCATACTTTATTCAAGTGTTCCAGCTTTTTCTTAATGTCCTTTTCTTTTCCAGGATTACATTCAGAATACCACATTACATTTTAGTATTCATGTCTCCTTAGGCTCCTCTTGGTTGTGACAGCTTTTCAGACTTTCCTTGTTTTGGATGACCTTGACAATGTTGAGGAGTACTGGTCAGGTAATTTGTAGACTGTACCTTTACTGGCAGTGTCTGAAATATTTCATGTGATTACTTTTTTTTTCTTTTTTTTTTTAAATTTTATTTATTTGACAGAGAGAGACACAGCAAGAGAGGGAACACAAGCAGGGGGAGTGGGAGAGGGAAAAGCAGGCTCCCCGCTAAGTAGAGAGCCTGATGTGGGGCTCGATCCTAGGACCCTGGGATCATGACCTGAGCCGAAGGCAGATGCTTAATGACTGAGCCACCCAGGCGCCCCTGAAATATTTCATGTGATTAGACTGAGGTTATAGGTTTGGGGAGGAAGACTGGAGAGGTGAATTTTCATTCTCATCACTTCATATCAATATGACTTACCATGTTGATGTTATCCTTGATCACCTGGGTTGAGGTAGTGTTCATCAGGTTTCTGCACTGTAAAGTTACTCTTTTCCCCCTCACCTTCCCACACTGTGCTATGTAGGAGAAAATCACTATGTGCCACCCAAACTTAAGGAATGAAGAGCTATACTGTCTTTTATTAAGGGTAGAGAGTAATTACATCAATGATTTGAAATTCTCCTGAATGGGAAATATCTCTCTTCTCTCCATTTATTAAATTACTCAATAATTTGTTTACATCAGTATGGACTCATGAGTATGTATTTTATACTTCAGGTTAAAATCCAATACTGCTTTATTTTTGTTATTGCTCAAATTGTTCCAGTTTTGGACCACGAAAACTCTTTCCGTTGATTCCTTTGTCACTTAGACGTACTCCATCATTATTTGTTGCATGTTTGTTTTTTAGCACCTTTTTACTTTCTGTCATCACAAAATGCTCCAGGATCATCTTGTATATTTCCTACCCCAGTCCTCAAAGTCATCCATTTCTCCAAGGAGCCCTGGCTTTGGGGAATAAATAGTATCAGAAACCAGTATCTGGGCACTTGGTATGCCTGGTGGGACTAGGGTATTTTTACTTTTAGGTCCTCCCAGCTGAAAGAACAAAGAGATACCAGTCTGTATGCTGGCCCATGTATATATTCATGTATCTAAATATTTCAATTTGAAACTGTCTGTGTCAAGCTAAACAAGACTTCATACTGATGTATCGAACTCTAAATCATTATCACAAGAATGATTCTAAGATCTTCCCCTTGGTATTCTCTAACCTCCTACTGCAGCAGTGAAAAACCCATCTTCTACCATCTACTATTTACTTAATAGTTCAAATTAAGTATAGACTAACAATGTTTTCAGAATTGTTAAACAGCACCGCATAGCATAGAAAAACTTTATCAACTATAGTAAAATGTTTACATACTCTTCCTTTTGCTTTAGTCTTCTAAACTCCGCTTATTTCCGAAGTTACTGAGGTCAGCAACTTATCCCCCCACCCTCTTCAGTGAGGTTGTTTCATACATTTAGATTCTTTTCTCTTATTCTGAATTCCATCTTGGGATTTTGAATTTTTTAAACTTTATATACATTAAAATTCACTCATTGTGCTATAAAGTTCTAGGTTTTGGCAATGTTTGATTTATTGTATTTGCCATTACAGTATGCTACAGAATGATTTCACTGCCCTCAAATATCTGCTGTACTTCACCTCTCACCCTGAACCCCTAGGTACCACTGATTTTTTACTATCTCTATATTTTTGCCTTTAAAGAAAGTCATATTATTAGAATTGAATAGTGTGTAGCTTTTTCAGGCTGGTTTCTTTTACTTATCAGTATGATTTAAGATTCATCAGTGTGTTTCTGTGGCTTCATAGCTGTATGAGCACTTACCTTATAACAAAGGCAGCAATGCCGAGCAGGGCTGATAGAAAGGCCTTGCTAGTGAACTGTACTGGGTCAATGAATTATACAGATTATAGTTCTAAAATGTGAAAGGCCAAACAAACTTCTGAAGATACAGAAAAATATTCTCACAACCTTGAATTAGAAAAAACTCATAAAAAATTAACCATAAGGGGGAAAAGTTGATGAACTAAATTAAATTGTAAAGTTTCTGTCAGTCAAAACAGAGCATGCAGAGAGTGAAAAAACAAGCTACAGAGCAAATAGTGAATTTACAACTCATATATGTGATAGAATTTATATCCAAAAGGAAATAAGACTCCTATGGATTAAAAAGGAAAAGAAAGACTTCCAATATAATGATTGACAAAATAGTTGAACAGGCACTTCAACAAAAGAAGACATCCAATTAGTTAATAAACAGAGAAAGATGCTCAACCTCATTACTAGTAGGGGAAGTACTGATTAAAAGAGAGATTAATGAGATACTCTCACACTCACCACTGAGTCACTGCCTAATTAAAAGAATGATGGTACCAAGTATTGGTAGACACATGAAATATCAGGAACTCTCATACACTGCTGGAGGGAATGTAAATTGTTACAACTTTGAGATCCAGTTTGGCGTATCTTCTGAGGTTGATCATGTAGTCTGTGACCCAGTAATTTCAGTCTTCGGTATAAACTCAACAAGAAGTTTGCATATGCATACCAAGAGTCTTATATAAGAATGTACATGACTGAAATATTCTTAATAGCCCAAACTAGAAGAAAACCCAAATATTAGGAGTAGAATAGATTTAAAAATTGAATGGTCTGTTAATAAAATGGAATAATATGCAAGAATGAAAATGAATTAACTGCAGCTACAAAGAGCAACATTTACAAATTTCATAAATATAATGTTGAAGAAGCCAGATATAAAATAAAACACACCTTAAACAAGATATATATCTACTTTAGAACCAAGGATGTGCTCACACAGATAAAAACCATGTGAGGACACAGTGAGAACATGGCCTTCTATAAGCCTGGGAGAGAGACCTCAGAAGAAACTCCTTCATCTTGGACTCCTGGCCTGCCGTACTCTGAGAAAATAAATTTATGTTATTTAAGCCACCCAGTCCTACCATTTTGTTTTGGAAGCCCAAGCAAATCCAATACAGATTATATGTTTTATATAGACAAAATATACAATGTTAAAAATCGACCAAACTACTCTATAGCTTTGGAAGTCAAGATAGTTGTTACTTCTCCAGAAAAGAGAGAGTAGTGACTTGGAAGAGGCCCCAGAAAGGTCCCTGGACAATATAGATATTCCATTTGCAATAATTCATTTAGCTCTTGGCATATTTTGTGCATTTTTGGAATACATGTTATATATATAATAGAAACATGTATGTCATCTACATCTATCTATCTATCTATCTATCTATCTATCTATCTATCTATCTATCTACCATCTATCTGTCTCATAGAAACAGCAATATTGTAAGAGTTTAAGAGCACTCATTCTATACTTAGGGTCTATTTCAGGATTTAATACAGATTTATCTTGGGAAAATAAACCAGATCAGTAAGCTCAGGATATTTTGAAAAGAGAAACATAACTGTGTATCTGATCTTCCAGGTATTCACATACATTTCAAAAAGCTACATTACAGCTATTAGACCACACCAATAGGTGTTTTGATCAATAATATATATTTGCCAATTCTAGTGTTTAAAATATTTCATAAATCATGTGCAAGAATTACTAACTAGTGGGAATGGGTGTGTAATAAAATATATAGTACTAAAGAACTAATTCATTATTAATAATTAATTTACATCCCAACTTTATGGCAAAATCGAAATAAATGTCAGGTAGATTTTCTTAAATAAGTTAGAGCTTAATGTATTAAAATATTTCCTAAAATCTGACATGGGTATTAACATAATCAGGTGGCAAGGGATTTTCTAGTCATGAAGATCATGTACGATATTGAAGAAAAATGTTTGATATAGTCAAAAACATAAACTAAATTCCAAACAGCAACCTGAGTAATAGCTTTTTATATGTGCATGAATGAGAAATGATAATATCCTTAATACTTAAAGAGTTTATACAGGGGCGCCTGGGTGGCTCAGTCGTTAAGCGTCTGCCTTCCGCTCAGGTCATGATCCCAGGGTCTGGGGATCGAGCCCTGCATCGGGCTCCCTGCTTGGCAGGAAGCCTGCTTCTCCCTCTCCCACTCCCCCTGCTTGTGTTCCCTCTCTCGCTGTGTCTCTCTCTGTCAAATAAATAAATAAATAAATCTTAAAGAGTTTATACAAGAAACAAGTATAGAGTAGAATTTCAGAGCTCTGATTTAAGAGTAGACAAGTTTGAACTGCAGTTTAACTACACATTAGCCATTTTACCATGGAGAAGTTACTTGATCTCTTTAATTATTAATAGCTCATGTATAATGTAGGTATAAGTATCAATTTCTTAGTTTTGTAAGAAAGATCAAATTGAGTAATGCAGTGCTTGGCACATTGTAAACATTCAGCTATTATTGATACTATCTCAATTTCTATTATTATGTTATAAATCAGTATGTACTTCCACCATAGTAGTAAAGACATAAATATAATATTCCATTTTTCTTGTCAAAGTGGTTTAGGTACAGAAAGAAAAAAAATATTATGTTGTATTGATGATATAGTACAAATTGCTGCAAGTTTCTAATACTTACTTTGGCCAAGAACCTGAAGAATGTTATGTTCTTTTTTCCAGGGATGTGACTTCGATTGCATTTTTAAGTCTAATCTGGTTCCTCCTTAGACAGCCTCTTACTTGGTTTGACTGTCTCATTTGCCCCTGTGGGTATCATTTCCTTTGTTTTAAAATATTCATCCTGCTTCTTTTTCCTTTTTATCTTGAGATCTTTTCTAGTCTGGTTTTAGGTTGCTAATTCAATGTCAGATTTTCTCATTATTGCTTTTAATATGTTATAATTTTTCTTTTTAATACTTTTCTCATCCCTTTTCATCTTATTTTCATTGCTACCATTTATGTTACCCGATTCACTTGTTTTATCCACTCACATTTATCTGATATTACCCCCTCCCTGCCTTCCTATGTTTTTTCTTTCTGTAATGCCGATACAATCTAGATTATTCTTTGGCTTTCTGTTGTAAATATTTATGCAACACTTGTCTTGCTGTGTAGTTTTAGAATAGTTTCTGTCTTCAAGTCACAGAATATCTTTTGAATCCAAATGTTGGATTTTTCTGTTTATTGATTCTTGAATTAACAGTTGTCTCTCAAGTTCTGATACTTGTGCCTAAGATAGTGTCAGTAGATTACTTTCCCCTGTGTTCCATTACTGTCTACTTGAGCGAAGTATCAACCTCTCATATCTCAAACCACATACTACACTGAAGTATACCACTGCACAAATTTTTAAGTGCCTGGTATATTATTAAGGTAGTTTAACTCTGTTAATGTCATAAATTAACACAGGAGTGGGAGGGGTAGAGGGAGAGGGAGAAAGAATCTGAAGCAGACTCTGCACTGAATCTGGAGCCTGACATGGGGCTCGATCTCACAACCCTGAGATCATGACCTGAGCCAGAACCAAGAGTGGGATGCTTAATTGACTGTGCCACCCAGGTGCCCCTTTTGCCTTTTTTATTAGGGTATTCTTTTTTCTAGATTTTTTTCATTCTAATATCCTAATATCCCCAAGGCAGTGAGAAAGATCCATGTAGATATGTCTGGATCATGTTACTCCCATTCTTAAAACCCACTCACAATGTTCCCATTGCATTAAGTATAAAATACAAAATTATGAACATTCTTGCATTCTTCTTCAATATCTCATGGGCTGTTTCTCCTACCTCACTATATCTTAACACACTTGTTTTGAATTCTTCAAATATTCAGTCTTTCCCAATTCAAAGACTTAGAACATATTTATCCCTCAGAAATACCCACTCTTCCTTCATATTTTGTATTTCAGTTTAAATATCACTGCTTCTGAGACAGTTTCCATAATCACACAAAATAAAAAGATCCCCATATATATATATACACATATATATATACTTCCATTGATTATACTATCTTTATTTACTTATTTTTAAAGTTTATAATATTTGTCCTGTCAGCTAAGCTTCAGGAGATAAGCTCTAGGAAGTCAGGGACTTATCATTGTGTATCCTTCAAAAAGCCAGGCAAACAATCCTTATTCAGTGAATACTTCTTACACAAGTGAATTAAATTAATGGAATGGTAATAAGATGATGATACAAATGTTGAAAAGAATTCATGTTGATAGGGATTCGAGTTTGATCTTAATAATGTATAAATATGCATATCTCTCCCATAAAAGTTTGAGTCTTCTTGAAGTCCAAAATATTCTTCTTTAGTAGGCAAAAGGCAATAATGCAACCAAGGTGATCTGTAATGTGTGCCTTCTGCTTCAAGAAAACCCCAGTAAGAATGATTTATCTTAGTGGTTCTGACCTATTTTAACAGTCAAAATAATTCTTCTTATAAGTTAGAACGTTGTAGGAAAGTCTCATATCTCTTTTAATTTGAGGTATAAATGACATATGCCATTATATTAGTTTAAGGAGTATAAATAATGACTTGATATTTGTATACGCTGCAGATGATCACCACATTAAGTCTAGTTTCCCCTGTCACCATATAAAGTTACATAATATGCAATATAATATTATTGACTATATTCACTAAGCTGTACATTACAACCCTATGATTTATTTATTTTATGACTGGAAGTTTATACCTGGTGACTCCCTTCTCCCATTTAGCCCACACCCCTAACTCCATTCCTCTGGCAACTACTAATCTGTTACCTGCATCTTTGAGTTTTGTTTTGTTGGTTCTTTGTGTTGTTGTTTTTGTTTCACATATAAATGAAATCATACAGTATTTTTTCTTTTTCTATCCAGCTTATTTCATTTAGCATAACATCCTCAAGGTTCATCCATGTTGTTGCAAATGGCAAGATTTCATTCTTTTTTATGGATGAATAAATATTCCAT
Organism: Callorhinus ursinus; assembly: GCF_003265705.2. Lineage (NCBI taxonomy): Eukaryota > Metazoa > Chordata > Mammalia > Carnivora > Otariidae > Callorhinus > Callorhinus ursinus. The sequence goes on along the minus strand of NW_027397067.1, from coordinate 58,909,224 downwards.
TGTGTGTATATACTACATCTTCTTCATTCATCCATAAATGGTCACTTAGAGGCTTTCATATCTTGGCTATTGCAAACAATGCTGCAATAAACATAGGGGTGCATATATCTTTTTGAAATAGTGTTTTCATTTCCTGTGGATACATACCCAGAAGTGGACCTGCTGGATCATATCGTAGTTCTATTTTTAATTTGGCGGGGGGACCTCCATACTGTTCTACATAGTGGCTGCACCAATTTACATTTCCACCAAAAATGCACAAAAATTCCCTTTCTCCATGTCCTTGCCAACAACACTTGTTTTGTTTGTTTGTTTGCTTGTTTTGTTTTATTTTTTGTCTTTTTGATACTAGCCATTCTGGCAGGTGTGAAATGGTATCTCATTGTGGTTTTTATTTGCATTTCTCTGGTGCTTAGTGATTTTGAGCATCTTTTCATGCGTCAACAGACATCTGTATGTCTTCTTGGGAAAAATGTCTATTCACATCCTTATCTTTGCCTGTTTGGATTTTTGTTGTTGTTGTTACTGAGTTGTATAAGTTCTTCATATATTTTGGATATTAATCCCCTATTGGATATATGATTTACAATTATCTTCTCCCATTCAGTAGGTTACTTTTTAGTTTTGTTGATGGCTTCTCATTATATTGGTTTTTAAGGACTGATTTTAACCAGCTGCAATCTCAAGTTCCATTGTGCATGTGCTCCCATTCCAAGAAGTAAAAGCCTTAGCTGGTGTTGAGGTCTCAGCCATGCTGTACTCATATTTAGGGTGAATATGAACATCTAAACATCATTTTTTTAGTATTATGGTCAAAATAAAAATAAATTTATCATGGTAAAATTTCATGGTCAAAAATATACAGCTGTAAGATTACTTTACTTGCTTTCTATAGGTTTTGATAACCATGAAGATCTTTTGTATAATCAATAATTTCTAGAAGTACTTAACTTCATCCTATCACTAACATCATATCTCAGCAAATCTCCAACCAGCAAACCTTCCACATATAAGTTGAATTTACTAACACTTAAATCTATTAAAATACCCTTTTTTGTAGGTGCTTTTTATAAAGAATAAAAGCATGACTTTAATATATGGAGTAGAGCCCTGAGATAAATGTTTGAATTTGAAAGGCAGGCTTGGCACTTGACTGTATAGACTAGTCACAAAAAGCACAAAATTAGTGACAATAATAAGGAAACATGATAGTGAAGTGTGGTGCTTTAATTTATGTTTAACTACCCTGCACATAAATATTTTCAGCTTCATTTGGCCATTTCAAAACTAAGTTCAAAAGTGAAATCATAATGTGTCAAAGAAATCATTCAAAATAAGAGAAAAAAAGAACAGAAATATTCTTTAGTCTTGCATAAATAATATATATTTAAACAGAAAAAAAACTATTTTATGGAACTTGCACTTTCCAAACCAAATATATAAACTCTATTCCTACTTCTCCCTCTCTATTACTAGTCAGTATGTCCTATGAAGATTATTTTCCAAATATTTTTCCAGTCACATCAACACTGCTTTCTTATTGGTCTCCTGTGCTACTGTAGTACTCTTGTGCATTCCTTGACTACATTTTGGCATTATTTTACAAAATGTGCTCTATGATTGCTTGTCCTTGAAATGTATGGTTGATCAAAAAAATATTCGATAGTTAAAAATTTGTAAGGTGCTGCCATACATTCTCCCTTTCCTGGAAATTTGTGATCCATGGTAGCACATTAAAATCTCTGAGATGTCCCTGCTGGGCTTCCAGATCTGCTGTCTTTATTTTGGTTTGATCCAGAAACAACTGGTAAAGAAGAAACAGGTAAATATAAGGAGAAAGTTGCCGTGGAGAAGTAAATAGCTATTGACTCTCTTAGTTCCTCCAGTTGGCCCATCTAGGTCACTGGTCTTGGCAGGCCATTTGGATTGAAGCATTTGCCAGGTCAGAGGAGTGAGAGCAGGAAACTCACTACATGTTATATCTGTAACCTTATCAGTACCCAGAGGCAACTTACGCCATCCTAAGAAACTGTTATGATACTGTTTCTCAGCAAGGCACATCTCAATGCTCTAATGGTTTGATTCTACACCTTGAACATCTTGCTGTGTCAGCATAAGACACATCTCCATGTATCTACTTCCTCAAAATAAGGCTAAGAGTTTTCCATTTTTATTCCCATAGGGGATTTTATTACACATTGCCTATTAGAGCTCTCAAGTAAAACAATCTAATTTTGTTTAATCCAGAGTTCCCAAACAGATCTGACTAGAGAACCCTTTCCACCTTCCAACTAGTGTCTAGACTAAATACCATGTGGGGAATTACTGAGCTACAATGATCTCTCCCTACCACATAAATTTTACTAAGAGTAATAGATTCAAAGAGCTGAGACACCATTTGTGTGATTTCTGTGGGCTAAAATCACAAAATTGCAGCTGGATTTTTTTTATGGTGCATATTTTAATAAGAACACTCCACAGCACAAAAGATACTAATATAAAGCTAAATACATAAGGTAGAATGTGGCTTTTGGTAGCAGCCTGCTATTTCTCTTCCTTAAGGAACTTGTAACAATATTTAACCAGTGGGTCTAACTACGAAGAAAGTTCCAATACAATTCCAGATCTTTCTATGAATGTTTCATTCAGTTTTGTGTTGGGATATTTCTTTTTTTTTTTTTAACCAATTCATCTTTGCTGAAATTTTTAGCATTTTACTTGCATTTGTTCAGTTATTTCTGAAAGTACTAAGACCATCTACTCCCACACTGCCTACTTTTCTTTTCTTCCCTCATTGCTTCATGAACTGATTTCAGTAAGTTGGTATGTATTCTCCTATAACTCTATACTTAGGTAATTACATACCAAATATACCTATATGTACTTTGTATTTGTTTTAAACAAATGGATTACATAGTATAAATGACTGGAATATTTCTTAGCAGCTTATCATTGAAATTCAATAGATATAATTAAGCATGGTTTGCATGTCATAGCATTATGGAATATTATGTAATGATAACACGACTAGTGGGAATATAGAGGAAAGTATACTTATACATTGTAGAATAAAATGGGAATTGATACATTTTTTTGGAGAGAGATCTGATATCCATTAAAGAGATAAATGTGCAATGCTTTGATTTTATATATATATATATATATATATATATATACACACACACACACATTCCGCAATATAATTTGTGAGGGTGACACAAAAACTATTAATTAAATGCATAGTAGTGATTATGTTTTTAAAAATGGTGGTGCAGTAGTGTTTTAACTTGATGTTACCTTTCTCTTGACTCTATCCTTAAGCTTACTTTTAAAAGAAACCTTTCTGACTTAACATGTTGCTAAAACAAAAGCAAAAACAAAAACCCATGTATTTCTTCTCTAACATTTCACTAAAATTGGTAGAAGGACATCATGTCAAACCCAGAAATTGCACTACTGGATATTTACCCCAAAGACACAGATGTAGTGAAAAGAAGGGCCATGTGCACCCCAATGTTCATAGCAGCAATGTCCACAATAGCCAAACTGTGGAAAGAGCTGAGATGCCCTTCAACAGATGAATGGCTAAAGAAAATGTGGTCCATATACACAATGGAATATTACTCAGCCATCAGAAAGGATGAACACCCAACTTTTACATCAACATGGATGGGACTGGAGGGGATTATGCTAAGTGAAATAAGTCAAGCAGAGAAAGTCAATTATCATATGGTTTCACTTATTTGTGGATCATAAGGAACAGCATGGAGGACATTAGGAGAAGGAAGGGAAAAATAAAGGGGGGGGAATCAGAGGGAGAGATGAACCATGAGAGACTATGGACCCTGAGAAACAAACTGAGGGTTCTAGAGGGGAGGGGTGTTGGGGGATGGGTTAGCCTGGTGATGGGTATTAAAGAGGGCACGTTCTGCATGGAGCCCTGGGTGTTATGCACAAACAATGAATCATGGAACACTACATCAAAAACAAATGATGTATTATATGGTGACTAACATAACATAATAAAATTTAAAAAAAAGGCATTGAATATGTAAGTTTAGAATTCAGAAATGAGCCCAGGGATGAATAGTCTAAGTTAAGACATTTCTAGAGTTTGGTAACATTCTGTTTTAGGGTTACAGTTACCTAGATGTTTTTTTTTTTTTAATTTGGGGGAGCTGCACAGTTATGGTTTATGTACTTTTCTCTATGTATGTTAACCTCAATAAAATATAAACTAATACAAAAATTTACCTGCTTCTAAAGTTTGACTCCCCACAGTATACTGGGTTTAAAAAAACATAATAGACTTTGCATTGCCTGTCTCTTCTTTTTTATCTTCTAATTATAAACATGCTCCTAATTGGCAACCATTTTGGCAGGGGAGTGGGGAAATTTAGATCTAGATCAGGGTTTCTCAACTTCAGCATTATTACCTTTTTTCTTTCTTTCTGAATAATTCTTTGTTGTGAGAGGTTATCCCATGCATTGTAGACTATTTAACAGCATCCCTGTCCTCCATCCACTGGATGCCAGTAGCATCCTCCCAGTTGGAGTAATGAAAAATATATACAGACATTGTCAAAAGTCACCTGGAGTAGAACACTGCCCCTGGTTGAGAATAACTGATTGAGGCAAACTAGATATGACAAAGAAGAAAGTTTGGGCAGAACCCAGAGTGATGAAATTAGATCATTATTAGGATTAAAACTCAGAAGGTAAACATGCTGAAAACTGGTCATTGAAGGGAATTAGATCAAATTTCAGAAAGCTTAATAAAATTCCAGGAGCAGAATTTATACTCGGGGTTTATAATAGCAGCAGTGTCCTCAGTCACAAAACCAATATTTGAAATTCCAAAAGAAGACTAAATTGTCATGTAGCATTCCTTTGACAAAAGAAAGACCCATAAACTCACCATTATGATAACTGATTGCATATTTCTGACATATAACAATACATACTCTTCAATCTTAAAAAGCAATATTTGTTTTTCTAACTTCATCTGCATTTGGTCAGTTTTAGCCTTCTTGGATATTGTGAAGTGTACTCATGATTTTCAGGAGCAATATTTCATGCACACAATAAAGTTATCCTTTATAATTAAGTAAGCTCTTAGGGGAACAGTTCTTAGTCAGGTGTACTAATATTTTATACCAGCTACTATGGTGATTGGAGTAGCACCTAATTATTTCTTATTTCCTGTAGCATCTTTAATGGAAAATGTCATCCATCAGCTACTGTACAATGTTTTGATCTAAATGGTTGGATTAGCCAGGGTCACCCTGGAAAGTAAAGAAATGAATGCATCAGTGAGGGTGTAACTGCTGGCAATTTGTTAAGATTTTTATAGCTCATATAGTTAAAATTCCCCCATATTATTATGAACTGTTGTGCTTTAAGGATTAAGTGTTTTCATCAGAGATGGCTCCTGTTGTGTGAAATGCCTTCAGGAGACAAACTATGCATAATGCAAAACCTTGTGAATGAGGTATTTACTATTACAGATGAGCAGCAGACTGCCTCTTAGATTTACAGAGTAACTGCCGAGCAACATACCCACAGATGCAGATAGGATTAAATTTATTGGGCTCCTTCAGGGGTGAGAGACATACTTAGAACATTTTATATGTAATATGGCTTGAATTAATATATGCTTTTAATTAGCCTAGCTTTCAGAAAACCTGAGAGAACATCAAATCCTTGTTTGGGCACAAAGAATGTTTAAGAAAATACACTGTCAAAACAATACTACCATGATGTTTTTACTAGATATTATTATGCTGTATCTCAGTTAGAACTTTTATCTTATGGATATTAAAAAGCTTGCAGCAGTATCTTTCAAGCTGCACAAGGCATCATCATATTGAAAACATGTTTTGGGAAAACAAGCGATGCTTAAGCTTAGCATATGTTCTCCATTCTCTATTTTTCTTTGCCTTCCCCACTGTAGTAATTTTACATCTACATTGAGGATATTTTGCCCAGATATTAATATTCCTGAGCTTTCTGTTTTGCTATAGAAAGGGTAGGGAAAAAAATGTATAGGAAAATCTCAGTTGACAAAACCTTTCAGGCAGCCCCATGTAGATTTACTAGTCCGCATTAAGAGACCTTGTCTATTCAGACTCTCTGGATTTATCATGTATACACATATAGGGTTTTAGGAATTCCAAGGTTTTCTGAGAGTTCTGGATCTTCGTGTGATTGGATGATCATCTGCGTGTGAAGTGTCGGACGTGATCAGAGTGCAGGGGAAATATTTCAGCATCTCAGTCATGTGCCAAGACAAGTTCCAGGTCTTGAATAAATCTTCCCTGTATAAACAGACTGTCCAAGGCAAATTCAATCCCATTTCTGTTTTGTAATTTCCATGGCTACAAGTGGAAATAGGGGACTTTAGGGGGGCAGTCTATTTTTTTTCAATGCTTTATAAGATTTACCAGTCTTTTGTGATCATAGATACTTTGCTGTGGTAATGAGAATAGTCTCTAGGCCAAAGCTGGCCCTGAAGTCTTTAGGTTTCTGAAATGCTATACTAAATTGCATTTATTTTATGAATAATTATGTGCAGCTGACTCTGCTCCCTGCCTGGATCAAGTATTGTATGATAATAGGAAGCCTGGCTGGGATTTGAAATTAGTAGTGGTTTTAGGCTAGGAGCCCTGATAAAGAGTAAGATTGGTTTAGAAATGGTTTTGTAACACGTGTCCTTATGTTTACAGGCAGCTGATTTTGCTGACAATTGAGGACGTTATTCTTACCATAGATTATAGAATCATAAGACCTGTTTTCTAATCGTGGATCTTTCCTTACTGGCATTTTTCCCTTTGGTAATTTTCTTAAACTCTCAGATGCTCTATTTTCTTTTTCTTTTTAGATTTCATTTATTTATTCACTTGGGAGATGGGGGCGAGGGGCAGAGGGAGGAGGGAATATCCCCGCAGGAGCCTGACAACGCAGGGCTGGATCTCAAGACCCTGAGATCAAGACCTGAGCCAAAACCAAGAGTCGGTTGCTCAACTGAGTAAGCCACCCAGGCACCCCAGCTCTGTGTCTTATTTATAGTAGGATATAGTAATTCTTGACATAACTACTTTAATGATGAACATAATAAGCATTAAGCACCTTTAAGATGACTAAATGGTTAGCAAGGAATTCCATTTGAGCATTGGGGTCATTCTCTGTGGATGACACAGAACACAGTGGATCCACAGAAATAGTTTTTAATATATCAGGCTGTGAAAATTTGAGGACAAGAACTATGTCTAATTTCACTTCACATAATATTCAACACAGTGTGTAGTATATAGTGAATACCACGCATGTTGAATTAATTGAATGATGTAGATCCATTTCTAAGAAGAGAGGAAAACCTGGCAGCATACTGTTATAAATAGCAGTTGTCTGCTACGGAATGGCGTTTATGAGACTGGAGTTACCGGTTCCAAAATTTTCTCATCATCATAGGTGCAAATTATTAGTTCACTGACCACAGTCTTAATTTTATGTGTAGGAATTCTTTTCTTGCCATTCTTTTAGACTCAAAACATATCAATATCCTATTTTAGATAATTTGAGGAAAAAAATTATTATAAGTAGGTAGTGGAGAATCTATTACCATGGTATTATGTTAATATTAAGGAATCCCTGCCAGAGATATAGTTTTGTACTTATGAAAAAATATCTTAAACACTAAAAAATTTTATTCATTGACACTGATAATGCTTTATACACTTACAGAAGACATTTCTCTGTTTTCCCCTCCAAGTAAGATTATTATGTTGAACTTTGAGGTACAATATGAAAAATGTGCTTATAAAAGGTGACAGTAGAATGGATAATTCACAAAACTTGTTTCTGCTTATTTGGATGGTCTTTTCATGTACATATCTCTTCTTTATTTTTTATTATTTTTTAAAGATTTTATTTTATTTATTTGAGAGAGAGAGCACAAGTGGGAGTAGGTTCTGAGGGAGAAGCAGACTCCTCGCTGAGCAGGGAGCCTGATGTGGAGCTCGATTCCAAGACCTTGGGATCATGACCTGAGCCAAAGGCAGGTGCTTAACTGACTGAGCCATCCACGTGCCCCAAATATCCCTTTTTTCTTAAAAGTAGATTCCTAAAGATTGAGATGGTAGTCTTTTCAGTAATGGCCAGAGGCAAAGAATCTGGGAGAACATGCTTCCAACAAAACAAGACAAAGAAGGATATTCAGAGTAAAGCACTTTCTTTCTTTCTTTCTTTCTTTCTTTCTTTCTTTCTTTCTTTCTT
>NW_027397067.1:58878595-58900940 GCF_003265705.2 Callorhinus ursinus | reverse complement strand
TTTCTTTCTTTCTTTCTCTCTCTCTCTCTCTCTCTCTCTCTCTCTCTCTTTCCTTCCTTCCTTCCTTCCTTCCTTCCTTCCTTCCTTCCTTCCTTCCTTCTTTCTTTCTTTCTTTTTCTTTCTTTCTTTCTTTGTATCTTTCTAAGAAGTTCATCATCTCTAGACTTAAGGAGTGTGGATGCAGACTACACCAGGCCCAGGGTTTTGAGTCTCTTGGGGGTAGACACAGCTATGGCAAACACAGGGAAATGGTGAGAGGGGAGGGGACACATAATAGGTCTTTACCTTGGCCAGGATGGTGGAAAAGTGATGATCATTGGGGGTTGGAAATGAGGAGCAGCAGGAAGAAAGCTGTCTTGGATGGGGTCTGGGCAGGCCCAGAGGGGCAGCCCCCTTCCCCTGGGGCTCTTGTTGAGAGGGAAGGTAAATGAGGCCCTCCTCTCCTTGCTGAGGACTTGGCTCTTGGCTCAGTCTCCTTCTGCCCCACCCTCATCCATGAAAGAGATAGATCCTTGCCCCCTGGCTCCTTTTAAGAACCCAGAGGCTTTTCCCCACTGAACCTCTGGAAGAAGCTTTTGCTGAATCCAACTGGTAAGAGCTGATGATCATGGCACATGAGGGAGGGGCAGCCTTGAAGATCCTTGTCCTGGGAAGGAGGCCTGGTGAGTCCCCCAGACCGCCCTCAGCTGGATCCTCTGCAGTGGCAGCAGTCAGGTGGAGTGGGTGAGTGGGGGTTCACTCTCACAGCCTCCAGAGCTCTCAGTGTGACCTGGCCTTGAGTCTCCACCCTGGGAAAGGGTAGTAGAGTGAGCATGGCTGCCTGCATCCCTGAGATGCCACTGCCCGTGGGTGCCTGGTCCTTTGGCCTGAGCCCACTCAGTCAGCTCTTCACCAGCTCATAGTTGAACCAACACAGCAGAAAAGGGCACATCCTGGAGGGCAGTGGGGTCCCAGCCCAGCCACACTGATCACCAACTGCCCTGGGCCACAGCAGCCCAGACAGGGACACCAGCCACAGTATGACACGTGTGGAGCCTGCAGCTTTGCCCACACTAGCTCCAGGGCGTGCACCACAATCACGGTGCCCATGCAGGCTAGTGCCCCTGCCACCATGTGTATGAAGAGGTCAAAAGTCAGGGCTCGACCAAAAAGGAAGGCCTTGGGCTGGGTTGGTTGTAGTCAGGGAAGCACAAGGCAGTGGCCAGCATCGTCACAACCGGGTGGCTGGGAGGCTGCCCCACAGGGTCCTGGTGCCCTCATTTCTCATCATCTTCACAAGGGCAGCCACAGTGCCAGAGAAGGGAGCGGGTCCTGAAACCAGGTGGTACAGTGGGCACCGTTTGGGCACAGGTAAGGGGCTCTGGGACACCACTGCAGTACAAGAGGTTCTTCCATTTGGCCTAGCAGGGGCTCCAGAGTCTGCAAGGTGGCATCAGCTTACTGGCCACCAAGGGGTGCTGAGACTGCAAGCGTACCTTCACCACACCCAGAGTTGTCATGAAGAGGGAGGTGACCACAACCCTGATGCCTGAGGCCACCATCCATTGGAGGGGCTAATTTCCCCAGGGTCTTGGTCAAGCATCTTATAGCTTCAATCCTGGCTCTGGACCGGTGCTTGTGCGGCAAGGTGCCCATGGTGGCTCCTCGGCCAGTGCACGGTCTGCATGCCCTCTGCTCTATTTTGATACTCACTGTATTTTGGATATTTGTTATCTCTGAAATAAGAATTTATCTGGCACTTGCAACCATCAGAAAACATAATATCAGATGGAGAGGTCTAACTAACAAATTGATTGGTATTAATTATGACATCTATGCAAGTAGTCCAAATGGGAAATTCCCGTATCAGTGTAGTTCTATTGAGTCAGATTCCAGAGTCAAGCTTGCCTCACCTACTTCCAGAAATTTCCTAGAGACTGAGATATACCTTGGGATCTCTCCTTCTTTGCAAATCTTTACCTCTCCCAACATCTTCCAAATAATCTTTCATTCTGCTTTCCAGAAAAAAATTGACGCTATCATTCTCTACTCACCACTACAAAACTACAAAGCTACCAAAATCTTACCCACGATGGGGCACCTGGGTGGCTCAGATGGTTAAGTGTCTGCCTTCGGCTTGGGTCATGATCCCAGGGTCCTGGGATTGAGTCCTGCATCAGGCTCCCCGCCCTGCTTCTCCCTCTGCCTCTCTCTCTCTCTCTCTCTCTGACTTTCATGAATAAATGAATAAAATTAAAAAAAATCTTACCCACCATTACATGTTTTACTTTTATACATACAGTACTTTTTTCTCCTATATAATCTTTCTAGTGTGCTTTAGACATAGTTCCTCCAGATCCCTACCAAATATCAATGCCCTCTCAACTGAATCTTTTCCACTAATATGTCCTTTTGTTGCTGAAACATTAAATCTCATTTCCCCTTAACAGCCAAACTTTTAAAAAAAACTCTTCTAATTTTTTTTTCTTATTTCACTTGCTTCTCAATCTATGGAAGATTTCTTCTTCTTCTGCTACTCCTGAAGTAGTTCTCTCTAAGGTTAGCAAGCCTCTCTATGTTGCTAAATCCAAAGTACTGATTTCAAAATTGGCCTAACTTCTCAGTGATTTACACAATGTATTGCATTGTGATGTGCTTTATTCCTACTTGTCTGGTAATTCTTTGCCAACCAATCTTGGTAGTTCATTTTCCTCTAACTTGTAATTAAATATTAAAAACAAAAGTCTGCTAAGGCTCTCCTTGGTCCATATCCTCCATAGCCAAACTTAATCAAACCTTTGGTTTCAGTAACCATCTATATTTTAAAGACTTCCAACTTTTTACATGCAGTTCAGAACTCTGTTCTGAACTCTAATAGAGATTTAATTCTTAATTCTGCATCTTTACTTGGATTCTTCATTTTTCCTTTAGTTCCCATTTACAAATCATCACCCAGTAGTGCATATTTTATTTTCCCACATCACTGCTATGATGGTGCAAGTACGGACAGACACAATTAATTATTTGTAATGTAATAAATGCTTAACTAATTTCACTGCATCCATTTTCATCTCCTTATATTCTGTCTTATCGGTTATCACCAGAATAGTCTCTAAAAATCTCAAAATTGATTTTACTCTCTATTGTACAATTAAAACCTTTCAGAAACTGTCATTGCTCTTTGGATAAAAAATAAGTATCTTAAATAAGCCAGTGTTTCAAGCATATTCTCCATGACATGCCTGGACTCTGCACTTGTATGAGTTGTAGACTCTGCCCAGAAAATTCTTCCTTCAACCTCCTCATTTCACTTATTTTAGCTCAAGCCTACTTCCTTATATAATTGTTTTCCTAACCTCTTAATGTAGTCAGATTCACTTTTAATATTTTTTAATTAATCAAGACATTTATTTATTTTTCTAATTTTATTGATGTATAATTATCAAATAAAATTGTATGTATTTAAGGTATATAATAACATGATGATTTGATATACATATACATTACAAAATGATTACCGTAATCAAGCTAATTAACACATCCATCACCTCACATAGTTGACATTTTTTGTGTGTGGTTAAGAACATTTAAGATCTACTCTCTTAGCAAATTTCAAGTATACAGTATTATTAACTAAGTCACCATGCTGTTCATTAGATCTTCAGATCTTATTTATCTTACTGAAAGTTTGTACCTTTTGACCAACATCTCCCTATTTTCCCCACCTCCCAGCTCCTAGCTCTACTCTCTGCTTATGTGAGTTTGACTTTAGATTCCACATGTAAGTGAGATTATACAATATTTTGCTTTCTCTGTTTGGTTTATTTCATTTAGCGTAATGTCCTCGAGGTTCATCCATGTTGTTGCAAATAGCAGGATTTACTTTTTTTTGTATGGCTGAATAATTTTCCATTATATATGTATATAACATATTTTCTTTATCCATTCATCTGTTGATGGACATGTAGGTAGTTTCCATGTCTTGGCTACTGTGAAAAATATTGGCTGCAATGAACATGGATGTACATATATCTCTTCAAGAGATTAATTTTATATCTTTTGATATATACCAGAAGTGGGATTGATGGATCATGTGGTAGTTTTTTTTAATTTTCATTTTTTAATTTTTAATTTTTTGAGGAAACCCCATTTTCCATAATGGCTGTACAAATTTATATTCCTAACACAGTGTACAAGAGTTCCCCTTTCTCCACACCCTCACTGGCACTTGTTATCTCTTGTCTTTTTGATAATAGCCAACCTAACAAATGTGAGATACTATCTCCTAGTTTTGATTTGCATTTCCCTGATGGTTAGTGATGTTGAGCATCTTTTCATATACCTATTGGCCATCTGTAAGTCTTTTTTGGAAAAATGTCTAATATTTTTTCTTAAAATCATGTTTGATTTCTCCTGTTATCTACATTTGTAAGTATACTTTTTCTCATATCTGTGAAAACTTGCATTTCTGCACCCCTGCATCCTCACTAGTGTGTTTTAAAAATTTTATTGAGGTATAGTTGATATACAAAATTGTATACATTTGATGTATATATCTTGATAACTTTGGATATATGCATACATCCTAATACCATTACCACAATCAAGATATCAATATATCTATCACCTTTCCTTAATGTCCTTTTGTGTATGTGTTTTTGGGTATATTTGTTTGTTGAAAAAAATCACTTAGCATGAGATCTGTATTCTTCATGTATTTTAAAGTGCACAATATGTTACTATTAAATACAGGTACTCTGTTGTACAGCAGATCACGAGAACTTACAATACATTAAACATCAATACGACAAAACCCAGGAATTCTCTTCTTAGCTATATACCCCACAGAGTTAAAAACTGGTGTGCAAATAAAAATTTGTTCATGAATGGCTGTCAAAGCACTATTCATAATAACTGAAAGATGGAAATAACCCACATGTCATCAACTGCTAAATGGGTAAATAAAATGTGGTACATCCATGCAATATGAAGTTATTTCAGTCATTAAAATAAATGAAATATGGATAAATGGTGCAAATTGGATCAACATTGAAGGTATGCTGAGTGATAAAAGCCAAAATAGATAAATTCATAGAGATAAAAAGCAGATTAATATCAGGGGCTTGGGGGAAAAGGATTGGGAGTGACTGCTGAATAGGAATGGAGTTCCCTTGTGATGAAAATATTCTGGAACTAGATAGTGGTGCTACTTTCCCACCATAATGAATATATTAAATGCCATGGAACTATACACTTTAAAATGGTAAAATTGTTAAATTTTTATATGTATTTTAATTATATATATACAAACACACACTAATTTATATAGGGGATACACACACACATCCATACACACACACTAATTTATGTAGGGGTAAAAGAAACATTAATTCTGTATTCAGTTTTTTCTGAATTTTAATCCCAAATCTATAACGTAAAACCATAGGTCCATGAGCAGGCCAGTTATATTTTAGAATCATAAATTAATTGACTATATCATAGAGGGTAGTTCAATTACCAGATATTTATTGAATCAGAGGCTGAACTCTATAATCTAGGGTAAAATGGAGCAAAATCAACATTGACCCTTCATTCTTATGGAGCTTATAGTCGAGGAAAAAATGAGTCAAATTACTACCGACATAAAGATATTATAAGAATTTAGTTAATATGTGTTATTGTTTGAATTAGACATATTGAAAATACTCAGTGAAAATAATAAATACAAAATTATTATTATTAAGTTTTTAATTTTCATACCAAAACCTATTCTATCCCACAGAGTGGATATGTTATTGCAGCCATCTTGCAAATGTATATAGTGAGTCACAGGGATTGACACCCTGACGTTTATGGCCCATTCAATGGAAGCCATCAACATCTCTGAAATTTTTAATATATATTCAGGCAGGTGTAAAAGCACATTCACACATGTACAGTACACACACACACACACACACACACAGAATAATATTGCTGAAAATACTCAGAATTCCTTTTTATCATGCCTGAAAATAGCTTATTCTAGTACATATTTTCAACCAACTCACTTTTCCTGCATTTATTTTCTGTATTTAATTTAAAGGAGTCCATAATGACCTTTATGAACTTTAGAACAATCTGAAATCTTTATGTTCTTTTCAAACATAATATCAAATCCCATGTCTTGGTGTCTTGGTGGATACTCTGAAACCACAATTCCATATACAGTATTTGGATTAAATCTCTTGCCGGTATCTGGCTACTTCAGATTCTAACCATGTAGAGTCCCTTGGTGGTAAGTCTTTTGTCTTGGAATCACAAAGAGAAACAAATTCAAACCAATTTTATATTTAAACACACTATTACATAACAGACACTCCATAAAAGCAATAAACATTTGAATTCTAAAAGTAGAATGATTTATTTTTGGCAAATGGCAGAGCTTCATGAGCTCAAACATTATTCTTACGCTTGTACCTTATTTTAGCATAGTAGAATGAACTTGCACTGCTGGCAGAACAGGAGCTCCAGAATCATTCCAATTAGATAACTATAAATTCTGACAATGCAATAATCACCAATCCCTTTCTTTTGTGTGATGCTGGCACAATTTAAGTATTTGAGCAGTCATCTGTTAAGTGATCCAGCTCCATGAACTTAGGCTTTCCAAGACACTTCTGACATCCGCTAATGTGCTCACTTGAGTAATGTTTTCTGTTGCACAGACGTTTATTTAGCTTTTAGTGTTTTCAGATGGTTCCCATATAAAGATGCTTTCAAGTCAAGATTTTACGAACAAATATTATTACTACCAATATAACAAATAAACCAGTTCTTTCTTCTGTTAATCTTTAAAATCTCAAAAAAAATCACAATATATAATTTGTGCTGGACCATGGTTATATGAGATCTAAGGACATTAATGGTGATATATCATGAATATATCATGTTCAACATTTTTCTCATAGTTGTCAGTGTTTTTTCTCTAACTTGTACTCCTAATTTTTGGGCATAGAAACCCCTTTTAATTTGGAGAAATACCCCACTCTCACTGCAAACACACAATTCTATAGAGGTGGAAAATCTTGCTTATCCTGAGCACAGGTGATTGATAGCATTTCTAAGCACTTTACATATATTCATTTATCTCATGGCATTTGTATTGGATAGGCACTATTATTATTCACACTTTACTGGGAATAATAAGGTCCAGAAAAATTAAGTAACTTTCCAAAAGTCACATCGTTAATAAGTATCAGAGATGAGATTCAAATAAAAGAATCTGTTTCGTGAGTTCAGTCTCTTCCTATGCTTCAAGCCAAGCTAGTTGTTTAGTCTGCTTGGGCTGCTCTAGTAAATTACTATAGACTGAGTGAATTAAATAACAAACTTATTTCTTCCAGTTCTGGAAACTGTGAAGTCCCAAGTTAAGATGCCAGCAGATTTGGTTCTTGATGAGAATTCTCTTCTGAGTTTGTACATAGCCATCCTCTTGTATCCCTACATGGTGGACACACACAGAGAGAAGCAAGCTCTCTCCTGTCTCTTCCTATGTGGGCACTAATCCTATCATGTGGTTTCTACCCTCATGACCTAATTACCTCCCAAAGGCCCCATATCCAAATACCATCACATGGGGGAATGCAGGTTTAACATATGAATTTTGGGGAGATACAAACACGAAGCCCATAACGCTAGTCAATGTCTTTTATAGTATTTCATATTAGGGCTCAATTTGGGAAGGTCTGAATCTAGGGTCTGCCAGGAGGCCATATTTTCCACCTGTGGAGAAAGGCGGCCTGAAAAAAATTTGCAGCCAATTTGGAAAAAGAAAGCATGCTGAAAAAAAGAGTACTGATAGCATTGAAGAATTGTTATGGTTGCTCTGTAGACCACTTACATGCTAGCATTTTTCTGTGCTTTGGGTGGTTGGTAAGTTTCCTTTCTGGCAATCAAAATAGGTTTTCTAATGCACTCATCTAAAACAATGTTTTAATAGTAGCAAGTAGACTTGTTGGCCATTAAAAAAGATGCAAAGGTGTTTGGAGATAAGGTCAGAGAGGCAACAGGAATAGGGGGCAGGTGTCTCAGGACTTTGTAGACCATTGTGTAACTTTCACTTATAGTCACAGTGAAATTGGGAGCCATTTCAGAATTTTGAGAAGAGAAGTGGCATGATCTGTGTTTTAGAAGAATCACTTATAGTCCTAAGTTATATATCAGAATAAAGGAAAGAGGAAGGGGAGACCAATTGGAGCCGTTTGCAATGAATCAGAGGAGAGGTGTTGTGCATGGCCTAGGGTAGTTACAGTGGAGAGAATGACATATAAGGTGGAACC
Source organism: Callorhinus ursinus (assembly GCF_003265705.2). Taxonomy (NCBI): domain Eukaryota; kingdom Metazoa; phylum Chordata; class Mammalia; order Carnivora; family Otariidae; genus Callorhinus; species Callorhinus ursinus. Next base: position 58,892,640 of record NW_027397067.1, on the reverse strand, counting down.
AGGGGGTTTCTTCATGGCTTTAGAAGTAGGGTGTAAGGGGTGCCTGGGTGGCTCAGTCGGTTAAGCATCTGCCTTGGGCTCAGGTTATGATCCCAGGGTCCTGGGATTGAGTCCCGCATCAGGCTCCCTGCTTCGCAGGGAGCCTGCTTCTCCCTCTGCCTGCTGTTCCCCCTGCTTGTGCTCTCTCCCCCGCCCCTGACAAATAAATAAATAAAATATTAAAAAAAGAAGTAGGGTGTAAGAGAAACTGACAATCTAGAATGACCCCCCAAAGGTTTTAGTTTGAGCAGCCAAAATTTTGGAGTCACCAGCGAGTGAAATGGAGAAGAGTGTATAAATTTTTAGAAGGAAGATCAGGATTTAAGAGTACATGAGCAGAAGGGGTGGTCAAAAGTATTAAACACTATACAGTTAATCTGTAAAATAAAGGCTGAAAAATACCAGTTTGATTTGATTATTAATGTTGAATTTGTGAGAGCTGATGCACTGCAATGGTATTTTGGATACCAGATTATAAAATCAGAAATAACAAATGATAGGTAAGGATATGGAAATAGTGATGAAAGCCATCATTTTCAAGAAATATAGTTCTCAAGAAATGGAGATAAAATTCCAGGTAGAAAAGGACAGAGGATTGGGGAGGATACTTAAGCATAATTTTATAGAAATGGAAAAATAATTTTTACATATTTCAAAATACACTTCATTATACCATATTTACATTTCTTATATGTGTGCAATGCATATGGCTATAATTTAATGGAGAAATATAAAATATTTCCATGATTTTCAGAATATTTATCTCGGGATGAATTAAATCAGGAGCAATTTTCAGTGAACATGACTTTTTCACCTTAACAAATTATGAAGGAAGTATACTTTCTTGGGTACTCTCCAATATGATTAAACTAATGAAATGTAATATCTGTGAGAACATCTACTTTCCTCCACCTATTACTTTGTGTTTCCTGAAACTTTGGCCCTCCTCAAAGGTGTTTGCAATCAGCTGGTGACAGACTGTTTTTAAAAATTAATAACAGTCTATTAGTGACACAGTCCTTTGTCTTAGTTATATGTTGCATTACCTCACTTTCATTCAGGTGATCATTTTTCCCAAATGATGTAAGAATAATTCATGCTAACTCTTTCTTAAAGTTCCTTGTGGTGAATGTGACATTTAAAACTCACTATTGTTATTTTTAAAGCAGGAACATTAAAGCTGTTACTGTTTCCCCTGTGCCATAGAGATTGATGGCTGAAGAAAACCGCTGTTTTCTCCTTCTTCCAGAGGGAAAGATTCTCGGTTTTTTAGATGGGCACACAACTGCTCAAAGTCTTTTATTTCCCAAACGTCTTTGTTCCAAGTGATTGACATGTGACTAATTTGGGGCCAATGGCATGAATAGAAATGCAGGCATACCTTGATTTATTGAGCTTTGCAGTTATTGTGTTTTTTACAAATTGAAGGCTTATGGCAACCCTGCATTGACCGAGTCCATTGTCACCATTCTTCCAATAGCATTTGCTCACTTTGTGTCTCTGTATCTCATTTTGGTAATTCTCACAGTATTTCAAACTTGTTTCATTATTATTATATCTGTTAGGGTGATCTGTGATCAGTGATCTTTGATATTACTGTTGTAATTGTTTTGGGGCACTATGAACTGCACCCATATATGACAGCAAATGTAATTGATAAATGTGTGTGTCCTGACTGCTACACCAACCAGCCATTCCCCTATCTCTCCTTCTTTCCTCGGGTCTCCCTATTGCCTAAGACAAACAATATTAAAATTAAAAATTAAAATAAAAAAACCCTATGATGGCCTCTAAATGTTCAGGTAAAAGAATCACACATCTCTCACTTTAAATCAAAAGCTAGAAATGATTAAGCTTAGTGAGGAAAGCATGTCTAAAGTTGAGAGAAGCAGAAAGCTAGATACCTCTTGCACAAAAAAGTTAGCCAAGTTGTGAATGCCAAGGCAAGTTCTTGAAAAAAATCAAAAGTGCTACTCCAGTGAACACACAAATAATAAGAAAGAAAAAGAGCCTAATTGCTGATACGGAGAAAGATTGAGTGATCTGGATAAAAGATCAAATCAGCCACAACATTCCCTGAAGCCAAAGCCTAATCCTGAATAAGGCTCTAACTCCCTTCAATTCTGTGAAGGCTGAGAGAAGTGAAGAAGCTAGCAGAGGTTAGTTCATGAAGCTTAAGGAAAGAAGTCATCTCCACAACATAAAAGTACAAGGTGAAGCAGCAAGTGCTGATGTAGAAGCTGCAGCAAGTTACTCAGAAGATCTAGCTAAGGTAATTCATTATAAATACTAAACAGACTTTACAAATCTGTTATACTAAACAACAGATTTTCAATATAGACCAAGCAGCCTTCTAGTGGAAGAAGATGCCATCTGGGACTTTCCTAGCTGAGAGGAGAAGTCAATGCCTGACTTCAAAACCTCAAAGGACAGGTTGACGCCTGGTAGGGACTAATGCAGCTGATGACTTTAAAGCCAGTGCTCATTTACCATTCTGAAAATCAAAGGGCCCTTAAGAATTATATGAACTTTACTTCCCTGAGCTCTATAAATGGAACAACAAAGCCTGGAAGACAACACTCAGTCTACAGCATGGTTTACTAAATATTTTAAGCCCACCATTGAGAACTACTGCTCAGAAAAGAAAGATTCCTTCCAAAATATTACCACTCATTGACAATGTATCTGGTCACCAAGGGCTCTGATGCAGATGTGCAATGAAATTAATGTTATTTTCAGGCCTACTAATGCAATATCCATTCTGCAGCCCATGAATCAAGGACTCATTTCAACTTTTAAGTCTTATTATTTAAGAAATACTTTTCGTAAAGCTGTAGCTGCCATAGTGATTCCTCTGATGGATTTGGGCAAAGTACATTGAGAACCTTCAGGAAAGGATTCACTATTCTAGGTGCCATTAAAAATACTTGTGATTCATTAGAAGAGTTCAAAATATCAACATGAACAAAAATTTGGAAAAAGTTGATTCCATGGATGACTTCCGGGGGTTTGAGACTTCAATGGAGGAAGAAAATACAGATGTGGTGGAAATAGCAAGAAAAGTAGAATTAGAGAGAGAGAGAGAGAGAGAGCAAGGGAGGAGCAGAGGGAAGGGAGAGAGAGAGAGAATCTCAAGCAGACTCCCTGTTGAGTGGGGAGCACGATGCAGGGCTCCATCCCACAGCCCTGAGATCATGACCTGAGCCAAAACCAAGAGTTGGATGCGCAACCAACTGAGCTGCCCAGGTGCCCCAAGAGAAGTAGAATTAGAAGTGGAGCCTGTAGATGAGACTGAATTGCTGCAGTCTCATGAAAAAAATCTTATGTTGCTTTTATGCATGAGCAAAGAAAATGGTTTCTTGAGGTGGAATCTATTCCTGGTGAAGATACTGTGAAGATTGTCAAAACGACAACAAAGGATTTAGAATATTATATAAACTTAGTTGATAAAGCAGCATCAGAGTTTGAGAAGATTGAATTTTGAAAGAAGTTCTACTGTGGGTAAAATATTGTAAAACAGCATCGTATGCTACAGAGAACTCTTTTGTGAAAGGAAGAGTCAATCCATGTGGCAAATCTCATTGTTGTCTTATTTTAAGTAATTGCCACAACCACCCCAGCCTTCAGCAACTACCACCCTGATCAATTAGCAGCCATCCACATAGAGGCAACACCCTCCACCAGCAAAAAGATTGTGTATGACTTGCTGAAAGCTCAGATAGTCTTTAGCATTTTTTGGCAATAAAGTATTTTTAACTAAGTTATGTATGTTGTTTTTAGACACAAGCTATTGCACGCTTAATAGACTACAGTACAGTGTAAATACAACTTTTATATGCACTAGGGAACCAAAAAACTCATTTGGCTCCCTTTATTGTGATATTCACTTTATTGCAGTTGTCTGGAACTGAACCCACAATATCTCCAAGGTGTGGCTGTAGTCTTGTGGCAGTTTCTTGGAAATTTCTTTAAATAACATTTGCCTCATGCCCTCTTTCTTGTCTCTTTATTTCTTATTTCTTATTAAAATAGGGTGTTATTATTACAGTTTTAGCCATTATCATGTGCCCAAGGACAAGTCCCTACCTTAGGAATGGGAAATAATTACATGGAATGAGCTGCATCCCTGAGGACTTTGGGGAGCAGAACTAACATAGCACCTCTGAAGTTTTGCCTCTAAATTTTTGTATGAGATAGAAATAAAGTTTTCATTTATTTAAAGCTATTATTTGTGGTCTTTGTAATTTATGACTGAATCTTAAATGATATACCATGATTCTCATTATGAAATTTTATAACACTGAAGTGTAGACTAATACAACTTTTAAGTTAAGTAACTCACAATTACTGTCTTATTTCTATCATCCATTTAATAGCCATAGTTTAACACTTTCTTAAATTTTTAAAATATTATATGTGCTGAGAAAAAATGTGCAATCATTAAAGGAATTTAGCTGTGTAACCTGCACCCACATAAAGAAATAGAACATAAGCAGTGGGGCAAAAGATCTTATATAAGCCCTAGGCTTTCACCATTTGAAGATAAATACTATATTGACTTCCAACAGTGTCTGTGAGTTTTGCCTGCTTTTGAAATGCATATATTTAGAATCATTCTATATACATCTTCCTTTTTGCAGGAAGGTCTGGCCTCCTGCACTCAACATTATACTTATAAGATTTTTGTGGTTTCATATAACAGTTGTTTAATTTGTACTCTTGTATAGCTTTCCATTATGTAAAATATATATATAGTTAATGTGCAGGTGTGCCACCTAGATCTCTCAAAGAAGGGCTTGCTGCCCAGCTGCTGGGAGTTATGGTCAGCAGATAGCCTCCAGCTCTCCCCATCTTCAGGGTCTGTGTCAGTTTCAGAGAGCCACTTTTTACAGAGATCACATCTTTCTCCAGGGAAGCTTGCATCTGCTGAGAGTCAGGGTCTAAAAGCCTGGTCATTTGGTTCCCATAATGGACAGTCTGGTGGGCATTACTCACTCCACATCCCCACTCCTTCAGGGCTTGCTGACATTATGTCAGACCTACATCACAGTTTAGTTCTTCTTCCCAATCATGCTTCTTTCCCTTCCCTTTAACAGGTATTGTTTCCTAATAAACATCTTGTCTATGTCTGTTTCCAGACATCTTAATCAGTGACAACTGAAACCAAGAAAGCAGGAGATAAGATGGTGTTTTAGCACTGGATCGCTACTGTTCAATTGGTGATGAAGACTCCCTTACTGGTGACTGGCAGAGCACAGACAACCCTAGGTACAAAGTCATGGTCCAATTATTGAAATGTTCACCAGTAGTGAACTGGGAGAATGTCACTGGTGGAAGAGAATGAATCAGTTATTGCAGGAAAAGTATAACAATAAGAAAAATGGACCAAATAGCTATTGTCACTGCTCTAGAATGATGATTCCTAATTAGGGGCAAGTTTGCTTCTGCCCTCTGCTCCCTGCCATCACTTAATAGTGATCATGAAGTGAATCCTATCAGACTCATCATTTCATAAAGTTGAGGGGCTTATACATAAGTCATTGTAAAATGGAAATTGTTTATCTGGGATCAAGCACAAGCAGGAACAGAAGGCCCAAGCAAGCAGCATAAGCAGATAACCAAGAATCCCATGGCATAGAGCAAGTCTGCACCAGTGCCCCTCCCTCCACTTACAATGTAGCCATGTGTGGAGGGTCTTGCAACTAGCTAAAAGAGGAGAAAGAAAAAATGAGCAAGTTTTAGTTGACAGATGATTCACTTGAAAATTGATAGTAATTATAGTATAGCCTCATTCGGGAGTGGCCATGAAAGGTAGTATTGAAGACTAAACTGCCACTGGGAAGAACTTCACATTGTGCCTCTGCCATCCAGTTTGAGTGGAAGAAGTGTCCCAAGATTAGAATATATATAGATTCATGGGCAGTACTAAATGAGATTCAGGGCTAGTCAGAAACCTGGAAAAAATAAAATTAAAAAATCAAAAGTGGAGAAATAGGGCATGTATTGAATGGAGAATTGGGTGTTATCAAAAACAATGAATCATGGAACACTACATCAAAAACTAATGATGTAATGTATGGTGATTAACATAACATAATAAAATTTTTTAAAAATGTAACTGAAAAAAAATGTGGAGAAATAAGAAGGGTGGGTAAAGGCACATAAATGAACATAGGAAAATGGTAACAAAAAATGAAGAGGGGCACCTGGGTGGCACCAGTGTCCTGGGATCTGTCCCCACATTGGGCTCCCTGCTCAGTGGGAGTCTGCTTCTCCCTCCCCCTGTTCTTGTGCTCTTGCTTGTTCTCTCTCTCAAATAAATAAATAAAATCTTTTTTAAAAAATGAATGAAGAATCTGTAGAGCATACATATGCCTACCAGAAGCACAAACCATGGAACAAGCCCTAAATAATGATGTAGACCAAAAAAAAAAAAAATGCCAGTTGACCAGCCAATCTTTGCCATCAACTACTCCAGTGCTGAAACAAGGGGTACACAATGGAAATAACCATGATGGCGGAGATGGAAGCTATGCATGGGTTCCATGACATGGGCTTTCACTTTCCAAGGCTGACCTAGTTACCACTGCTAGCAATGAGTTACAAATATGTCACTATTCCTTAAGGGGGAAAACTGGCTAGTTGGTTGCAGGTTAACCATTTGGACCCTTCCACCTTGGAAGAGTCAGCAGTTTATTGTCACAGAAATAGACGTGGCTTTTGAGTATGGATTTGCCTTTTCTCCTTGCATGTCCACAATCAGCACTACTATTCAAGGCGATTTGAAGCAGTTGAGCTACATATATGGGATTCCACATATTTCTTTAGATTAGGGGGCACTTACTTTAGCAAAATCGATACAGGCTTGGGTCCCCTAACAGTCCAATTGATCAATTTCTCTCATTATGGTTAGTGTATTTTGAGTACTAGTTAAGAAATTCTGTGTATTCCAAAATTAGGAAGATATTCTCCTAGGTATTTACTAAAAGCTTTATTGTTTATACATTTCATATTTAAATCTACAACATATCTGGAATTGATTTTCCATGAATGGTATGAAGTAAAGGCAATTTTTTTTTCTTTTTCCATATGGATATTCAGTTGACTCACCACCATTTATTGAAAAGTTCACCCCTTCCTTTCTATACCACTTTGTCACCTTTGTTATAAATAAAAATCTGAATATGTTTTGGAATTCTGTTTTTCTCCATTGTTTGATGACCCAATCCTTTGTCAATACACACTGTTTTCCTTCTTACAGTTTTATTAAGTTTAGGTGTCAAATAGTGTAAGTTATCCAGCCTCTTCAAGTTCATCGTGACCCCTCTGGCTCCTTTGCATCTGCCTAGAAATTGTACATTGAGTTTCCTAATTTCTACACAGAATATAAAACTGAATAAGAATTTTATTCTGATTTCATTAAATATATAGATCAGTTTGGGGAGAATTAACTTTTATAACATGTAGTCTTACAATCCATCAACACTTATTAAGTCCTCTTAATTTCCTAATTCTTTAACAAATTAAAAATTTATCCACAATAGCAGTTTCCATTTGCATATCATCTAAGCTTTCCACATTCCATTGCAGTTTGCAGTTCACCACTTAGGAACTGACTGAAACTTTTCTAATCAAGCTCACCAATGTATCTATATTTGGAGGGGACTTTTGCTCCTCCTTTTGCTTAGCTACAGGTATTTGACACTGCTTTTTGACTACTTCCCTCATTATGAAAATTTTATTTCTTTGGCTTCTAGTCCATCATCTTTTTCTGCATTTCTTCCTACTGGTAGGCATGCTCTTTTTTTCAGTTTTCTTTTCCAGTTCTTTGTCATCTTTTAAATGTCACTATAATGCAGGATTCTATTTTAATTTGTTCTTTTTACAATCTGCATATGCTGCTGGGTGATTCAACCCATTCAATTTGTTTGAATTATAAATGAGATGCAGATTGTTACCAGTTTTTAAAATATCTGGTTCAAATCTCTTCTTAGGCATTAGACCATATATCAAACTGTTTATGAATAGATGTCTCAAGGGATAGCAAGATCAATGTATCCAGAATGAAACTTATAATGTAATTTTCCCATCCTAAGCCTCCTCATATGTTTCCTATTTTAGTTAATGACATCTCACTCATCCCATTTGCAGGAATATTAACATAATCATGACCAATTTCTGTTCTTTCTCAAACTCAAAAATCCAGTGAATAACCTGATAATTTTTCTTTTAATTATTTGGCACTACTATATACATATATGTATAGGATGAATTTGAGAAACACTCCAAACAGGATTTCCTGTTTCCAGACTTGATCATGTTGACATGTTGATATGCAAGATTGTGTTGATTGACTGTGTTCACTGGGAGAGTTTACCTCACACCAGGATCTAAACATTTAGAATTCTATATTATAAAGCTTTGTATTAAAGTAATTCAGAGTGCATATCTAAGATCAAAAGCAAAAATGATTAACTATCTATTACTAGAAATGAAAAGTTAACTCAAAGATAGTGTTGAAAGATTGCTGAAGCTAAATGGATAATGGAATTAAGAAGGTTAAAATAGGCATTAGAATTTGGGGATTCAAGATCCCTGGAGAGAGAAATTGAGATCTGAAGCCTATGTGATGAAGGGAACCGCAACTGAGCTTCTGTAGTACGGATAAAGCCCAAAGTAATGTCCTATTCATAAAGTAGGAATTTTAAAATATGGCCCTGAAGCCTGATATATATTGAGATCTGATATAGAACTAGAGTTACCTGTGACTATTTGGTAATATTAAATTTGGATCGTTTATGGACATAGAATAAAATGCATATTATCCAAGATATTGACATGAGAACAGACACAAAACCAGTGGAATCCATTAGTTTTCCATTAAAGATAAACACAAAAGGACTCTGCTGAATACTATTTACAACACAGACACTCAAAAATTCTTCAGACTATCCCAGCCGGCACTCTGAACAACACACACTCCAGATGAGCTCACCATTAAGAAAACATACAAATAAAAAACATAGTATGAGAGATTGGAAAATCATTGAGTTGAGAAAGTCAGATATTTAAGAAAATTTATATACGAGATCTAGAAATAATAATCTAAGAAAGTTTAGAAATATATTTAATATAAAGGGAGGGGAAAACTGAGATAACAGGATTGAATGCACAACAAGTGGCCAATTATGTGAAGAAAACAAATAGAGTTCTAAGAATAAAAAGTATCATTATTGCAATAAGTGTACTCAATGGATGGGTTAAAGAGTAGATTAAATAAAGGAAGGTATTTTGTTAATGACAAAATATCTCTGAGGAAGTTATCCAGGAATCTGCACAGTGGAGTAAAGAGAAAAAAGAGAGTGGGAGGGAATTTAGGGGTTATAGAAGCAAACAAGAGAAAATATGGAGGGAAAACATCATTCCAAATGATGATGGTTGAATATTTTTCAAAATGAAAAAATATTTTCAATTTGAAATACGTGCTCAAATTTTGAAGAATCACACGTGATCCTGAATAGGATTCATTTTTTAAAAAAATCCATATCTGGACACATGACAGTTACACTTTTTATTTTATTTATTTATTTATTTTATTTATTTTAATTTTTTAAAAATTTATTATGTTATATTAGTCACCATACAGTACATCATCAGTTTTTGATGTGGTGATCCACGATCCATTGTTTTCATATAACACCCAGTGCTCCATGCAGTACGTGCCCTCCTTAATACCCATCACCAGGCTAACCCATCCCCCCTCCCTCCTCCCCTCTAGAACCCTGTTTGTTTCTCAGAGTCCATAGTCTCTCATGGTTCATCTCTCCCTCCAATTCCCCCCCTTCATTTTTCCCTTCCTTCTCCTAATGTCCTCCATGCTATTCCTATGATCCACAAATAAGTGAAACCATATGATAATTGTCTTTCTCTGCTTGACTTATTTCACTTAGCATAATCCCCTCCAGTCCCATCCATGTTGATGTAAAAGTTGGGTATTCATCTTTTCCGATGGCAGAGTAATATTCCATTGTATATATGGACCACATCTTCTTTATCTATTCATCTGTTGAAGGGCATCTCGGCTCTTTCCACAGTTTGGCTATTGCGGACATTGTTGCTATGAACATTGGGGTGCATATGGCCCTTCTTTTCACTACATCTGTGTCTTTGGGGTTAATACCCCATAGTGCAATTGCTGGGTCATAGGGTAGCTCTATTTTTAAATTTTTGAGGAACGTCCACACTGTTTTCCAAAGTGGCTGTACCAACTTACATTCCCACCAACGGTGTAAGAGGGTTCCCCTTTCTCCACAACCTCTCCAACATTTGTTGTTTCTTTCCCTGTCCATTTTTGCCATTCTAACTGGTGTAAGGTGGTATCTCAATGTGGTTTTGATTTGAATTTCCCTGATGGCTAATGATGATGAACATTTTTTCATGTGTCTGTTAGCCATCTATATGTCTTCTTCAGAGAAGTGTCTTTTCATATCTTCTGCCCACTTTTTGACTTGATTATTTGTTTTTTGGGTGTTGAGTTTGGGAAGTTCTTTATAGATCTTGGATACCAGCCCTTTGTCTGTAGTGTCATTTGCAAATATCTTCTCCCATTCTGTGGGTTACCTCTTTGTTTTGTTGACTGTTTCCTTTGCTGTGCAGAAGCTTTTTACCTTGATGAAGTCCCAAAAGTTCATTTTTGCTTTCGTTTCACTAGCTTTTGGAGATGTATCTTAAAAGAAGTTGCTATGGGCGCTGTCAAAGAGGTTACTGCCTATGTTCTCCTCTAGGATTTTGATGGATTCCTGTCTCACATTGAGAGACAGGATGTATTTAAAGTGGATGTATTTCATCCACTTTGAGTTTATCTTTGTGAATGGTATTAGAGAATGGTCAAGTTTCATTCTTCTGCATGTGGCTGTCCAATTACACTTTTTAAAGAAAAAAATCTTGAAAGCACCAAAAGAAATGGGCTGTTTACCTAAAGTGTAATGGCAAATAGAGTTACAGCCAACTTCTCATGAGTAACAACACACCCCAGAAGACAACGGGATAATATCTTCACAGTGCTCATAGAGTGATTATTAATCTAGACATATTTTATACAGAAATAATCTATCAGTGTTTCAAGAGTCAGGGTGAACTAATGACATTATCACTTATGCAAAAACAAAAAAAAAGTTGTTATTTGCAGAAAAAAATGGCAAACTGAATCAAGATTAAATGTGATTAGATTTTATGACTGGCAGAATTAATTGATAAAGCAAGTAATCAAGAAAGGAAGGGCAAAAACATGGAAATGTTGGGAAATATAAATATGTACATACAGAAATTTTAAAAGAGCATTAATTCTAGGGCTTTAACTCAAGTTAAAAACAAAATAAACCTAGAAAAATGGAGGACAAGAGTTCAGAGCCAATGTATCACAACGCCATTCCAGATTCTGAAGGAGAATAAGTATCTTTGCTCTCTTTGCCAATTTGAAATGTACACCCTGTGGAACTTCTTTTAGGATCACAATTAGCTGCTTTGCAGAGTCTCCTGTCTAGACTCTAACATATACTGGGCTTTGTTTGTTTAACAGCTTCAGCTGGTCAATTCTTAAACATTTTTTAGGTTTCAGTTTAAATGTCTCCTCCTCTTAAAAATGTTCCTTGATGACTCGGGCCCTTTTTGGGTTACGTGTTCTATAGTTTTCTAGAATGGTGTATGGTTCTAATTGATTGTCTCTTCTGCTAGTCCTAAAACTCTCCCAGGGAAGTGTTTGTGTCTATTGTTTTCACTACTTATTCTGTGTGTCTCACACAGTGAATGGCATATCATAGATGCTCAAAATTTTTGTTATTAAGTGAACACATCAATAAACTAATCACATAATCAAAATAAAGAAGTGATCTTCAAAGGTCCTTTTAGAATTAAAATTCATAATTTTATAAATCCATGTATTAATTTTTGATTAACCAATGATAATATATAAGTCTTAAGGTATTACTGAAGACTTTTTTATTTATTTTATTTTATTTTTTTAAAGATTTTATTTACTTATTTGACAGAGAGAGACACAGCGAGAGAGGGAACACAAGCAGGGGGAGTGGGAGAGGGAGAAGAAGGCTCCCCACTGAACAGGCTCGATCCCAGGACCCTGGGATCATGACCTGAGCTAAAGGCAGACGCTTAATGACTGAGCCACCCAGGCACCCCTGAAGATTTTTTTTTTTTTAATTCTGAGGTCAATAATTAGATATAGGAGATTCATGTGTTTGGGAATCAGTCCAGAAACTGGAAGGGCCAATTTTTTTATCTGTTCACATTAAATTTTAAATATATAATGTCCTTCTTTCCTTCCTATTCTTCCCACAGTCTACAGATTTGAAAATTAAGAGATGTCACACATGCTAAGTGAAACTATCCATTGCTCTGGAAGTGAAAAACTTGTTCTTTTTTATTAACACATCTGCTTTGTTCCTTTCACACAGTTGGCATGCTGAGCCTTACATTCCATGGTAGAAGTAAGATAGCTTAGCTGTGTGAATAGTAGTTAACTACAACCAAATTCCCCATAAAGGTCATGCATAATGACTGTATATATTTATATATAACACTCTGGGAGGCTAAAAATCTTGTCTAACCATAAATTCACATTACTTATTGCACAGATAATATTAATAACATAGTTGACCAACAATTATTAATTAGTTTAACTATTTTGTATGGGTCGATGGGTTTTCTCAAACATTTTATTCTCTAGACTTCTTAAGGAATTTCTGGAGAAGAATATCACTCAAAAAAAAATTATACTCAGTGAGAAACTGGTTGGGGCAGAAGGCAAAAACCAGCAATCCAGGGATGGAGTTTAGTTTATCTCAATGAAGAAAAGTAGCCTCATATGAGTATCATGGAGTAGTGAATAGCAGGAGATATTAAAGGATTAAACGTACTGGATCCAGTTAACCCAGAATTGTGGTGTACATAGTAATTCTAAGGTTTCAGTCAAGGGACACATCAATGTCCTTGTGCTCCTTAAAGTGGTGAGGAGGTTGAAAGAGTTTGGAAAGTGTGGGGCAATTGTTATCCCACTTCCATATCAAGTTTTGAACAGCAGCTGTTTCAAACGTTTTACTGTCTTAAAACTGCCTGACACTCTGTCTTGGAATATGACCTCAAAGATATTTTACTGTTAAGTATAAGTCCGTATCACTTGAACTCATTCCATTTTTTTCTTCCCCTTCTTTATAAGTTTCCTCAGGCTCATGATTCATTCCTGACTCCTCTATTTCTTTCACACCTCACATCAAAACTTTCAGCAAATTCTGTGAGATTAGAATGAAGAAATATCCAGAATCTTACCACTTCTGATCATCTCCACGGCTACCATCTGGGTCCAAGCCACGATCTTCTCTTATTTGCATTATCGAAATAGCCTCCTAATGGTCCTCCCTGCCTGTATCTTTGACCTCTTACAATCTCTTCTCCACACAGCAGATAAAGTAACCCTTTTCATGTAACTCATCTGCTCAGAACTCCAACAGTTACTCATTTCACTCAGGATGAAAGCCAAAAATATTAAAATAGCCAGTCACATCCTTCATTACCACTTTGACCTCATGCTCCACTACCCTCTCCCTTTCTCATTCTAGGCTGTCTCACTGCCTGCCTTGCTTCTGCTTTAACACGTTAGCTTGTTCCCACCTTAGGACCTTTGTACTGGTCATTTCCTCTGCCTGGAATTCTTTTCCCTCAGATTTTTACATGGCTAACTAACCCCTGTCTTCATTCAGGTCCTTGTTCAAACTTTTTTAGTACACGTTTTCCCTATTTAAAATTAGATCGCCATTCCATATAATATCCCCATAACATTGACCACTTCCACTTCTTTCCTTCTCCCTCTTCTCCTCCCTCCCTTTCTCTCTTTCTTTTCTTTTGTTTTCCTTTCCTTTCCTTCTTTCTTTCTTTCTTTCTTTCTTTCTTTCTTTCTTTCTTTCTTTCTTTCTTTCTTTCTTTCTTTTTTCTTT
>NW_027397067.1:58875143-58878239 GCF_003265705.2 Callorhinus ursinus | reverse complement strand
TTACTTTGAATAATTGAATGGCAGTTTTTGCCAGCTAGAATGTAAGCCTCAAGGGCAAAGAGTTTTGGCTGTTTTGATCCCTGCTATTCTCCAAGAGTCTAGATATAGTGACACCTATCAGCACACACTAAATAAATTTTGATTAAAAGGATGAATTATTTCCTTCTTTCTTTATTAGAGGGTGGAATAATGTCTTTCAAGGCTAACATTGTTGACTGTGCTATAGATCTTTTACAATATATGCCCATTAAGTACTCTTTAATTTTTTTTCTTCAGTCTTTACCTTCAATTACCTCATGAACATATTCAGATTTCCCCCAATCCAAGGAAAGCCTACAGTTCTGAACCTGCTTATCACACTGCCATATGTTCTGACACAAGAATTTGCATTTGGCACTTTTATCATGTCTTCCCATTTCCATTTCAGCTTTCTGTAATCTTGTTCCTGTTTCGGGACTCTCCTTAAATTATTTAAATGGCTGTCATTATTGGCCTATTTTTTTCACCATTTCATTGATCCATTTTCAGTCCCCAGATTGTTTGATCTCAGGATAATATTTTGAGCTACAGATCATTCTGTCCTTTGGGAAACTTCTCTGATTAATGAAGTAGATAGGAATTAGTTTACTTATATGTGGTTAGATTTAGTCTTACTTCCAATCCTTTTCCTTTGGAAGCAGGAAGAATTCTCAGGGCATCCTTCCTAACTATGAAATATTCTTGCAGCTTCCAAGGGAAAAGAAAATGAGGCCAACAGCCTGAGGTGAAAGCAAATACTAGTAATGTTCTATAATATAATTGTCTAGTTAATATTTATTGAAAATATACCACAAACATGGAAAGTGCAAGAAAAGGAAAGTGGACTTTCCCTTGTTAAATTAATATTTCGTTTATTATAGTCGTTTCTTATAACATTAAGGATATTATAGAAAGAGTAGAAATAACAGTTTTTAAGTACAAAGATACATGTGGATATAACAGGAACTAGGTTTCTAAAAACAAACCTACAAAACTTTTTGCAGTAAAGGTACAAGATTCTGTACAAGCAAATGATAGGATGAAAACATGAATGATCATGAAAAATATTTATAGGAAGTTTATAGAGTTTTGATTTCATATCATTTGGCTTTTAAAACAAGCCTTTGATATATTAATGTTCTCACCATTCTGATGAAGCTAAACTTCAGAAAGGTTATGGGATTCATAAAAAGTCATTGAGCTTATGAATCTTATTCTTTTTAGTCCAGAGCTCAAGCTTCTTCTATATTTCTGTTGTATGTGGTTATGGCTGTTTGCATTCCCAGAGCTTCCAGTTTCTGTGAGGATTTACACTAATGCATTGGTTCTCAAAGTGCAGTCTAGGGACACATAAAGATTTGAGACCCTTTCATAAGATCCAGAAGATAAAAACTATTTTGACAATATTGTTATTTGCCTTTTTTCATGCTCATTCTCTTATGAATATACAACAGAGATTTCCAGAGCCTATCTGACATTGGAACTGATATTGCAACAGATTGAATGCAGAAGCAGATATAGGAATCTGTCTACTACACAAGACATTAAAGAGATACAGGAAAATATAAAACAGTGCCACTTATAACACTATTTTTTAAATATAGGTATTTTTCATAAAATGTTATTTTAACATTTAGTAGGTTTGCTGTTATTTTAAGTAACTAATTAATATTATTTTAAGTATTTCTTGGCTTAAATTTCCTATATACTATCGATGGATTTAAAGTTACTTAAATAAAAGCTCTTTAGAGTACCTGGTAATTTTAAGAGTCTAAAAGATCCCTGAGACTAAGTTTGAGAACCCTGCACTAGGGCAATAATTCTAGTAACACATTCTGCCCCTTATTCAAACTTCCCCATGAAGGAAGAGGGGTTACTGGATTAGTAGTTTATATCCATTGTACCATATTTTGACTGCCTCCATCATCTCCTGTGCTAATTTCTTAATTGGTTGAACTTAAGAAAAGGGCAGAGGGAGGTTACTTACTGAAATAGATGTAATTAGGAGACCAGAAGGATATGAATTTATTTATTTTTTAGCCTTGAGTATTAGAAGAATTGCTCTTCTCAGGGCATCATTTTCCTTGTAAAATGAAAATATTGAGGTAAACTATGTTCTGGCTGTACATTCTATAATCTTTTATTTTACATAAAAGCCATTTATATGATGATTATATTGTACCAAAACATGAAGTTTCCTGTCCTTCTTCATCCAGTTTTATTTCTCTTGGGTATACTTAGAAGAAAAACATATACCTGCCCCCTTAGCAATTGTACCTCTGGATATAAACTCTGAAACACCAAGAAGTTTCAGTGTGAAAGATAGTTTGTCAAACATTAATGTAAGTTAATAGTAGCTTTAGAAAATAGTCTAGTGATTTATTTGAAGATAATTATTTGCTTAATGAAGGGAAAATCATTGTGATGTTCTTTGCCTTTGATCAATGCTTGAGATTTTAAGAAAATCACTGGTGAATTATGTTGGCATAGGAATCACTTTCATAATACAAGTTTGATAGTCTGTGCAAAAATCTGTTGAAAATTATGGGAAAATCATCTTAGAATTTTAAACATATTTTCCTAGGTGTCCTTAGGCTTTGAAAAATATTTGCCCTGAAGAATTTCAAAGGAAAATTCTAAAACTGTCTGCCTAGATTGTAATATTTGTAAATCAACCTAAACAAAGGTGAAATCTTACAGAAAAATTAACCTGAGGATTCATTTCCAAATAATTTCTGTGAATGATTTTTTTCTATATGATTAGGAATCAGGAAAAGCTGTTCTGAGATTAATCTCATGTAAATATTTTTAAACTTTGGGAAATGCATTAGCCATTTATTGAACAGAAATCCATATTTGTGTTCAAAATATTTGGTCAACATTTATGATTTCAATGGTAAAGATGATTATGTTTGTTCCAATTCACTTTTATTGAATCCATGGTAAGTACTTGGCAGTGTGATAGGTAACCACACATCCAAAATGCATCAAAATAGTACTTTGAAACTTCTTAAATAAATCAAAATTAGCGGGTAGCTTCTGCGTGATCTAGAAACATATGTAAATACTAATTATATA
>NW_027397067.1:58769833-58875043 GCF_003265705.2 Callorhinus ursinus | reverse complement strand
TTAACATCACAAAGAGAATGTAAGTGAAAAAATAGCTTTTTTTCCTCAGAGAAGCCAGAGAAAAGGTTGGAAATTATTGTATTTAAGACAAACTTTTTAGAATGCATGTTTTCCAACTAGAGAAATGGAGGGATTTAATAAAGACTGGACAGCTTCAACAAGGACATAGAAAATTAAAATCGCTCAGTATATATGGCAGAGTAGTAATATAGCAGATTTGAATGTGTTCAAATATAAGTAGCATTAAGAAAATATAAGTAGACTGCCATGGTGTAGCAGACACTGTTGTTGCCTGGCCATATCTCCTTGGGTTGTATCTTTTAGTGCCTCCCGACCTATTTTCAACTGTCTGAGGGCTCTCTCTGGTGGCTGAAGCCTGCTCTGGGAGAAAAATAGTAGAGTAAATGCCTACTGGAAGCTACCTTCTGCTTGTGACTGGAGGTAGTTGGTGCATTAATGCTCCAGCTTCCTTACTTTGGGCTGGACAACTCTGAGTAACATGTTCTAAACTGATTCCTTGAGTTCCCTGGCAGGATGAACCTCCAGTTGCCTCATGATAATGGGCTTGATAGTGCATTCTTTATTGGCTGTTCTCTTCCTGCCCCCTGTTCCTTCTTCCCTCTTGGTGTTGCTTGGGATAATACCTAAATAAGCTAAACACTCTCACTTGACTGTCACAGACTCTGCTACTGGTGGAGTAAAAACTGAAACACTTGGATTTAATAGATACATAATATTTTCTAAGAATCACTAAATCTAAGAATCCTCTCCCATCCTGTGTGATGATTCTGCACCAATATCTTGCTTTCTTTTCTTTCAAGCTCACCCGCAAGGTACGTTTGACAAGTAATATAAACGTATAATTTAGTGTGATGTGGAAACTGAACATTTTAGTACCATAATCTGAGGAATTTGGTCTTCATTTCGATACCTTTGTAATTTCCTTTACCTTCATTAAAAGCAAAAAATTGAGAGCCAGATTAACCTGAAGCTTTGTGTCTGTTTCTGTTTTCTAACTGTGTGATCTTTGGCAAATATTAATATTGTTAAGTCTTTTTTAATGGGAAAAAGAAAATTATGAAAGCAGAAATATTCAAACCCTTTTTTAAAAGATTTTTTATTTATTTATTTGAGAGAGAGGGAATGAGAGATAGCACGAGAGGGAAGAGGGTCAGAGGGAGAAGCAGACTCCCTGATGAGCAGGGAGCCCGATGTGGGACTCGATCCCGGGACTCCAGGATCATGACCTGAGCTGAAGGCAGTCGCTTAACCAACTGAGCCACCCAGGTGCCCATATTCAAACCCTTTAAAAGAGTTTCTACTACATATAAGAATATTTATCAAATATCACTTGTTATTGTTGTTCTTTTGACTTCATTGTTTAGGCTAGATGTTAAGGTACTCAATATGCAGAAAACTGTAAGTTGAGATTTTAGTTTTGAAATTAAAGCATATATTCACTTTCCAGGTTATTTCACTCCATTACCTATTTAGGATCAAATAATAATAATTTATTGAGCTTTCCTCTGTAGGTGCTAGACTCTGTTTTAAGTAGTGTCCAAATGTTTTCTCATTTATGACTCAACTTCATGAAAACCTAATGAGCTATCCTATTTTGCCAGTAGGAGAAATTAGGGTAACCAGCTAATCATCTTGGTTTGCCTTTGGCTGAAAGGTTTCCTGTGACATGGGTCTTTCAGTGCTAAAACCAGGAAAACCTCAAGCAAACAAGGATGGTTGGTTACCCAAGAACAGAGCATCAGTGAGGATAATTAGCTTGTCCAATGTCATAGATTTATAAGTGGAAATTTGGAATTTGAAACTTACTTGTCTGATTTTTAAAAACCAGATGCTTTATTGCCTGTTTATAATAGACTCATGCACATTTTCTCTATTCTTCTAAAAAGGTTCCATGTTATAAACCTCAGAAAGGAACTGAAGTTATCTTACAGTTGTGTTCTCAGTATGGGTGATAATACCCTTCTTCTAGAAAGCATTTTTGAAATCTGCAAAAGTATTTGGGTTGCCAAAGTTATTGGAAGAGCACCACTGGACTTAGTGGAATGGTCTCACAAAATGAAAAATTCTCTCAATTTTAACATGACTTTGAAGGTCTTCGTAGTCATTCATATGGTTACCCATTGGATCCCATTTAAGTATAAATCACAATTTTAATAAATTTAATCAAAATACCATTATATATAAGAGACAAAAGAAATGTAAATAATCGTAAAATTGTAATATACTGAAAAAATTAAAATATTACAAATATATGTTGTAAACATTACATATTGAAGTATTTACTTATTTGGGGTTGCCAATTTATTTTAGTCTTCAGGAATGTCTCCAGAGGAATTCACTTTCTATACCTTCTTTGCTTACTTTTCTTTTCCAACTCATCTTCTACTACTCTTCATCAATTAAGATAAATTTTTCTTTTTCTTTCAAGTTCTAGAGTCTGAATATATGTCTTGTTTTGACAGGTGGTAAGAATTCACAAGAGGAGACCTGTTTTCTGTATCACTTACATGCTATGCCATAACATACAGAATTATGTAGACAGTACCCTTATCAATAAGGTCATTTATAACAACATGGTATTTCTTGGTTTCTCTATTTTGAAAATTCTTAACTTGCTCTAACATTTTATTCTTACTTATTTTTTTGAAGATGTTATTTATTTATTTGAGACAGAGAGAGGGAGAGCACAAGGAAGGGCAGAGGGAGAAACAGACTCCCCGCTGAGCAGAGACCCCCCTCCCTTCAATGCAGGGCTCAATCGCATGACCCTGAGATCATGACCTGAGCTGAAGGCAGACGCTTAACCGACTGAGCCACCAAGGCGCCCCATTTTATTCCTACTTAAAATAAAATTTTTCCTCTTTCTGTTACCACACACAAGGAAGTCTGGGCCATTATTAACTTATTAAAACAACCGTTCTTATTCTAATATCAATCTTTTTTGTTGGAATTACTTCTAATACTATTTTTCATAAAGCCAGTATGTACAAATATGTGGCCACTTTATTTTGTTTCCCAGTGTGGTGATATCTGAGCATTTATATATTAAAGTTCATATAATTTAATTATGATTATTTCCCTTTTATCCTCCATTATTTTAGAATGGACATTACTATTATTTAAAGATTATGTGTGTGGGTAGTCTATATTATCTTTTAATTTAATTTTAGAATGATAGAATTAGCATTATACTATGTTTGTTTTTTAAAGGAACCATTGAATCAGGCAGGGTTGAGAACACTGCAAAAGAAACAGATTATTTTCAAATAATAATAATGGTTTCTAAGGGCACCTGGGTGGCTTAGTCGTTAAGCATCTGCCTTAGATCCTGGGATCGAGCCCCACATCAAGCTCCCTACTCAGTGGGGAGCCTGCTTCTCCCTCTCTCACTCCCCCTGCTTGTGTTCCCTCTCTCACTGTGTCTCTCTCTGTCAAATAAATAAAATCTTAAAAAAAAAAAATAATGGTTTCTAAGAAGCAGATGAACTTGATATAATCACCTTTCTTTCTTCTGTAATGACCAACTTTAATTTAAATTTTAGGAATTCCATTTAGATTGGAAAACATATTCTTGACCACCTAAAACTTAAGATATATTTCACAGGGAGGTTTTCAAATTTTGAGACACAGCAAAACCTAGTCTCTGAGCACGCCATAGAAAAACACTTTTGGAGCCAATTGGCAAGGATTGTGTGAAAGGAAGTGTGGATAAACTACAGCTATAAAGGTTTACAGAATCTTGTAAAAGAGAAGGAGAAGGCAAGAGAACAAAGACCATGATCCTAGGGAATGAATCTCTGAGGAATAGTAGAAATAATGAGGCATATATGTGTGTAAAATAATACTGTGGAAAAGATTAAGAAACAAGAAAAAACTAAATTTGGAATTCACATTTTTAAGAAAGTGAGTTGTGATTTATTGAGTGTTCACTGAAAAAGTATTGTTTAGTGATAGGGAAGGCTATAATTTGGAATATAATGAAGTCCTTGCCCAAAGTTAAAATATTGTTTGTTTTTTCTAATTCCTCCAATAGAGAAAAATTTACTCTCCCACTATGATTTAACTATGTTCCAGGAAATATCAATAAGAATTTACTAAGAAATCTTTCAAGGTCTTTTCTATTATGAGTAATAAATATTATCTAATAAGGACTCATGTTGTGTTAGACATACTGGCTAAGAGTTTTACATGTAATGTTCTTTATTCCTTTCAATGACACGTTAAGGATTGTTTTAAATACTTTATAGATGACAAAACTAAGCCTAAACAAAGAATTTGACCAATGTCAGAGAATTATGTGCTGAGGTAGAATTCAAATACTGACATAACCTTATTATTTCTTTGCATATGCATTTAATGTAAAGTTCTGTATATATGTGCTCAAAGTAGGCTGTTGTCTAAAAACTACAGTGACAGATTCAAACACTACAACAAATTTTACTGACATTAAGCAAAGTTCAGCCTGCTATTTATAAATTAGGTCCCACAATTATGAAACTTGACTAAACATATCTCCAAAATATGTGAACTCAGTATTTCTCCATTCTCTTCCTCTTTTCTCCTATTTTGTGCCATATGCATTACTATACATCCTTTTACTTGACCTTATATCACCAATGACACTGTCATGCCCCAAATTTGCTTATTTGAAATAATTGATATTTGCCCTCTGTCCATTTTATCTTTTAACCATTTAGCTTATCCAGCAAATATTCATATTTCATCATGTCTTCCAGATTTTTCTGTTTGGCATCATATGCTATTTGCATCTTTCTTTTAAATTTAACTTATCTCTGGCTATTGACTTATTACACATTATCTTAATACCATACTTGAGCTCCTGCATTGATGCTCTCCCTGGCCTTATCATTTTTACAGATTTTTCCACCTCCGCTAATACACCTGCTTCTGCCATAAGAGACAACACCCTATATCACAAATCTAGTTATTCTTCATTGCTTTAAAACTTAGTGTTTTTTCAATTGCTTTTGGGATGGTGTTGAAATTCTTCCTTATGACATATAATACTCATATTTGCTGATCCATGTTCAGTGCATCTGCATAGACTCCTCCAAACACATCCTGTTTATAAATGCTTAACTGTGGGCGCCTGGCTGGCTCAGATGGTTAAGCGTCTGCCTTCGGCTCAGGTCATGATCCCAGGGTCCTGGGATCGAGTCCCGCATCGGGCTCCCTGCTCCTTGGGAGCCTGCTTCTCCCTCTGCTTCTCTCTCTCTCTCTCTCTCTCCCCCTCTGTCTCTCATGAATGAATAAATAAAATCTTTAAAAAAAATAAATGCTTAACTGTATGTTTTTCCTAAATATGCCACATTTTCCTCACATATTCCTATTTTACCTCACTTATTTCCTCCACCTCCCTACCTCCACACACACACACAAAGGCTTCCAGACCCAGTTCAAACTACTACTCTGTGAAATCTTCAGTCTCTCCTGGTTAAAGTGGTCAATACTCTTTTCTGTGCTCCCTCAGTCATTTTATATCATTGTCCTTTTTACTTTGGTTCATATTTCTTTTGTTTGCATCTGGGACTCTTCTTTTAATGTATGAGTGCCTCCATTGACTATTCCAGACAGTGACTACACTGTCTAAACTCTTAAATAAAGCCAACTCTTTATTATATAAGCTGATACACTTTTACTCTGAAGATAGTATCAATGCAATAGACATTTATCTTTTCAAAACTTGTAATCTAGAAAGATTAATATTGAAATCAGTATGTATCCTTTGGCAAAATTAGATCTTCAGTTTTGAGAAATATCGGTGTCTCCTTAATACGTTACTGTTAAAACTTTCTGTTTATGAGAGAATCAAAATATTTGAATCCTGTAAGATGAAGCAGCCAACACACTAGAGAGAGGAGGATCGGATAGAATAAAAGATCAAATTTATTGGAAATATTTTTACCTTTAGTTCAGGAATTTGAATTCTCTCCAAACTTTTGGAATGTATGGTGAGTGAAGGTGGTTAATTTTAAAGGAAATTAACAATCTCTTCCAACAGTAGTACACTGTTTGGTTTCTAGCTCTCAGAGTTGACAGGTATGAAGGGGAGTTATAGTTACATGTTACAGATTTAAGAAATTAATAATTCAGCCATGGAGAAACTATAAAATATCTGTTTCTATAACAATGTACAAAGAGGGGTTTCACTGTTATTTGTGTAGTGTTAAAGATAGAGACAGTTCTTGCTGAGTTTAGGGGTGTTAGTGAAAGCGGGCTGAAAAACAGTGGTCAGCCCAAGGTGGACTAGTTTTATAACAAACTAAAACTGACAGGCAAGATAGACATGGAGTTATCAGGAGTAAAGCAGTAGCAAGTGAGTGCAAAATATGATTTTTCAATCATATTTTTTATCATAGATAAAAACATTTATCATCTGAAGGTAACAGAATTTATGAATAGCAAACGTGTAGCATTATTTCTAAAAAGGGGATTGTCTACTCAATTGCTCTTGCCTATCTGAAGGAGTTTCTTTCTTTCTTGTTGGCCAGTATTTCACAATAGACTTTTAGAATTTAACTTCCAATTTACCTGTTTTAACTGGTCTCGTTCACCTTATGGTTTACTCACATCGAATCATTCAGTATTTTTCAAACACGCCAAATGTCAAATTCCCCTTTGCGTTTACTTATGCTGTTTACACAGCCTGGGAATGTTTCTCCCCTATTTTTAGCTGTAAAATACTTAACATTCCTTCAAGGTTGAGTTGAAATTCATTACTACTATGAAAAATGACCAGCTTTTCCATCCAAAATTAGCCTCTGTCTCCTCTGAACTCTTATAGCATCTTATTTCTATCTATTCTCACATATCTTGCTCCATTCTTGCACCTCAGTTAACTTTGGAGGGCAAGTACTTTGATTTATTCAACATAGTTCCACAGTGGGGACTTGAACTTCATGCCCACCTTGGGAATTCAATAATACTAAGTTATTACTCACCAAGAGTTACATAGTTTTAGGATATATTTTAAAGACAGAACTAAAATGATATTCTGATATTGAATGTGGGTGTGAAAGAAGAAGAGGAATTAAGAATGAATCTGAGGTTGTTGGCTTGAACTACTTGAAGGATGGTGTTGATATTTTTTACAGTTGGGAAGGGTATGGTTTTTTAGCAGGGGATGAGGCAGGCTTGGACTTTGTTTAGAATATATTACACTGAAATGCTGACTAGATAGTCAAATAGTGATGTTGAACGGGCAATTGGCTATAACATTTAGAAGTTTACGTGAGATATCTGGGTTAGAAATGTAAATTTGTGATCATAATTTTAGATGTTATTTAATTTCAGGAGGCTGAATGAGATTATCTAGGAAGAAAAGGCATCTGAAGTTTGTGCCTCACATATAGAGGACATTGGGACAAGAAGGATCTAGCAAAATAAAACAAAACAAAACAAACAAAAACACTGAAAAAGAGGTAGAGGAATAATCAAGAGGGAATAATGTCCTGAAATCACAAGAGGGTAATGTCAAATGTTGCCAGTGGGTTAGGTGAGCTGGAGCTAAGAACTGACCAAGGATGTAACAATGTGGTGGTGTATTGGCAATCTTGACAAGGGTCTTTGAATTGATAGAGCTTGTTGCCTGATTTGAGTGGGAGAACGGGAGGAGGGAAAGTAGTGACAGTAAACATAGGCAGTTATATGCCGTAAAGGGACCAAAAGTGGTAATAACAACAGAAGCAGTGGATAACCAAATGATAGTAACCAAATTGTATTTTAATGTTTTTTAAAGGTTCTCATATCATGGCACGGCACTAGAGAGAGATTTAGAATCAAACAAAATTGTATTTATCATTGACACCCTGCATGTTCTCAAGAATGACATGTCAAGGGAAAATAATGTTCACCTCTTCATTCTCTGTTGCCTATCATGGTGATTTAATAGAGTAAGTACTTCATAAATGTATACTGACTCTTGGTGTGGATAATGGGTGGATGTGCAGATGAATAAAAAGTGAGACTTATGCATATAGTTATAGAAGGTGGTTTCCTGGCTGCCACATACGGCTGAAGTGTCCTAAGAACTAGACAAATACAGATCTTAAACACATGAAATATTGGGCTTTAGGAATAATGAGAAAACATTCTCTCTTGCAAAAGTTTAAAAATCTTACACAGTGTAAAAACTCCCATTATTGGAGAGATTCCCAGGATCTTGAAAAACTGTAAATTTAGGGAAATTTTTATCAGAACCCTCCATCTCGGCACTATTATTTTATCTTTTACAATAACCCCACAGTTCTTTAGCTTCTGAAAAATCCTCTCTCTAGTTTTTCATAACTCCAAGAGTTATGTGCTCCTCCTCTCTGTGTCCCATTCACATGGGAAGGATAGTAAGTCATGCTGTTGTTGTGATCCATCACCCACACTTGGAAAACATTCTTACTTTGCCTGGAACCTGAAAACTGCCATGGGGCTTCTGCCATCCATGACTTGCATGGATGTCCTACTCAGCTTACTCCGGCGTGCTCCTTGTCAGTGTCTCCCATTCCTATACAGAGACCCTCTTTATCCTGCAGAGCTTTGAAACTCCATGCTGGGTTACTGGCCCCTGGCCTCAGGGAACAAGAAGGATCTAGCAAAACAAAACAAAAGGGTATGTATGGACACATACCCTCAAACCTTGCATGGCTTAACTAGTAACTTTGCCCTGAATTATGACAGAAGGAAGGAGAAATAGCAAGAAGGATGGAGGACAGGAAAGGAGAAAAGCAAGAAGTCAAAAGGGAACAGGTGCATGGAAAAATAAAGCCCGTTCAGCATTTTTATGCTTCCGGCTTTCATGGTATATATTTTTTTCATCTTTTTACTTTCAAGAGATCTGCTTTTATACATAAAGTTTGTCTCTTTTAGAAAGCACTGGTTCTGACTTTCACATCCAATCTGACAAGCTCTGCCTTTTGCACTGTGATATTAATTGTTGCTCTGATGATAACGGTATATATCTTTGGATCTCCACAGTTACTTAGAGTAAAAATGGATGACTTCATGTAAAACATTATAACTTTGCAGTAGTACCAATTCATTTTTCAGCTTTATTAAAGTATGGTTGATATATAAAAATTGCACATATTTAATGTATACATTTTGGTGAGTTGGACATAAACATACACCAGTGATGCTGTCACCACAATCAAGGAAATAAACAATCCCATCATTTCCAAAAGATTTCATATGTCCTTTTCTTTTTGGTGGGCATCACTTTTAACATGAGATCTAGCTCTTTGCACATTTTCAAGTGCATAACACTGTATCATTAACGATAAGCTCTTGTTCATTTTACAGCAGATCTCTAGAATTTTTTCATCATGTATAACTGTAAACTTATACCCATTGAACTCCCCTTCCGCATCCCCTAGTAACCACTAATGTATTCCCTGCTCTGTGAGTCTGACCATTCTAGATAGCTCCCAGAAGTGGAATCATGCAGTATTTTTCCTTCTATGACAAAATTATTTCACTTAGCATAATGTATTCCAGGTTCATCTATGATGTCACAAATGGAAGAATTTCCTTCTTTTTAAAGGCTGAATTATATTCCATTGGATGTATATATCACATTTTTTTAATCCATTCATCTGTTGATGAACATTTGGATTATTTCCATTTATATCCATCCTGTGTGCTGTCATTGCCCTCTATATTATATATGTATTCATAATAAACTGCATACTATTGTGTTACAAGTTGCGCTTTAAATAGAATTCCAAACAAAATTTTAAAATATACGTATTAATTTTACATTTATTCACATATTTGTCATTTCTGATGTTCCTTCTTTTCTGTGGATCTGCATTTCCTTTTGGTGTCATTTCTCTTGCATATTGCATCATTGCATCATTTTTTTTCATCATTGCGTATTATCATATTATTGTTGCCCTGTATGTATGTACCATTTTCTCTGGTGACTCTCAAGATTTTCAATCTATCTTTGGTTATCAGCAATATGACTATTGTGCCTTGATGTGTATTTTCTTTTTATTCTTGTATCTATAAAAATGTATGATTTTCATCAAATATGGTACATTTCTGTCATTTCTTATTTAAACATTTATTGTGCCCCACTCTACTTCTCCTTTTTACATGAATGTTAGTTAGACTGCTTTACATTGTCTTACAAATCACTATGGTTGTGTTTAATGTTATTATTATTTCTTGTCTGTTCTTCAGAATTGAGAAATCTGGTTGTTTGGCAATAGCTGAATACTCTAAGTTCTTTTAGCTTTTCAGCTGTTGCTTATCATCGAGTTCCTTGAAATTTCCCTTAAAAATGCAAATTCAGGAGACAAAGATTTGAATGGAGTTTACATGCATATTTCAGGGCTTCACCCCTTTGAGTCTTTTCTTTTGTGGTTACCTCTGTGAGTTTCCTGTGCCCCCAAACTTCCTACTACAACTCTCAAGCCAAAAAGACTAAAATTTCTGTTTAAATTCTAGCTCTCTTGCATTAAATGGAATGGAGAATGCACTCATTGAAGGGAAATATAAACAGATCTTTCCTACTATTCCCTTCTATTAAGGGTCAAATACCTTCCAGTTTCTGTTCTCTTTTGTTTGCTCTTCAATGACAGTTGTTAGTGAATATCTGGTTGAGAGTTCATAATTTTTATCTGCAGGAGAGATTGTTAAATAGAAGTTACTCTGCCAATACTAGAAGCAGGACCTTTGTTTTATTGTTTTTTTTTTTAACTTTAAATACACAGTGTATACATTCATTTGTATGTCTGATCTATTTCCCAATAATAATATAAAAAATTATAACAATGTAATTCATTATAATCGACCAAAGAAGAACTTTGATTATATCTCAAAAGAAGAAAAATAATCTGAAAAATTTAATCATTATTTAATTCGTTGCTTATTTGTATAAGAAAATGAGAACTAGGAATAGCAAGCAATTTTACAACGTGATAAACTCGCTACCAAAAACTTACATTAAACATCATACTTAAAAATGAAAGTTTAGCTATGTTCCTTTTAATTTGCAGGAAAAAAGCAATAAAAGACAGTATCTTCATTGCTACTATACAACATGTTAATGTCAAAATAATATAACAAAAAAAGGGTCTAGGGATTGGAAGGGAAGCAATAAATTCTTTTTAATTAGAGATGATATAATTAATAATATAGAATATCAAGCAGAATCAACACACAACCTATTTAAACTAGTTAAACTAATAGTGAATTGAGGCAATTTTGCTGGAAAAATCAATTTGAAGTACATAATGAATTTTTTTCAATATTATCAATGCACATCTAGAAAATAAAATATAAAATAAAGCACCATTTAAAATGCAGCAAAAATGGGGCGCCTGGGTGGCTCAGTCGGTTAAAATGCAGCAAAAATATCAAATTTTCCCATGACCTATTTGGAAATGATTTAAAAGAAGATATATAAGATAGAGTAATAAATTATTGTCATAGATGGGACAACAGAATTTTTTTTTTATGATGCAACTTAGTAAGTTTATTTAAGTAGCACTGGGCCAGGACCCATGGGCAGAAAGGGGTGCACTTTTTGCTGTGTGAGGCTGGTGGTTATATACTCAGTAACCAAGGGGAAGGGAGAATGCAGGGAGTATCAGATTAGAAAAGTTTCTGAGAGTGTCTTTGAATTTCTACTCAATAAGACAAAACAGAAGCTTTGGTTTTCTGGGAAGATAAAGAAGAAAAAAAAAATGGGTGCCTGGGTGGCTCAGATGGTTTAGCCTCTGCCTTCCGCTCAGGTCATGATCCCAGGGTTTTGAGATCGAGCCCTGCATCAGGCTCCCTGCTCAGCGGGGAGTCTGCTTCTCCCTCTCCCTCTGCACCTCCCGCTGCTCGTGTTCTCTCTCTCTCTGTATCTCTGTGTCTCCAATGAATAAATAAAAAAAAAATCTTTAAGAAAAACTGTTTATAATTTCTTATCAAGAGCAGACTGTCTTTTTATCAGAGAGAAAAGTAGAATTTCAGTCTTATACCCATGTACTTTTAATATCCATTTATTTTAATCTTAGTCCTGATAGTATATAAAATTCTTTTCCAAAGGTTTCCCTTCACAAATCTTCTACAGCTTTCTTTTTCATTCAGATTGTGTCCTTAGTCTTTTCTCTCTAAATAACCAATCTCATTTTAGGACACAATTACTTTCTTTGTCCCTCAACAAAATGTATTCTCATTTCTTATACCTTCCTTACATATTGCCTACTGTCTACATACAGAGTTGCTTTCCTTATCATTTCCATCAGTCTTAATTACATTTCAGCTTAGAAAATTAAGTTGCCAGTGAAAATTAAGTCCCCACTGAAATTAGTCTGCAGTGAAAATTAAGTAGTAACCAATTGTGAACTGTCTGTTACAACAGAGTTCTTTAGATTGGCAAATATATGAATATATTTCATAATTTCCAAAAAGCATATGTCTTCCCATAGTACAATCTTTCAGTAAAGCATAAAGTATGTTTAACAACAGACTGAAGTATCCTCAGTTTCTCCATAAGACGCCAAAAGCACAAACCTATGTTCAATAATCAGTGCTTTAGTATTTTATCTTATTTGGAAAAGTCTTGGATAGGCAATAAGTTCAACCCAATTTTTCATTTAACTTAGTAAAATTTTCAAGTTTCAGGTTACCAAATATTTTGAAAGCTATTTAGAAGTTTTACCTATAAAACTTTTTATTTATTCAACCTGTTCTTAACAATTATCCATGAAAATTCTATGAGACAGAATTAACCATCATTTTAAGCCATCTTTTGCTGAAAAATTGCAACAAACATGAGCTTATTTGACCTTTGGTAAAAAAGTTTTATATTTAATGATAATAATTCTAAAGACATGTCTATCTTAATTAAACGAACTTAAATGAGCCTTAATATAGAATGTGTTACACCTGTGCCCACTAAAAGTCAATCAATTTGGTCCCCACTGTCAATTTTACTTGGGGCACCTGTGGGGCACTATGAAGGGGGTGGTTTAAGTCCAAGGGAACCCTTGGGTCCCTTCATGCTGATTTAGGAGGTGCTTCAGTTTGAACCTCATAAAGAGGTGGCCTAATAGCTTGGGGTGTTCTTTGTTCCTCGATAGTGAGGGTAGGGAGATAGGAGCCAATGGCAGCCAGAGGCACCGAGGATGGTACAGGAGCAGGTTATAAAAACCATGCCCAGGGTGGTGCAGAAACAGGAGGGGGCTTGGGCGCCTGGGTGGCTCAGTTGGTTAAGCGACTGCCTTCGGCTCAGGCCATGATCCTGGAGTCCCGGGATCGAGTCCCACATCGGGCTCCCTGCTCAGCAGGGAGTCTGCTTCTCCCTCTGACCCTCTTCCCTCTCGTGCTTTCTATCTCTCATTCTCTCTCTCTCAAATAAATAAATAAAATCTTTAAAAAAAAAGAAAAAAAAAAAAAGAAACAGGAGGGGGCAGAAGAGGTGAGGTGCTACCAGTAAGGCTGGAGGCAGATAAAAGCCCAGAAGGAAGAAATAGGATTTCTGGGCCTAAAGCCTGTAAACTTGGACAGATGAACATTTCTCTCCACCAACCAAAAGTGAAAATAGGCAATCCATGTCCAACACTTCATTGAATATAGAAACTATGAAGATGTGCTACTAAGCAACACCAGGGCCATTCAGACAGAGGCCTGGGAAGAAGGCACCTATGACCAAACACTTGAGTTCTGTAGAAGAGGTGATAGCCAGTCCAGAAGATCCACTCAGCCCACCCAGCAGTTTTACCGAACTCCCCAGACCCAGAACTAATATGAGAAGAAAGGAGCCATTGACTGAAACATCCAGGTCAAAACCTGTTGATAGACCTCCTACTTTCCCTTCAGAAGAAGGTGCAGCTGTGATGGATATTATTATTATTGGAGAATGAAAAAGCAGATTTTAGAGGGAAAAAAATGCAGCCCGCATGAAGAATGGGAAAAAATACTAAGTTAACTAAAGCAAGTACCTTTTACAAGTGAAAGAGAATTTTTTCTTCTGCCATAAATAATCAATGTGCTGTTAAAAAAGTAAAATAAAACGGGGAAAAAATGACAGGGAAAAAGAAAATAGGGAACCTCCCTGAAACAAAGGGAATTTCAGCAGCTGCTTAAGAATATTCTTCAAAGTTCTGGCCCCAAAGTAGACTAACTAGAAAATTGGCTTCAGTTATCATGGCAATTAACCCAGGAAATGAATGAGGGAGAAAACCCCATACAACAAGTCCGGCAACATTCATCCAGGCCCCTCAAGATATATTTCAGATCTGACACGCAAAAGAAGAAGAAACAAAAAGAGGAGTGTCTCGGTACAAACAGAGTGGGGTATGTATAGGATCTTGGCAGGAACCTGTTCACAAGGGAGACAAAGGAGGGGAGATCACACGGAGTAAGACGACACAGGTAAGGCAGTGGACTGACAAAAGCAGAAGGGTCTGAGGCAGCTGAGCTGATGATGAGTGGGTGGACGCGAGAGGGTGAGGAGAGAGGTATTCTCAGGCGCCCTAAAGGAATATGGACAGATCAGGATTTGGGTATAGGGCCATAAAGACCTGACCATTTAGGATTGCAGTCCATTTTTCTGGTCAGACCTCATCCCCAAGCCCCCATTTTATATGGAGGACAATAGTGTTACAAAAGAAACAGACTTGGGAAGGAAGTATACAAGGTGTCAGGGTCAAACTGGCTTCAGTTTCCCAAGATGCATCCCAAGGGAATGTCGGATGGGATTGAGGATTTAGAGAAAAGATAGATAGTGACAGGCTCCTGGGCCAGACGTGTCCCTGCTGAACCCCAAGAGCATCACCTTGGATAGTCTGTGCCCCACGGACAGCTCCCTGGAACCATCATAATATCATCCCTGATGCAGGTGAGCATCCACAGCCTGTCAACCTCTTAGGCCTACCACATCTCATGAAGAGGGAGCCCTTGCCCGTCCTTCCTTTCAATTAAGATACATTTCCTTGTGAGATGGGAGAACTCTCCCCTGCACTGAGGTTGCATTTAATCTGGTGAACCAATGGTTTTTGTTTCCTTTTTAGGCCTTTTTCCAGATAGATCAGAAAGAAAGAGTAGAACAAAGGAGAAGAGTGAAAGCAACTCCTCAGCGCAAGGAAGGCAAGAGTCGGAGACTCACTGATGATGAGTCTCTCAACTCACTGTTACCTTGTCCTTTTATGGTTGCCCAAATGATGTTGCCAGGTGAAGTGGGGAGACCCTGGGCCCTGAGACCTTGACCCAGCTAGACCCAAAGGAATCCCCGAAGATTCTTGGTCTTATCATGAGAAGGAATGCAAGGACAGACATGCAGCAGAGCAGATGAGTAACAGCAGTGTGGAAGCTTATTAAAGCAAAAAGTACGCTCTCAAGATCTGAGAGCAGGCAAGCACAAGCTCTTGTATTCATTTTTGTCACTTTTCCCAAACAGGCCACCAAAAATGATGTGGTGTCATAGAGTGCAATGGTCAAGAAAGAATTCTTGAGACATTTTATGGTGTAACTCAGTAAATTTATTTAAGTATCATGGGGACAGGACCCATGGGCAGAAATAGCTGTGGAGCAACAGAATTCTAATGTAATTTCAGTACAATCCCAATTCAAATTTCTCCAGGATATTTTTGTGAAATGAAATGAACATATTCTAAGATTTTTTGGGAAAAGAATGTCCTAATAACTAAGTCCAGTTCTAAGAAACAGGAGCTAAGAGAAAGAAGTACTCCATCAGATTCTCATGTATAATCGTTTTTTAAAAAGCATTAAAATAGATTTGCAGGAAATGAAAAACAGATCAATAAAACAGAATGTAGGGGTTAATCACGTTTTATTATAAATAATAAATGTGGCACAATAACTCAATGAGAAGGATTGTTTGATCTATAGCACAGTAAATATTGGTTCATTGCCCATATATGCCTGTATAAACAGCTCATTAACAAATATAGTTATACTCCTACTTTGCATTGACAGGAGTGAGGAGGTGCTACCCCAAACTATGACAGTTTGGTGTACTGAATAAGCTAAAGGAGTTTGAGAAAACAGCAGAAGCAAAGTTACTTGGACCTTCCCCCTACCCTTCCTGTGACAGATCATAAAACCCAGAGGTACTTGCTCTCCCTTGACCTGGGGGCAAGGAGCATTCTTGTCTCCAAAGACACAAGGACACGGAAAGAATTTGAACAACTAGGCCTTCCTAAATTTCTCCCGGTTTAGTATACTTATCTCATATTCTATAACCTATCGTATTTCTCCATGAATACTCACTTTTCATCAAATGTAGCATAATGATACACAGGTCTGTTTCTTCAGATCTTCTTTCCTCATGCAGTTTCCTATATCATATAAAACCTATATGAAATAAACTTGTATGCTATTCTGTTGTCAATTTATCTTTGTCAGTTTAATTTTCAGACTCGGCCAAGGACCCTAAGAGGGCTGAGGAAAAGTTTTTCCTCCCCTAAAGCATCATATAAGCTAATTGGGTAGATTAGATTGTGTCTAAATTACATAGGTAAAGTTACAATACTAACAGAAAAAAGTATAGTAGGATATGTATGTGATCTAGAGTTTGCAAAAGGAAACCCAAGGAAAACTCAAATGCATGTAATAGTGAAACAACCGCAAAATTAAGGATTTTTATTGAATAATGACACAAAATATCAGTTTAAGTGACAGGTGATAAATTTGAAAAAAATGTACAGTAACAAAACCATTAAGTAAAACTGTTTTACCAACTTTTTTTTTAAGATTTTATTTATTTATTTGACGCACAGAGAGAGATAGCGAGAGAGAGAGAGAGAGAGAGAGAGAGCACAAGCAGGGGGAGCGACAGGCAGAGGGAGAAGCAGGCTTCCTGCATGAGCAGGGAGCCCCACGTGGGGCTCGATCCCAGGACCCTGGGATCATGACCTGAGCTGAAGGCAGCGGTTCAACCAACTGAGCCACCCAGGCGCCCTGTTTTATCAACTTTAAGATGACTTTGATTTTTAGAAATTTTATTTTATGTACTGCTAAGAAAGAAAAAAATGTTGCTAAATAAATTATGGTATAACATTCTATCATTACTTAGACTTTTTTATTTATAAACATCAAAACCATTCATTTAAATTTATTTGAATATGAAAGTACTGTCTATAGGAAAAGCAATGGCCAAGTTCATATGTTATAAGATCCATCTTAATTACTGAGATGTTTTAATGTGTAATTTAGGTGCATCTTATATATGGCATATAATGCTATCTAGAATAAATAAGAATCCCTGTAAATCAGCAAGAAATGCATTGATATCTAATTGGAAAATAGGAAAATAATTTGGATAAGCAATTCACAAAAAGGAAAGCCTAATTAGCTATTATAATACAAAGAGGTATATCAGATAATTGCAAATTTTAAACACTAGATGCTTTTTAAAGCCATCAGATAGGCAACAATTGGAAAATTGTATAATACAGTAATATGCTAGTACATATTTAATCTCAATATTTATTCTAATGTAATCTTTTTTCCACTCCTAGGTGTATGTATAAACTCACAGAATCCCAGAAACTTGTACAGAAATATTTCTCACAATATATACTAACAAAGAGTGGGGTACCTGGGTGGCTCAGTCAAGCTGCCGATGCTTCATTTCAGTTCAGGTCAGATCTTAGGGTCCTGGGATCAAGCCCCGTATCAGGCTCTGTGCTCAGCATGGAGTCTGCTTGGGATTCTCTCCTTACCTCTCTGTCTGTCCCTCTCCACCATTCTCTCTTTCTCTCTCTCTCAAATAAATAAATCTTAAAAGCAAAACAAAATGAAAAACACAGTATATAATATGTGTTCATCATTAGGAGAATGGACAGAGAAACTGTGGGAGTGACACACCATAGGATGCTCTTCAGCTACCAGAAACAAAGAGCTATTGGCATACAGCAACTGCCGCATACACTACTTTGTGTATTCTTAAGACAGAATTTAATAAAATATGATATAAAGTGTGAATGAGTTTAAGGCAGATACATTTATCTAAATCAAAAGTTATAATCAAAAATATACTTTGCAAAGATACATGGCTAGTTAAGGGCATATAACAAAGACATTAGTGGGATGCAGTTGAAATGGCAAATGGAAACAAAAATAAAGAAATCCTAAAAAAATAATAAAAATAACAAAAACCTAGCTTTAGGGACAAAGGACGGAAGTAACATAAAATGAGGAGCATGATTAACTCAGTTTTTACTTTAACCAGTCATATCCACAGAACTACATTCTTCCTCTTGATTCTTCAGTTTCCTATTACCTCAGCAACTATTTTTTGTCTTGATGAAAAATGTGCAGTGACAGACAAGATTCACTGATTTGGACATTTTGATATTTGTTATACATGCGTCTTGACTAACCAAAACTTTCTAACCGGTTACCTTTTCACTTTGCTTCCTTTTCCATAGGTACCATTAGAAAAATGTCTTTTTCTCTCTTACAGTCAATTACACAATTAAAAGTTGGTGCAATTTTCATTATTCTCAGATTTTTACCTTGTTTTATAGGCAGTGTATGGGTTGGTCTGTAAAGGGGCTAACATAGGGAATATGGGATTATAGACATGAAAGTTCTTAATGCTTTTAGGATGTAAAGTACTCAGACTAAACAAAGCCTTTATCTTTAGTATTAGGTGGTTCAATTTGACATAATTTTTTAAAGATTTTATTTATTTATTCATGAGAGACAGAGAGAGAGAGAGAGAGGCAGAGGGAGAAGCAGGGTCCCCTCTGAGCAGGGAGCTCGATGCGACCCCGATCCCAGAACCCTGGGATCATGACCTGAGCTGAAGGCAGACGCTTAACCATCTGAGCCACCCAGGTGCCCCAATTTGACATAATTAAAGCATCAAGAGAATTAACAAATATAAGGGGAACAAATCATTCTGATGAAATTCAAAAGGAAAACTTGCTTCAGATTCCTTTATTCTCTTTAGAAGTGCATACAAGGTCAGACAAGGGGAAAAGATTAGACAGAATTTATAGTAAAACTATATTTGTTTTATAAATACCTGGCATACAGAATTTGGAAATTAAATGAGGATACACAGTAAAATTTAAATCTTCCTTAACGTTTCTCCAAGTTTTCTTCCTCTGAGGGATTCACTAATATTAGAGTTTTGTGTTCTTTTTAAGGACGTTTCACAGATATGCCCACGTTTGTATATATACACGTATTTGAATATAGATAGATATAGCTTTTAAAATTCCTGACTGGTTCATTGACATTTTATTCATCCAAAATAACTCTTTGTAAAATGAGACAAAATAAGAAATTTTGAATGAGTATAGAAATGCTTTACCAACCACAAAAAGTAGCTATTATGAGACCACGAGGTGCTGGTAACCCGGTTTAGTGTCTGGTTGCAACCTCAGTCATTTTGTACTGAATCTCCCCAGCCACTTCCTGTGTTTAGCTCACCCGTACAGAAGTTCATTAGGCACAGACCTGTTAAAGTTTCACACTGAGGCTTACAAACCCTACTGTTATTTGAAAAGTTCATGCCCTGGTTGCAACAAAAACTCTGAAATTTTAACTAGCAATACGTTGAGGGACCAATTTCCTTTTAAGCTCCAGGAACCATAGCTCTAATCCTCATGTAGTGCAAAAAGTTTTTCATGCATACAAAAGTTTCTCGTTATTGAGACTAGAAATTTCTTTCCAAATTGACTCTTATATTCTCCTTATACTGCAAAAGGGCAAAGGGTAGGAATTTATTCCCTCTAATAAAATTTGATTATAAAATATAGATATCTGAAACTAATGCTATGTTATCTCTCCCTACCTTTCTCTCTCCCTCTCTCTGTACACACACACACACACACACACACACACACACACACACAAAAAATATGTACATAGATACATATACATACTGCTGACACTTGAACAATGTGGGGGTTAGAGGTGCCGACTCCCTATGTGGCAGAAAATTAGCATATAATTTTTCACTCCCCAAACTTCCCCAAAACTTAATTTCTAATAGCCTAATGTTGACTGGAAACCTCACTAATAACATAAACAGATGATCAACACACAATAGTATGCTATATATATTATATACTGTGTTCTTAAAATAACCTAGAGAAAATAAAATGTTATTAAGAAAATCATAAAGTACATTTACAGTACATATATGATTTTGCATATATGATGAAAATTGGATTTTTGTGTGTTGACAGTATCAGAGCTCACCTAAGACATGAAATGCCACAAAAGAAAATAATTATTATTCTGATGTTATTTAACAACTATTTACTGATGCACAGGTATTTCTAAAAAGTTTTAAATACCTCTCTCGTTTGACATTATTAATATACCATTTCTCTACCAAAATAGGCACTCTTTCTTAGTTGCTTTTAGTGATACCAAAAATATTTTATTATCTTCTGTGCTCTTAGGAACTTCAAAATGACAAAAAGAAAAAAGAAATCTGGGAAATTGGCCATAAACTTAAAATCCAAGAGTATAATGTCCCTAAAAAGACATATACTTCCAGTTGCTAAAGGAATAACAGATGTAAATTTTCCAATTAGTTTTAATAGGGAAGAATCTATCCTTCCCTAGAAAAATTAAATATACTCATTATCAGAAAAGTGTTTTACCTTGATGCCATTTGATTATATGGTGGAGAACATTTCTTTCGACATTTAAGCTTCTGGTAAAATGGAAACTGTGGAGCAATAAGTAA
This sequence comes from Callorhinus ursinus, assembly GCF_003265705.2. Classification (NCBI taxonomy): domain Eukaryota; kingdom Metazoa; phylum Chordata; class Mammalia; order Carnivora; family Otariidae; genus Callorhinus; species Callorhinus ursinus. The sequence continues at coordinate 58,854,336 of NW_027397067.1, read as the reverse complement.
TTCCAACCCAGCCCTTGAAAGCTCACTGCATCATTTGCTAAATTTGCACATCCAGAGAGGAGATACAAGTATGGAGCAGCTCATGAATTCTCAATCATATGCAAGCCTCTACAAAAGTCCTTGAAGCAGTCATATAGAATCTGCCATATGCTGATAACTGCATTCAGAAAACTCACTCATCATAAGAAAGGATGATGAATAGTTATGCTGAGTCAGTGGTTACAAGTTGGCAATAAACTTGGAGAAAATTGAGGTCATTTGTTAGACTGTACAGTATAAAGCTTTGCCTTGAGACTCAAAAAATTTCATTGATGAAGTAGAATTGAAAGTGGTTATAGAATACTACTTCTGGGGCTGAATTCTGCAAAATGGTATACAAAAAGCGAGGAATATTGGCCAACCCAGTACTTTATTGCTAAGCAGTAGATAAGGTATCAACAATAGGACCTCAAATTTCAGAATGAACTAAATAGACCAAATTTTGCCTCCATTTCTGGAGTTTAGTCAGAGGCATGAAAACTACAATTTTGAATCTCAAAATTATTTTTTTGATACAACTAAGCTCTAAATTACATTAATCTGATTAAATTTCACAACTATACAATGAAGAACCACATGCAGAAAGTCTGTGTTAGTAACTACACAGTAAAGGATGTGATTTTGCTTTCAAGAAAGGAATATACTTACTGACTCCCATAACTTTCTCCTGGTACATGATCCAACATATTACTGATATTTAATTCCTTATTCCTCATTCCCCCTTGAGTATAATATATTCTAGTTCAGGAATCCATTGGTATTCATCTTTGTGTTCTTAATTTCTAAGATAAGTACAATATAAACTAGGAATAATTTATCCTTGAGGTGATTGATCTAAAATGATCAATTTGCTATTGTTTCTGAGATTATATCCACTGGTGCAAACATTTCAGAACATCTTGGAAGTGTTATGATCTGCACTATACAAATTCATCATTCACTGTGCTCGAAAACAGAGTTACGTTTCTTGTAAAGGGAGTACTGACCCACACATGGCTTCTTTTCCTCTGATTTTTTTTTTCCTGTTTTCTTCTTTCTTTTTTAGGTCTCTCTTTACCTTATATTTTCTTCTCTTCCTTTCTTCTTCACATTGAAGTAATTTCCTCTAATAATCTCACTGACTTTAAATATTCAACAGCTACTTCTTTTTTATTGGCATATAATTGACGTATAACATTATATGAGTTTCAAGCATACAACATACTGATTTGATATTTGTATACGTTGAGAAATAATCACCACAATTGTCACCATACAGTGTTAAAAATTTTGCTTGTAATGAGAACTTCTAAGATTCACTCTCCTAACAACTTATAAATATGTAATACAATATTACTGACTATAGTCTCTATGCTGCACATTACACCCCCATGACTTATTTATTTTATGACTGGAAGTTTGTACCTCTTGATCCCCTTCATGTATTTTCCTATCCCTCAACCCCACTTCCTTCTCGCAACCATCAGTCTGTTCTCTGCCTCTATAATTTTGTTTTGTTTGTTCATTTGTTTTTAACATTATACCCTGAGGGTCCATCCATGTTATTGCAAATAACACAATTTCATTCTTTTTTATGACTGAGTAGTATTTCACTGGATATATATCCCATATCTTCTTTATCCATTCATCCATTAATGGACACTTAGACTGCTTTCATATCTTGGGTATTGTAAATGATGTTGCAATGAACATAGGGGAACATACATCTTTTTGAATTAGTGTTTTCATTTTCTTCCAATAAATGCTCAGAAGTAGAATTGCTAGATCATATGGTAAGTTCTATTTTTAATTTTGTGAGGAAGCTCCATACTGTTTTCCATAGTGGCTGCACCAATTTACAGTCCCGCCCACAGTGCACAAGGGTTCCTTTTCTTCTATCCTCTGCCAACACTTGATATTCCTTATCATTTTGACCTTAGCCATTCTGACTGGTGCAAGGTGATGTCTCATGGTGGTTTTAATTTGCATTTCCCTGATGTTTAGGTATGTTGAGCATGTTTTTATATGTCTGTTGGCCACCTGTATGTCTTCTTTGGAAAAATGTCTGTTCAGGTCCTTTGTCTATTTTTTAAATCCAATTCTTTGTTTTTGTTTTTGTTTTGTGTGTGTGTGTGTGTGTGTGTGTGTGTTGAGTGTTGAATTGCATAAGTTCTTCATATATTTTGGATGTTAACCCCTTATTGGATATATGATTTATAAATATTTTCTCCCATTCAGCAGGTTGCCTTTTCATTTTGTTGATGATTTCCTACTCTGTATAGAAGCTTTTTAGTTTAATGTAGGCCCATTATTATATTTTTATTTTTGTTGCCCTTGCTTTTAGGAGTCAAATCCAAAAAATCACATTAAGACTCTTATCAAGGAGCCTAGTGCATATGTTTTCTTTCAGGAGTTTTATGATTTCAAGCCTTACATTCAAGTCTTTAATCCATCTTGATTTAATTTTTGTTTATGGTGTAAGACAGGCTCCAGTTTCAATCTTTCACATGTGGCTGTCCAGTTGTCCTAATACTACTGATTGAAGAGAATGTCTTTTACCCACTATTTATTCTTGCCTCCTTTGTCATAATTTAATTGACCATGTATATGGAGTTTTATTTCTGGGCTCGCTATTTGATTTTATTGACCTATGTGTCTGTTTTATGCTAATACCATGCTGTTTGATTACTACAGCTTTTTAATATAGTTTGAAATCAGGGAGTATGATGCCTCCACTTTGTTCTTTTGTCTCAAGATTGCTTTGGGTCTTTGGAATCTTCTGTGGTTCCATACAAATTTTAGGATTGGTTTTTGTGAAAAATGCTGTTGGAATGTTGATAAGAATTATATTGAGTCTGTAGAATACTTTGGGTAACATGGACGGTTTAACACTATTAATTCTTCCAATCTATGAACACAGGGTATCTTTCCATTTATTTGTGTCTTCTAACAGCTACTTGTATGTAAGTGATTTATAACACATATTTTGAACTCTCAGTGTGTTTCTTAGTTCTATTTTGAAAACTTCTTATTGCTGATTGACATCTTTGCTTGGATATCAAAATTAAATCAATTACTCAGTATGTTCTTAATTGAATTTGTAATTTTCTCCTCCTATTTGTATCCCTCCACATAAGCTTTTACAATCTATACACCTATTTTTGTTATTGACATTATTATTGTGTAAATTTGAAATTTTTACAAGTTCATGAACTGTAAGTAAATTGCAGACATAATATAGTATTATACTGTATCTCTCCGCCTTTCACAAATTCTTTATCTTTAATTCAAGTGTAGTGGTTTTACGTAAAGATGCAAGCTTTGTGGTTTACCGACATGGATTCTTATCAGAATACTTGGTTTTACTAACTCTATGCCCAGCTTTAAGTCTCGGTTTTCTCATGTATAATATAGATATCATAATAACTGCTGCACATTGTTGTAATGATTAAGTGAGATAATAGTGGAAGAGAGCGAGTGGTTAATAGCATTTGTAAAGTAGCAAACTTCAATACATTGTAATTTTATTTATTAGCAAAGTTACCCCAGTGTACCAGCTCATCAGTTCTTTATTATGAATATTTTAATTACATAAACCTAAAAATACAGCAAATTAAAAGAATCTCATGGTGAAAACCCACATGCCTGACACCTAATTTCTGCCATTAATATTTTACTATAGTTGCTTATCACCTATCATTCTACCCACCCTTTGATCTATGCATCAATCTGTCTTATTTCAAAGTAAATGCAAATATCAGTGGACTATCTGTACTTTATACTCCAGCATGCATATTTAGCATTTACATTTGCTTTCTAGTTTTACTTTTGATGTAATATATATCTAATGCTATATAGAATGATATAATACATACGGAGATTTGCCTTTCATTCAGCAAAATTCTTTCGAGATTCATCCATGGTGTTTGTATCCATAATTTACTTTATGAAAAATGACAGCTTGTTTATCCACTCTGCTATTGATGGACACCTAGGAGGTTCCCAGTTTGGGGCTAGTATGAATGAGATTCTCTGAAAATTCTTAGATATAGCCATATGTTTTCATTTTTCCTGCATACATACTTTGTGATAGAACTGCTACATTATAGGACAGATATATGTTTAGGAATGTAAGAAGCTACTAATTTTTTCCTACAGTGGTTGTACAATTAACATTCCTATAAACTATGTATGAGATTTCATACATACATACATTACTTGCTCACATTTGGTTTTGTCTGTCCTTGCATTAGTTTCTGGTAGCTGAGGTTGTTCTGAAGTCTCTCTGATTTTTCAGTTCAGAAAAATCTTCAGTTTTATTTTAGTTTGCCCAACTGATACTGATTTGTCTTGCACCCTGACTAACAGCCATAAAAATGGTTGCTCACTCAGTGTCATTCCCTTTTTCCAAATTTAGACTCCCTTCTAGAATCTGCCTGCTTTTGATCATGTTCCAATTGCTTTAAGCTTCATTTATTTCCTCAGATTTTATAATTATCTGTGAGAGGGTTATGCCCAGTAGGAACTTGCTCAGCCATACTGGAAGGTGAATGCATCAAGTCTTATAGGCCTATTTCAGTATCATTCTAATTGTTCTTCTGCATTTCATTTTTCAAAAATTTCCTACCCATCATTAGCATCAATCCCAAATGAAACATATTAATGCACATAAGCCTTTCCTCTGTTAAAAATATCTTTGATGGTTCCTTTACTTATGGAAAAAAATAGTTCCAAATCCCACAGTCTTAGTTTAGTGTTTAGGATTCTTCATTATCCAAATCTATACCAGTTTTTGATGTATTTTCTCACAATACAGATAGTTTGTGAGACAAAAGTTCTACCAAAAACCATTTTTTTCAAAATATTCTACATGATTACTACTGAGACAATACTTATAATTTTGACCTCTAATTTTAATCTAGATTGTTTGGATTTGAGTTCCAGCTCTATCATTTATTAACTATTTGATCTTTGGCAGTGGCCACTCCAATAATAGTAAGAATGTTAATAATAATATTGGGCGCCGGGGTGGCACCATTGGTTAAGTGGCAAACTCTTAGTTTTGGCTCAGGTGATGATCTCGGGGTCCTGGAACTGAACCCTGCGGCAGGCTCCACGCTCAGCATGGAGTCGGCATCAGGGTTCTCTCTCTCCCTCTGCTCCTCTCCCTGCTCACTTGTATGCTCTCTCTCTCTCTAAAATAAATAACTCTTTTAAAAAATAATAATACCAGTTATGATTTATTAAATGTTTACTATATTGGAGAAATCTTTTTACTAAAAGTTATAGAATAAACACCCAATTTTAGATAAGACTATTAATATGTTGCTTAATCTATATACCTTCTTCCTCAGTAAGATGAAGCTTTCCAAATTAAAAGGGAGAAAAATTTTTTTAAACTACACAGGAGAGGAGTTAACCAAGACAGTGACATAGGAAGCTCTTGAGCTCCCTTCCTTCCATAGACATGCTGAACATACAGCTACATGTAGAGAGACTCCCTCTGAGAGGGGAAACTAGCTGAACCACTCATAAACATTAAATGAATAGAAAATACCCACTTTGAACCAAGTAGGAAAGACAGATAAACTCTCAGCATAAACCCCACACACAGCACAGTGACATGGAATCCTGAGGGAACTCCCAACTTCTCCCTGAGGAGTGAAGGACTTGACCTCACACCTAGAGCCCCAACTTTGTTTTTTGTTTTTGTTTTTGTTTTTTTTTTTAATTTGACAGAGAGAGAGAGATAGTGAGAGCAGGAACACAAGCAGGGGGAGTGGGTGAGGGAGAAGCAGGCTTCCCGCTGAGCAGGGAGCCTGATGTGCGGCTTGATCACAGGACTCTGGGATCATGACCCAAGCTGAAGGCAAATGCTTAATGACTGAGCCACCCAGGCACCCAAGCCCCAACTTTAAAGACTCCCACCTGAGGGACAGTTTCCCAAACATCAAGCTCTGAAAGCCAATGGGGCTTATGTCCAGGAGACACATAAAACTATATCAAACAAAAGCAATTCCTAATGGGCATGCTAGCATACCACAGCTATCCCCACTAGGGCTCAGTGCAGAGGCAGCTGGCAAAACCACCCATCTCCCAGTCTTCCCTTGACAGGGGTATATCTGCATGCTTTATAAGCTGCTGCCTGAGGGCCAGCTTTCTAATTTAGCAGGAACTAGGAGCTGGCTGTGCTATTTCTCAAAGACCGTGAAGCCAGCAGATACCTCTCTGGCTCTCTCTTCCCGGCTTGCTCCAGTAATAAAACCAAGTCACCAGTTACTTCCCTAGAAGGAGCTTATACACACATCTGGTGCTCCAGCTTTTGTAGCTGCCACCTGAACAGCATGCATCCAAATTTCCTGGTCTAATAGCCAAAGTGGCTTGTATCCATAAGTCCCACACGACAAAAGCAAACCAAGAAACCGTCTAAATTGGCACAGGTGTCCCTCTCCCATCCCCACCTCACCACATCATAGCTCTACACCTGGGCCCAGCACAGAGGGAGCAAACAAAAAAGTCCATCTCCTGGTTTTTCTGTGGAAAGGGCTTAACTATATACTTTCCTAACATACTCTTCCCATCTAGAAGGTGACAGTGATCTTTGGGACACTGATGAGTCTAGACATACACTAAACTACTGAAAGTCACCAAGTACAAAAAAAGGTGGCTTGGACAACACAAAGGTTTGAGAGACAACTGAGAGCTCTGGACAGGCTCGTTGGTGAGATTCATCTCCTACATGAGACCATTCGGTGAAGATTGGGAGAGGTGGCTGTTTTTTTGTTTGTTTTTTTTTAAGATTTTATTTATCTGTTTGACAGAGAGAGACACAGTAAGAGAGGGAACACAAGCAGAAGACAGAGGGAGAGGGAGAAGCAGAATTCCCGCTGAGCAGGGAGCCCAATGCGGGGCTCAATCCCAGGACCCTGGGATCAGACCTGAGCCAAAGGCAGACGCTTAACGACTGAGCCACCCGGGTGCCCCAAGAGCTGAATGTTTTATCTAATGTGTAGAAAGCAACACAGAAGGTCAAGGAAAATGAAGAAATAGAATATGTTCCAAACAAAAGAACAAGTATCCAGAAACAGGGTTTTTTTTTTAAGTATTTAAATTCCAGTTAGTTAACACAGTGTCATATTAGTTTCAGGTGTACAATATAGTGATTCAACACTTCCATACAACAGGCAGTGCTCATCACAGGTGCGCTCCTTAATCCCCATCGCCTATTTCTGGTAACCATCAGTTTGTTCTCTAGAGTTAAGAGTCTGTTTCTTGGTTTTCCTCTCTCTCTCTCTTTTTTCCTTTGCTCATTTGTTTTGTTTCTTAAATTTCACATATAAGTGAAATTGTATAGTATTTGTCTTTCTCTGACTGACTTAATCCAGAAACAGAACTTAATGAAACAGAGATAAGTGATTCTCTGATAGAGGGTTCAAAATAATGGTCATAAAGATGCTCATCTAAGAGCAATGTATGACCAAAGTGAGAATTTCAACAAGAAGTAGAAAATAAACAAATATCCTAAACAGAAATCACGGAGCTGAAGAATATAAAACCAAAATAAAGTCCCTTGCTATTATTGTATTGCTGTCTGTTTCTCCCCTCAGATCCATTAATATTTGCTTAATATATTTATATTATGTTGGGGGTATAAATATTTACAAATGTTATAACCTCTTAATGAATTAACCCCTGGAATGAAACTACTTAGGTGTCCTTTGGCAGATGAAGGATAAAGAGAATGTGGGATGTATCTCTATATCATCTATCTCTATCTCTATCTATCTATGTATATATTTATATAAAATGGAATATTATTCAACCTTTAAAAAGAAGGCAGTCCTGTCATTTGTGACAACATTGATGAACGTGGGGGGCATTGTGCTAAATGAAATAAGCTAGACAGAGAACAACAAATACTTCATGTTATCACTTATAGGTGAAATTAAAAAAAAAAAAAAGTTGAATTCGTGGAATCAGAGAGTAGAAAAGTGGTTGCCAGAGGCTGAAATTAGGGAAAATAGGGAGAGGTTAATAAAAGGGTACAAACTTTCAGTTATAAGGTGAATACAGTCTTAGTATCTAATGTATAACATGGTGATTATAGTTGATAACACTGTATTGTATAATTGAAATTTGCTGAGAGAGTAGAACTTCAATATTCATACACACATGCAAAGCCAAAGATGAGAGGTCATGGATGTGTTATTAACTCCATGTGGGGAACCCATTCACAATGTAGACATCTATCAAATTATAACATTGTACACTTTAAATATCTTACAATTATACTTGTCAATTATACTTCACTAAAGGAAAAATTACACAGGAGATAGGATCAAATGCCTCATAATAATCTCAAATAGACATTTAGTATTTTGTTTTCCAATCAGAATTATTTGCAAATTAATTTCTAACATGTAGAATTTATCCAACCAAATTTCTCATTAACCTCTAAATTGCCAGACTAATTGTTGGAAATTGAACTTAAGAAAGATAAATTTAATCTCCAAATGAAAAGTAATTTTTCCAACAGTGTGAATTTTGATGAGCTCTGTATGCAGCATAGTTCAGTTTATCTACCTGATTAGCCATATTCCAGATGAAATAAAAGAACTGTGTTTGTAGAATTTTTTTTGCTTTTTCCTAAAATTCTTACCAGTTGAAGCATGTGATACGAATGAAAAAAAGTGTTTTCCTCACATAGAGTTTAAGTATAAGGTAGAGGAGTCAGGAATGTAAAGTTTTATAAGCAATTACATTTTATTAAAGTTTAAGAAGATATAAATAATAGTTTATGATATGTGTTTGACATTACACTATTCAAATCCAAATAGACAACACCAAAAAATACTATAAAAAGACAACATATACCTGAGGAAGGGTAGATAGCACAATGATACTTACCAAAGAGGAATATATTCTTTTTTAGAGGCATAATTCTTGGTCTCAGGATATGAAATCTGATAGAGTTCTACTTAAATATGATTTTCTATGCTATGCTCTAGAGGAAGTTATCAATGAATCTCAAAATTTTATGTGATTGATACTGTTTTTGAAAATGCATGGAAAGTTGAATTCATGCATAAAAATTCACCCGTTAAACAAATTCTTTAAATTTTAAACTATTGATAAGGGAAATCTGTGTCCTAAGATGGCCGACCGAGCCAGCAAAGGAGTCCCAGCCCCTGCCCTGGGGCTCTTCCGGGTTCTTCTCCCTGCCCCGCTTCCCCCACGTGCCAAGAGTGCCCAGTATATGGAAGTAGAAGTGTATAAATTACCCCCTTTGTGCTTAGGGCTTAGAACTTTGGAGATCACTCTCCTCTGAGCCCTCCAGCGTTATATAAACCTCCTATCCTCCAAGATCTCTGGGTGCCACTTGGTTCTTCAGTCGGGCACTCCAGTCCAGGTTCTGTAACACTATCAATGGACCTAAAGTATTATATCGGCAAAGAGAGGGTGAAGATATCAGTGACTGCTCTCTTGTGTCCATACTACAGATATCTGTGAAAAGGATTGTACCAATATAAAGGAAATATTTCCTAATGTGTCTAGTGTATTCAATTCATACCACTCTACAGAGAAATTTGGAAGGATCCTCTTTTAAGAAATATCTCTGAATTAAGGAAAAGATCAAGCACCAACAAGGGAGGATGGCTTATTTTTTCCTGTGTTAACCATTTTCTGATCATCCATTATGGAGCTCAGTTGGAGAGCTTCATCAGTTAGTTACCATGTTATTCTATAAGACAAAATAGTATACATAAATTCCCTCTAGTTGCAAAAGAACTGATATAACTTCCTTTTATTTATCATAGTTCTCAAAAAGTCCATGCTACTGTAAAGGAATCTTCGCTTTGGTAAAAACAATATAGTATATTTTTTTTGCATTTTTTGCAGGAACAAATCTTTTTCACAAATTTTAGCTACCTTTTGTAAGTGCATTGTATCAAAGAAGTAGTTTAAAACAAGGAATGTCCATAGCTCTTCTCTTTGTATGGAAAGAATATATAAAGTAACATCTGAACTATTAACTGCCAGGAATGGCCAGCAATCCCTGTACCGAGGGAGGAAAGATGACTCCAAACTTTGCTGTGAAAGAGAGAAGGCAAGGGGGGGTCAACGCTCAGAGACAAAGACCCTTTGCTCTTCTTTGCTCCCGCTTTTAGTGGTCCTTCAGGGTAATCACAAATCCTTATCACTGGTTCTCAAGCACATGATGTGTGACAAGGGGTCTTACTGAAACTGACAGAATTTATGGGAAAGATAAGATATGCTAATCTGCGTGTGCTACTAAACATAGCCCAAGGGACAATGCATACAACTTAGATCACAGGGAGGCTGTTTGGGCTTAGAAAGCTTCAGGGAAGGCAACTCCCTGTCGCATTCCCACAGCAGAGTGGTCACGCGGGCCTCGGCATTCCAAAGGCCCACACCTTTCTCTGAAACCTTCCCTGCCCTGAGCGGCTTCTGTGTTACATTTCAGCAAGCCAGGTATTATGGCTGACTTCACGCTCTGCATTAACCCCAACATATAACACTGTATGTTAACTAACTGAAATTAAAATAAAAACTTAAAAAAATTAAAATATGTAAAGTATATTTAGAAGCATTTAGCCATTGGGCTAAGGAAAAAAAACAAACCCTAACTAATAAAAGTACTTATTACGAAGTATTCAAATATACACTCTACCTCAAGTAATGATCACATTTTTAAGGTCTTTCATCTTTGTAAAGGGATTAAATGAAAACTGGGGTTTTTTTGTTTGGTTGGTTGGTTTCAGGCATGATTTTCTATAGGTAAATAAAGAATATTCAGTTAAATTTGGCACTGCCTTAATTGAATATTTTGTTTGGTTTAATGTTTCATAATATGAGGTGATTAACTCTTGATGCCCTGTTGTAAATTTATGTTTTTCATCCAGTGGTTTAGTCAGTTTTTTTTAATGTAATTTAGTAACATTTCCTTTGATCTTAAAAAAAAGAACTCAGAAAAGCGTATAAAAAGATTTCTTCCTGTATAGTGTTGTATCAGTGACTTACTGAATTACTTCCAGTCTCACTTCCATCCCCACTTGTTGAGCATTTGTTCTGAGTCAGGCTATAATTGGCAATGTGTGAAAATGCAAGGAAAAAAAAGGTAATGGCCAAAGATCTTTGTAAATTCGCATCCAAGAGGTTTCCTGGTGTTCTAACATGTTATTAAACTATTGACAGTTTGAAGAAAAATCAGTATTTATCAACATCTAGGCCTTATTTTGAGTTGAAAGTCTATGTTCTAGCATAACCAGATTTTTAAAATCTGTGTGTTAATTAATTTATTCAAATAGCCATGTATTGTGTATCATCAACCATGCATTTGGAACAATAATGCACAAGAAATTCTTTTAGTTTGAAGGAATTAGAAAACATAAAAAAGATTCTTCTGTTATAGGATTCTTCTATTACAGGAGTGGATAGTCTAGTAAAAAATACCATCATTCCATAGATTTTGTTACATTCATTATTGGGTACACACAAATATAGATAAAATTGTTTTTAAATAAGTAATACCAAATTAACAGAAAACCATAATATGTGCTGGGCTGTGGACTCTGTGCTATGAATACAAAAAATAGTAACAATTACATCAATAGAAATATTGATGATAATAATGACTACTGGCAATTGTTAAATGCTTATACTCTGCCAGATAAGTTAATCACTTATATGCATTATCTATTTTAAATGTTTTTCTTTTAATATGTTTGGATTCACTTTTATAGTGAATTGTTGATTATTTTTGCATCATATTCATAAGGCATATGATGTGTCATTTTCTTTTCTTGTGTTGTCTTTGTCTGGCTTTGGTGTCGGAGTACATCTGGCCTCCGAGTGACTTAAGATGTGCTGCCTCCTCTTATACTTTTTGGGACAAGTTTGAGAAGGGCTCCTACTAATCTTTTAAATGTTTGGAAAAATTCACGAATGAACTCATCAATCTTGGACTTTTCTCTGCCAGATTATTTTTTATTACTGATTCAATGTCTTTATTTGTTATAGGTCTGTTCAGACATTTTATTTCTTCTTGAGTCAGTTTTGCTAATTTGAGGATTTTAAGGAATTTGTGAATTCTGGCTAGGTTATCTCATTTGTTGAGGTATAATTTTTTATAGAATTCTTTTATAACACTTTTTATTTCCCTAGCTCAGTATTCGGCTAGGAAAGTAAATGTTTGAAAAGAAGAATTACCTAAGACAGGTCATAACAGCCCTGTTATGATGAATGAATCAGATCTTACATGGAAATCTGAAAGCTATGCATATGCAGGTGCTGGAATAGGACTGAGATACAGGGCTAGGGCTAGATACAGGGCTGGAGAAGGACTGAGATACAGGCTAGGACTAAGTCCATGGAAAATTGTTGGCTTTTTTGGCCTTATCTCTATAAATTTGCAGTGAAATATATGATGGTGGGCTTGAGTTTGCTATTGGTTGTCCTGGCTAACAGTTGAGAAGGAGATACAAATATAAAGCTTAGGAACAGCAAGAACAAAATGGCACCACTCTCAACACTCAACCAATGGCAATCTTCAGAACTTAATAGATATTGTTTCACTTTCAACTTCCAAATATTGTGCAACTTCACTTTGAGTCTAAAAATTGGAACCATATGGGAAAAAAGATTCTGGAAACCAAATTGATGGTAAGACAATCAACCCAATATGTTAATCCCAAACTAAAGCTGTAATGGGAGATACTATTGTTGTACCGATTCTTCCTATAAGAATTAGCCACTATACCAAAATAAAAAATTCTTTCTATGATAGGTTGGACAAAAAACAGACATTAATGAGAGAGGAACTGAAAGAAAGATTCCTTGATCATATTCTCTAGTAGCTGCACCAATGTGCATCCTGGGCATTGTTTATAAAAGAAAAATAAAGTTAAGGCAGTGAAATCTGGTTGTCTAATATATGGAGCCAAAGACAGTCCTAATGGATAGACAGTTTGGTACTGGAAGTATAGCACCAAAAAGAATGGCAACTTCACCAGAGATTAATGCCCTATCTCCAAGATCATGACACCTCTATGGAAGAGTATGTGAATTAAATGTTTCCTGAGATCCATCTAAGTATTAGTGTGACAGCTCTTGGAAGAAGATCTAGATAGAACAAGACATTATAGCATAAAAGGAAATAACAATCAGCTATACAAATTAGGGTAGGAAAGATGGATTTGTTTTTTATGGCAAGCAACATTGAGACCCATAAACCCAGTGGTTAATCCTGTCTTCTAAGATCTTTGATAGTGAATAATATTGAAGATTTTATTTGGTAATATAAGGAATAAATGATATAAGAGATTAGCAATTGCCTGCAAAGATATATCAAAAGAAAAATAGGAAAGTGAAGTGTACAAATCTAATTAATTAAGAAGCTTGTATACTTCATCAGCCTCAAAGCTGTAAATTGGATGGGCGCCTGGGTGGCTCAGTTGGTTAAGCGACTGCCTTTGGCTCAGGTCATGATCCTGGAGTCCCTGGATCGAGTCCCGCATCGGGCTCCCTGCTCAGCAGGGAGTCTGCTTCTCCCTCTCACCCTCCCCCCATCTCATGTGCTTTCTCTCTCATTCTCTCTGTCTCTCAAATAAATAAATAAAATCTTTAAAAAAAAAAAAAAGCTGTAAATTGGAGTGTTGATTTGAGAAAGTGTGGGTGTCAAAGATCACTGGTGGAATGGAGTCTGCAGTCCCAAACATGCCTCCAGAGGTACTAGCCTTAAGTTGAGGATTAGAGATCAAAATAATCAGGTTAGCTCCATTCTTTCCATATAGAATAATGGTCTTTGAATGAAAGAATTGCTGCCAACTGAGGATGTCATGTTTCTCTCTATGAATCAGAGGAAGAGATGATGGACAAAAACAATATGGAAGGTAATGTTAATATGCAGTAGTGATATTTAACTCAATTCTTAAATGAAGACAAGGAAAACTATTTAAATGAACATAATAGAAACGTGTATATTAAGTTTTTTGTGCCTATCCAAATCATTATCAATCAAACGATCTGTTTTAGTTTTTTAGGAAATCTTCTAGTTCTTAATTGTTTATTCCTCAAGTAGCACCTCTTCACAACTCAAGCATAACTTGATGATAGTGGAAAGGCAGGATGATATGGTGGCATGTGCCCAGACCTGGAAAAACAACTGCACAAAGGAAAAAAGAGGCAAACACAAAAAAACCCAGACTCTTAAATACAGAGAACCAACTGGAAGTTACCACAGAGGAGGTGGGTGGGGGAGATGGATGAAAATGATAAAGGGGATTAAGAGCACACTTATTCAGATGAGCACTGAGTTATGTACAGAATTGCTGAATCATTATATTGTACACCTGAAACTAATAAAACACTGTATGTTAATTATACTTGAATAAAAATAAATAAATAATACTTGTTATGGAAAGCTTGTTTTCATGCTGCTTTTTGGGGTGGGGAGTGAATCTCAGTGTTTTATGAAATTTCCTGGTGAAGGAATCTGAGGACTGGAGGGATTTTAAGCAGGAATGCAGCTCTGCTATAACTAGCTCTACTTTGATCTGTTTTTAATACCGAGAGTTCATGTAAGATTTTGTTTAAAATCGGGGTTAGTAAGAGAAGTGCAATATACATTTGGATGTGATCTTTACAGTGAAGAGTATTCAATCCCCATGTTTCCTTTTTAGTTCTACAGCTGTTTGAAGAGGTGTTTTTATCTCTGCATTATAGAAAAATAAAATGAAGCTTTGAGTTTCCAGAGGTATAACTAACACCTGGATCTTCTAACACTAAGACTAGAGCTTTTGATCCTTTGAATCTCACAATGGTGATATAAGGCAGAAAAGGCAGTTCCAGTATCTAACAAGAAACCCCAGACTCAGGGATGTGGTACAAATTGAGTGAGTTGAGTGTTCAAATACAGAACTTTTACGACTGGACCAATTCTGTCTCCTTTTTGGCATTCTGGGGGCCAAATTAATTAATATCATTCTCTGTTATAATGCATTGTATATGGTAAGAGGATTGATTAACTTCCTAACTTAAACATTTTGCCTCTAATATTATAATCTGACCATCAACATTTTATTTACTTGGACTTTTACTTATTTTTATTTATTATGCTCTTGCTTTGCAAATACCTATATTTCCCTCTACTTACTGTTGTATTTTATTTTTTCTGGCTATTAAATTTTTGGAGAAGTGGTTTATAAAATATTTTCAAATTTATTTTTCTCTTTGCTTAATTTTGAGTGCTGATTTTTTTAAAGATTTATTTATTTTTGAGAGAGAGCGAGAGAGAGAACATGTGCATGCGCAAGCCAAGGAGGGGAGGTCAGAGAGAGAGAGAATCTCAGTCAGACTCTCACGCTGAGTGAGGAGCCTAACTTGGGGCTATATCTCAGGGCCATGAGATCATGACCTGAGCCGAAATTAAGAGTCGATTGCCCAACTGACTGAACCACCCAGGTACCCCTTGAAAGCTGATCTTTGAATCAGTTATATTTTTGACAGAAAAAATGTCTCAGACATAATCAAAGCACTCTAACATTTTATATTATTGAGTCTTTGGGACTTATGTGCGTATTAATGAAAAACTTGTTAATTTTATAGTTAGAGAGAAAATGAATTTCTATTATATTAAGTCCATGTGTTTCTCTTTGTATGCATGGATGTGTCTGTCTGTGCCCATAGAATAAGATTTATTATTCTTTATGTTAAATTTTAAGTTATTCAGGATAAAGTTATTATTTCTACATTATTTTCAGACCTGACACCCAGTTATTCTTCCCATTGTCAAATGCAAATTTTAAAGACCAAAATTATCAAAATCTCCCACATCAGGGTACAGATTAAACTAATTATTTAGAAAAAAAATGTACATTTTCATCCTATTCCAACACACAAAGTATAAGCATTTGTAACTTTTTTTTCTACATGTAGCTTTGTTCTATCTAGTTTGATCCCCTTTGTTTTTCCATTCTTGAGTTGCTATGCCTAGTTTTCTAAATTTTCATGACATTTGAAGCTTGCTCCTTAAATGCCCAGAATTACTGTCATACCTATAAGAAATTTTGATTAATTTTAAATGTGTGTTCTAGAAGAACCCAAGTTCTTAGACTTTAAATGTAAAATATTAACTAAGTAAAAACATTTGGTGAGTAATGGAATAATAACATTAAACTTATTTATTTAGGTCTTACAGTCTTACTATTTTTCACGGGGCATCTCAACCAAATAATGCTTCATGAAACAAAGCTTGAGGAATTTTGATTTACTTTATGAAACTTTTTCCTGTTATATGTCCTTGGAAAGATGTGCTCAATGAACAGGAAACTGGAATGAACAATACAAGTTTTGAAATTCCATTTTTAGTTCTCCATCATAATGTGAAAAAAAATAGCTTTTCTTCACCAGAAATAGATATTTGGTCAGTACCTTTGTAAAGGATGATTCAGAAAAATAGGACACTATCCTTCCTTGTTAATGCATACTAATTTCAAGCAATTATAATGCACCTAAGTTTTTTTTTTTTAAGATTTTATTTATTTATTTGAGAGAGAGAGAATGAGAGAGAGCACGAGAGGGAAGAGGGTCAGAGGGAGAAGCAGACTCCCCGCCGAGCAGGGAGCCCGATGCGGGACTCGATCCCGGGACTCCAGGACCATGACCTGAGCCGAAGGCAGTCGCTTAACCAACTGAGCCACCCAGGCGCCCTAATGCACCTAAGTTTTTAAATAAAGATTTAATGAAGAACAAGAAAACAAGGTAATATTTAAATAATATCTATTATAGCTTTCTGGGGAGGTTCCCCTGCCCTCCAATTCACTTCATGTCTTTGGTATTCTTTCACTACTTTATACATCTGACTTCTCACAATCTTTTAGTTCAGCTAGCACACAAAACTGTATATTCTTCTTGCATAGACACTATACCTGTCACTCAGAACACAGCAGAATTTCTTCCAGGACTTTGTACTTTTATAATTGCTTTCATCCATGGATCTCATAAAACCTGGCAAACATGATCTCATTATTCCTTAGGATATTCCTATGAAGTTGGTGGGTGGCCAGTATTTTGTAAAGTGCTTTATCCAGTTTACATAAAGTATTACTCTCTGTATTATGCAGCTTTTATGAGTGAGTAATGTGACCAAGGACACAGAAAGTACAATGCAGACCTAGGAAAAGAACTTGTGCTAACAAGAAAGGCCCAGCACCTCATCTCTTTAGATGTTCCTTCTCTTCTATGTTGTAAAAAACAATTGCTCAATTCTGACATATCATTTTTACCATTATTTATTTATTTATGTATTTATTTATTTTTATTGCTACTGTCTTTATGAGGATTAGATTATTCTGCAGTTATTTTCCCTCTGGGTTCCAGAGATGAACAGAACACATGAAATACATAAAATATAGTGTAGTATATTATAGACCTACTAAAATAACTTAATCATTAAACAGCTTCATTTATTTTTGAAGCAGTGAGTTCATTAACACATTTTATCATTAGGAAAGAAGAATCTTTAATTTCAGGATAATGGTTACTTCTGGATTTAGGAAGGGTAATACATACAGAGGGGCTATACAGAGGATTTTAGTATAATTTTATAATGTTTATTGCTTGAATTAGGTGTGGCATAAGATATATCTTATGTTATTTATAGCTTTTTATATATCTTCTATTTCATAATAATTAGAAAGGAAGAAAAAATGTGTTCATGGTATGCCAAGCCATGAGCTAGATCATGTAGGAGAAGAATCATTTGTGGTGATGGGGTGCTTGAATAGTTGGAATGATTTTTAGATACATTTATTTTATTTTTAATTTTTTAAAGATTTTTTTTTTATTTATTTGAGAGAGAGAGAGCACAAGCAGGGGGAACGACAGAGGGAGAAGCAGACTCCCCGCTGAGCAGGGAGCCCAATGCGGGACTCCATCCCAGGACCCTGAGATCATGACCTGAGCCAAAGGTAGATGCTTAACCAACTGAGCCAGCTAGGCACCCTAAGTTTTAGACATCTTATGTCAAATGATCTATTACATAGACAGGAAGTATTGAATAGCATATGGAGATTTGAAGCCCGGAGAGAAAATGAGATGGATTCTTGATTTGGAAGTTATTGAAGTATCAATTTTTGGTGAGGCAAGGGAGTAGATAAGATTTCCTTGAGAGTTCAGCTTGTAGATGAGTGAGAGGAAGAAAGACCTAAGATTTTATGGTGAGATAAAGCAACTTTAATGAGAGAGGCAGAGGAAAAGGAATCAAGTAATAAACATGATATAATGGGTTCTCAGCTCAGAGTGAAACAATGTGTCCCACGTCCTGCCCCTTTTACTCTTTTAGGGGCATCAGAGTTCTCTGTAACTTTGAAGTATCCTAGGATATTTTTGGCTGACATTCTTCAGCTATTCTTTAAAGAAGTTTGGTTGTGAAGGGAAGAGAGAGATAGAGACCAGAGATAGGGTAATCGCTGGAGGAAATTTGGATGTGTTTCTTTTTTTCTTTACCTTTTCTTTTCTTTATTTTTGGAAACAGATTCCAGAAATGTGAACATGTGTAAGTAGCCAGTCAAGAAAAATAGGAAAAAATTGATGATGCAAGAATGCAGTAGCCAGTCTATTACTTTGTTAGGCAGCAATAGATAATAGAACCAAATAGAAATCCCTTAGAATTAACAAAAGGCAAAGTCATGTAGAAGAGGTTGATCTCCATAATTAAAAATATAATAATGAATATAGCTAATAATTTCATACTTACTGTACAACAGACACTCTTCTGCCCACATGACATGCGTTAAGTCATTTATATCTCACAAGTCTATGACATAGTACTATTATCATCCTCCCAATTACATGTAAGAAAGTGAAACACAGAAAGAATAAGTAACCTAGATGAGATTTGAATCTTGACCATCTGCTTTCAAATTCTGAGCTCTTAAAGACCATGCTATGCTGTTGCTTTAGGGTTAGGTCTTTGAGACAGAAGAAAGCAAGCATGAGTAATGAAACTTGGAGTCCAAAGTGACAATGAGAATTTAGGCTCTTCATGAAGTGGTGAGGATAATGGAGAGCAAAAATGTGTTTATTAGTCTAGTAAAGCCACACATGATTCCGGTTACTCCGTTGGAAGATATTTTCTAGCAATGCCAATATATAGGGTAAGATACTCTTGCAATGAAATTATAGGAAAATTTGTTCACTGATATTAACAGACAAATACACACAATAACCTTACAAGTAATCAAATGAAGCAAATGCCTAGATTTTTCTATTACACTGCTCACTACCATACTTCTGAAATGCAACATGTTTAAATAATTTTCATAAACAAAGTCTTAGTATTAGGCAATATTTACAAGGAATTGAAATATCTTTTTTTTTTTGTCTATGACATTCACTATTAAGGTTAACAGATGTGAGTTTATAGAGAAGGACGTTTTCAAATTAGAATAAAAGTAAAGAGGAAAAATAAGTGTTTTTCCTGATTATGATACTAAAAGCTTTTCCTTAGCTGAAGATAGAGAATACATGAGAGCCATAGGTATAGAAGGAGAGTGATAAAGACTGAGCAGAAGCACTGGAGAACCAAATACATATGTTTCTGTAGCAGAAATTTGCAGTTCAAACTCAAGCAAAGTAACCAAACTCATCTTTGATTTCAAGAACCAAAAAGCATCCTACTTGCAAAGATTAAAGTGGATAACACCTCATTAAGCAGAAAACTATAATTTGTGTCATTCCATGTGCATTATCTACATATGGAAATAATGTTCAGATCAAGGTAATTATCTGTCCTATTTTTTTCCTAAGTAGAACTTTTTTTTATAAATCAAATTATGACAATGGTGAAGCATAAATTATTTCTAAAAGCTATAAAATAAAAATGCTTTAAAACATTTAAAAAGTGTACTTAAAATAGAGCCCTCATTTCTTTTTAAATGAATTGTCTTTCCAATTCATTCTAGTTCAAATCTCATATTGTACTTTCTACTCAGTTATTATATATCTATGCCTCTTTCTAGATCTTTGTTCTCTTATTAACTAATATAGATTACAAATCAGCTTAAATATATATTTAAAAGACATTTTAATATTATTAATTTATACATAATGTACAAAATTTTGAAAACAAAAATGAAAAAATAAATGTATCTCATAATCACTGCACTCAGAGGTAAGCATTATTAACATATTTTCATATAGCTTTTGAATATTTTTCTGTAAAAATTTGTAGTTTTAAAGGCGTCATTACACTGTATATACTTTAAAAACACTTTATTTGAAATATTTCAAGCTTACACAAAAATGTTAAGAATAAAAACACTATGGCAAATACTCAATGCCCTTTACCCAGATTTAAATATTGTTAATATTTTGTGCCAATCGCTTTGTGTATACATGTTTTAATTCTGCCTTTTGTCATTTAATATGTTCTGAATAGTTTAAATATCAGTAAATATTCTTCTGCAACTTAACAAATGAAATATTTAATTGCATGTTCATAATATGGTAAAACCTTCATGGAAATGCTTTCGATGTATCATCTTATAAAATCCTAAAATAATTATATTTTATGCAGATTTATATATATTTATATGTGATTCTATTTTATGCGTATTCTGTAGAGGAAGAAATGGATGATGAAAGGATGTCTAAGGACCACCCTCCAGTCAGAGGAAGAACTAGGATTTAAAACCACGTGTCCAGACAAGCTACTTTTTGCTGTCTAACAAATTACTATGAAACCTCCTGACTGGAAAGTACACACGTTTATTATCTTCTAGTTTCTGTGGCTCAGGAATCTGGGAGTGGCTCTGGTGAGTGGTTCCGGTTCAGGATATCCCAGCAAACTTGTCAAGGTGTCAACCAGGACTGCAGTACTCTCAAGGCTTCGTGGAGAGACAAGTGAGAAGTAGCTCCCACAGTAGAAGCCACTGTCTTTCAGTAACCCAGTCTTTGAAGTGGCATCCCATCACTTCTGTCATCTATTCATGAAAAGCAAATCGATTTGTCCAGAGAACACTCACAGGGAGTCTATCAGAGATCCTCATGAACATTGGGTCACTGTGTGCTGTCTTCGAGGCTGCCTACAATACCAGGCTTTTCTGATGCCACAATCCACGCTTCTAATAATCACCCATCATGCTTTCCTACTGTAAGAGGTATTACTCTTGGTGAGAATCCCTCATACTTTGTGTACCAGTTCCAAAGGCTGATTATTCAGATTGCCTCCAACTTTTATTGCTATTATAAACTTTGCTGTGATAAAAAATACCAATCCATTATTCTTTCCTTAAGAGTTAATAAAATAAATTATCTATCTTTCTATCATCTATCTAATCTATCTTATATCATTAGGCATTTATTTTTAAAAAGTATCGAATTTAGAATTAAGAAGATCTGGTTGTGGGATAAATGAAAATCCATTTCATTTTTGAAACTCAGTGTTTTCACCTATAGACTTAATTCTTAAAGTTCAGGGAATGCTCCTTGTTCATTTGTGGATCCCCAGATCTTATCATAATATCTGATATTTTTGTAGGCACTCAGTACACCTGCTATATCAGAAGGCTCATAAAATGTAAATGAGATATTGAATGAGAAATCATTTTGAAAATTATAAAAAGTTATGAGAATTTAAAGTCTTATAAAAAATTTAAGAACCTTAAATTTTTTGGTAATTGCCAGAATTATTATTATCATTATTTTAACGCTTTGTTTTTAAGTCTCACTTTGACTTGTTTTAGGTTCTCATTTCAGACAGTTCCAGTATTTATTTACTTAGGTAGTTATTTTATTAATTTCTTTTTCTTTTTTCTTTTCTTTCATTCTCTTTTATTTATTTATTTATTTTTTTTTGATAATGCCATCCATTTCTCATGGTCAATTCTGTATTAGGTACTACCACCTTTAAAACAAAGACTCTGTATTTAAAACAAAGACAATTTATTTTAGATTTTCTTTATATATTTTAAACATTTGGTCACATGATAAATTGATCACCTCTGTTTGTCCCACTCAATACTCTGGTGTTTTGATTTCTGCTTCAACAGTCAAAAATGCCTTTCTGCTTACAAGTTTGCTATGAGTCTTTGTTTTAAAGGTTTTCTGAAATAATCATGTCCTAGAAGGTTTTCTTTACTTACTGGACTCCAGACTCAAAAAGCCACCCCCTTCATGCTCTAGTTGTTAATCTGTACAAAGGTATTTATGTATTTGTTTATTTTTTTTAAGATTTTATTTATTTAATTGACAGAGAGAGAGAGAGAGAGAGAGAGAGAGACAGCAAGAGAGGGAACACAAGCAGGGGGAGTGGGAGAGAGGGAGAAGCAGGCTGCTGGCCGACCAGGGAGCTCAATGTGGGGCTCGATCCCAGGACCCTGGGATCATGACCTGAGCCAAAGGCAGTCACTTAACCAACTGAGCCACCCAGGAGCCCCTGTACAAAGGTATTTAGATTGGTATTAATTTATTTTAACATGTTGTTCTAAAATCCATTAATTCTAATTGTCATTTGTCAAGTATATGTCCAAATATATTCTTTTCGAAAGTTGCCTATGTTTGAAAAGCTATTTTATAACACAAAGCAATGTCAGCATTCTAAATAAATGAGATATTTATGATATATTTGTGTACTATAATTTAAATCAATTATTTCATTGAAAAAAGTATTAATTTTCAGTTATTTTTTCCAATACAAAAAATATTTGTTGAGTTTCCATCACGTGCTATGCACTGTCCTTGGTTTTAGGACTATAATTATAGTGAACACACAAAGGTCATGTTCTCATAAAGTAATACTCTAATTTTTGGAGATGGATGCTAAACAAATAAACTGATAATATTTATTTTGGTAATAAGTACTACCCATAAAAGGTACATTTCTATTGGCTATGATAAGAACTGCATATGTAGGAATAAAACAAATATGTTTTCCATTCAAAATCTTTCAACCTTGCAAGTTATTAGATTTGCAAATGTATATGGGTCACTTTATAAAGGATTTATCTCTCAAAAGATTAATTCTTAGATCGTCTATTTATACCACAGTAACAAATAATAGGGAGGCAGAACAATAAACTTGGATTTTTAATATCAGCTCAGAAACCCTAGGAGCTTGGGTCCACCAATTAAAATAGTTAAGCATGCTATATGACACAGTCACTTGTGTGAAATAATATTGTATTTACATGTTCAATTTACCAATGGTCCAAATAGTTGTTCAGATTAAAATAATGGCTGGACCATGTTATTTTTGGCATTCACCCCGTGCCCTAAAATGACAAAAGGGTAATTTTTCTTTCCTTTTCTATCAGAGTTATGCCAAACCGTATATATGTATATATATGGATTTCATATCTAACTGAAAACAACTTTAGTAAACATTGAGTAATATCAAATTAGTGTTTTGTTTTTTTTTCTATAGTGTGCACTAGTTATCAGACTCCTTTGGACAACTGCATGATGAACATTGTTTTGACAAGAAAGTTTCTCTACTACTGAATGTTTCATTTTTAAAACAGTGTTTCCTTCATGGGTTTACTGCTTGTCAAAGTATTTGTTTGAATTATGTAGACACCAGTGATGTGTTCCTTGATTTGATGTGGTAAGAAGTAATGATTTTATGGTAAAAGGTAAGCATTTTAACATTTAATTTTTATTTTGTAGTTTTATTAAACTTTTTTTTAAAGGCATGCTGTTACTTATAAACTCTAAACTTGGCAAGAGGACATCTAGCATCTTGTCTGGCAGTAAAAGCAAATCATTATTTTATTTTAATTCATTATCAACTGTAAAAGGAAAAGAAGTCACAAGTCGATATTAAATTAAACATAAAAGCAGAGACCCAAGGGCTAGTAAGTGACAAGAGATGCTACTTTTCAATATTTTATTTGGAATGAATAGATAAAAATTACAGTCAGGCAGGCATGTTAGTTTGAACTTGAGACAAATTAAATGTTTTTTTTCCAAGTAAACAAATCATTATAACTCTTGGTTTGCAAAGTTATGGTAGGTATTTTATGTTTCATAATATCATAACTACTGACTAAAATCCAATAAAATTTTATTTTGTGGAGGACCTTGAGGCCACATGTATTTTTTCCAATAAACCTTAATAAAAAGAAATTTCTGTTATTTATGTTTACACACAAAGAATTTAAGAGTGATGCTCAGACATCTGGTGAAGTAAAAACAGTTTTATAACCAAGGTGAACTAGGGTGAATGCCCCCATTAATGAGGTTAGAATTTGTTATCTTAAAGATTAGTATTCACTAAAAAAAATAATTTGTTCAATTAGATGCGTGCACCCAGAGAGCTATCTATCATATAGTAGGAAGAGAAATAAATTTATGTCTAAATGGCTCAGGTTAAGTCTATCCCTACCATCATTTGGCTTTAGTCAGGTCACTGACCAATTATAGTTTCTTATTAATAAAATATGATTTTGTGACAATTTAATAAATTAAATTATGGGAAAATTTGAAAAATATGTCTATATGCAATTGTAAATGTTTAATGTATACACTGACTTTTTAATTATTTTAAGTCAATAATAAATATATTAGAAATAAAATCATAAGCTTTATACTAAAATTGGATTTTTAAAAAGAATATATTTCTGTAGTTTCTGAGTCTGGAGGATAATGAAGGTAGCCGAAATCTCTACCCTTATATCTTCTGAGACAAAGAGATAGAGGTAGAGGTAGAGAGACTGAGAGAGAGTGAGCACAATCCAGGAGACAAACACACATGGCCTACCTTTTAAAAATAACTAGAGGCCGGGGTGCCTGGGTGGCTCAGTTGGCTAAGCATCTGACTCTTGATTTTGGCTCAGGTCATATCTCAGGGTCATAGGATCGAGCCCCATGTTGGACCCCACACTGGGAGTGGAGCCTGCTTGAGATTCTCTCTCTCCCTCTCCTTCTGCCCCTCCCCAACTGTGCTTGCTCTCTCTCTCTCTCAAATAAGTAAATAAATCTTTAAAAAAAATAGCTAGAAGCAGAGATTTTTACAAACACCAAACTCCAACAGAACTCTTCTCAAATGCCCACCTGTCAGGGGAGAGGGGACTTAGGAGAATATGAGAAAAGAGAAGAAGAAGGTGGAGAACATAGATGAAACATAGGAAAAATCATGACTAGAAAGCCCAACCCAACATTTAGTGTTCAACAGACTGTAAGTCTGGGAATTGGTATTTCACAACACCCACTATAAGGAAGGAGCCTGAAGGTACAAGGGACAAAGGTGGGAACTTCTGAGAAGCACTGCCACAGGGAAGGTCAGACACATAGGACAGTGGTAGTACCCCAAGTGTAAGTGACAGTGAAGGTAACAAAGAAAGTAAGAAGGGAAAATTAAAATTCTTACAGGAATGAAAGAAACAACATATGCCTCACCACACAACCAATTAACAAAATTGTTATACTTTACTGTACTGACAGAAGAATGTGTACTTGAACTAGAACCAGTGTTAACAAACCTCTAGAAAGAGAAAAAACAATCAACTCAAATCATACAAATCTAATTTTAAAAATTCAAATAAAAACATGTTAGCTGATGAAACCACCCCAAGAAGAAAACAACCAAGAAAACAACCAAAAGAAAGCTAAGTATCACACAACACTCAAAAGTTAATTGAACATCCTCAAACAAGCATTCGGAGATATTATGAAAGGATGATCAGCAATTTAGGATCCTAATGGAAATGGACAAAATATAATCAGAAAGAATTACAATTACGTTCAGTCAAAAAGTAAAAAGGCTGCTTCACATTGGGCCTCCGGGGGCTGTTTGTTCATATGCCAGAGCACCTGCTATTAATTACGTCTTTAAAAAAAATTAACATGAGGGCGCCTGGGTGGCTCAGTCGTTAAGCGTCTACCTTCGGCTCAGGTCATGATCCCAGGGTCCTGGGATCGAGTCCCACATCGGGCTCCCTGCTCGGCGGGAAGCCTGCTTCTCCCTCTCCCACTCCCCCTGCTTGTGTTCCTGCTCTCACTGTCTCTCTCTGTCAAATAAATAAATAAAAATCTTTAAAAAAAAAATTAACATGAAATGGATCACAGACCTAAATATAAAATGTAAAGCCATAAAACTCCTAGAAGACATCATAGGAGGAAATCTAGATGACCTAGGGTGTGGTGATTACGTTTTAGGTATTATACCAAAGGCAGGATACATAAAGAAAGGAATTGATAAGGTGAAAGGCATTAAAATTGAGAACCTCTGTTCTGTGAAAGACCATGTCAAGAGAAGGAGACGACAAGCCACTGACTGGGAGATAATATTTGCAAAAAAGCAGCTCTGATAAAGGACTGTAATACATATTGTACAGAGAACCCTTAAAACTCAACAGAAAGAAAACATTCAACCCAATTTAAAAATGGGCCAAAGACCTTAACAGAAACTTCACCAAAGAAGAAATATAAATGACCAATACTCACATGAAGAGATGCTTTATGTGATATGTCATCAGGGAAAAGCAAATTAAAATAACAATGAGATACCAGTACCCACCTACGGGAATGGCCAAGATCTGGAACCCTAATAATATCAGATGTTGATGAGCATGCAGAGTAAGAGGAACTTGCATTCATTGCTGATGGAGATGCAAATTGTTACAGCCACTTTGGAAGACAGTTTGGTGGGGTTTTTTTTTACAAAATTAAACATATTCTTAACATATCAGTCAAGCTCCTTGGCATTTTCTCAAAGGAGCTGAAAACGTGACCGCCCAGAAAGCCGCACACAAATGTTTAGAGCAAACTTCGTTTATGCTTGGATGCAACCAAGAATTCGTCCAGTAGGTGAATAGATAAATAAACTGTGCTACGTCCAAATAATGGAGTACTATTCTATACTAAAAAGAAATGGAGCTATCAAGCCATGAGAAAACCTAAATACATATTACTGATTGAAAGAAGCCACTCTGAAAAGACTAAAATACTATATATTGTACAATTCCAGTTATATGACATTTTGGAAAAGGCAAAACTATGGAGAAAGTAAAAAAAAAAATAGTGGTGGGGCAAAGTAGGCAATGGAGAGTGGGAGATACAGGCCTCCAGTTTGGAGCAAGTAAGTCAGGGGAAGAAAAGGCACAACATAAGAAATACAGTCGAAGATACTGTAATAACAATGGGTCAGGATAGAAGGTACGCACCTACACTGTGGTGAGCACAGCATAATGTATAAACTTGTTCAATCACTAAGCTGTACACTTGAAACTAAAGTAACATTGTGTGTTAACTGTACTCAAAATGAAAAAATAAAAAAGCAGTGATTCCCAGAGATTGGGGCAGGGAGAAAAGATTTTTAGGGCAGTAAAATACTCTGTATGCTCCACTAATGATAGGTACATGGCATCATACATTTGTCCAAGCCCACTTTAATGTGCAATACCAAAAGTGAACTGTAATGCAAAGTATGGTCTTTGGATGATTATAACGTGTCAGTGTAGGTTCCTCAATTTTAACAAATGTACCATTCTAGTGAGAAATGTTGCTAATGGAGGAGGCTAAGCATGTGTGGGGGCAGGGAGTATCTGAGAACTCTTGGTACCTTCCCCTCAATTTTGTTGTGAACCTAAAACTGGTAAAAAAAAAAAAAAAAGTCCTAAAAATTGTATATATTTAAATTGTACAATTTGGTGATGTGATGTAGGTATACCTTGTGAAATAGTCGCGACAATCAAGCTAATTAACACATTTCTCACCTCAGATAGTTACTATCTTCCCTTCTCTCTCCTCCCCTCTCCTCTCCTTCCCTTCCCTTTGCTTTTTGTGTATGGGATAAGAATACTTTCCTAGCAAATTTCAGACACACAATGAAGTAGTATTAACTGAGGTCACATTGTTGCATATTAGATATCTAAAACTTAGGCATCTTGCATAACAGAAATGTTGTTTCCTTTGATCCCTGTACCCTCATTTCCTCTCCTCCTTCTAGCCAGTGGAAAACATTATTATACACTCTGCTTCTATACAGGTGAGATCATGCAGTATTTGTCTTTCTGCATCTGACTTATTTCATTTAGCACCATGTTCTCTAGGTTCATCCACATTGTCACACATGGCATGATTTCCTTATGTTTAAGGCTGAATATATTCCATTGTATGTATATGTCACATTTTCTTTATCCATTCATGTGTTGATGGATATTTAGGTTGTTCCCATTATCTTGACTATTGTGAATACTGAAATAAACATGGGAGTGCAGGTATCTTTTCAAGATTCTGCTTTCGTTTCCTTTGGATATATCCCCGTGAGGGGATTGCTGGATCATAATGCTGTTCTGTTTTTAAATTTTGAGGAACAGACAAACTATTTTCCACAGTGGATCAGCTATATATTTTTTTTCTAGAAATGTTTTTGTCTTCTCCCTCCTTGCCTACTGCTTTCTGGACTCCAGAGGCATGTATGTTAGACCACTAGATACTATTTATAAGTCACTGTAACTCAATTTTTGGTTCAGTGCTTTTTGTGTTTCAGTTAGTTTCTACCAAAGTGCTCATTGATTATTATCCTATAGTGACTGGACTCCTATAATTCCATGTAGTTCGTTTTCCCTTTTAGATACTGTATTTTTCATCTCTAGAAGTTCTTTTAGGGTCATTTATATTTCCATTTCTCTGCATATTATGTTCATATTTTTATCTTTAAATAGTGGCACATTGTTTTAAGAGCTATTTTAATCTTTAGCTGTTATTTCTGTTCTCTGTGTGTGTGTGTGGGTGTCTGTGTGTGTGTGTGTGTGTTGACTAATTTTTCTCCTGGGTATTCATTACATTTTCTTGCTTCTTTGATCTTGGATATTTTGAATTTTATGTTTTTGTGTGTCTGGATTTTGTTATCTTTCTTGAAAGAGAATTGGAACTTGCATTGGCAGGCAGTTAAGTTATTTAAATTTTCTCCTTTGGAGACAGGTTTTTAAGCTATATGATGTTATGCGAGGAATAGCCTTGACTGTAGGAGGAGTTAGCCTAGACACTAAGGTTAGGCCATTGATCTCTATGGTCTCTAAGTGCCCCAAGTGATGTTTGAAAACTATACTTCCTGGTTGATTGAAATTCAAACAGTTTCCAGAACTGTGGTTGCTCTGGAAATCATTTAGTTCCCAGTTCTCTGATCACTCCTGCTCAGACTGGTGGTTTTGCCCTATGCATATACTTCTGTGTATTCAGCAAATATTAAAAGGACTCCTGAGACTTCTCTTATTGCATACTCCCTCTTCTGCATACCCTGCCACGCAATTCCCATCTGTCTCAGTTACTTGATTCATTAAAACTATTAATGCCTTATTTGGTTTTTCCCTTCCTGCTTACACAGACCAGAAAATTGAATCGAGAGAGAAAGCTTGAGAAATTGACGGTTCATCTTATTTGCTTCCGTTTTTGTTTGTTTGTTTGTTTGTTTGTTTGTTTTTGCTATGGGGGACCTCTACTCTCTGATACCCTGTCATGTCCAGGAGCAGAATTCCATTTATCCATTTAGCTATCTATGCATCTATGCATCCATTATCTGTCTATCTATCTACCTGATATTTATCAATTTTATACACAACTATTTCACTTACATGCTCATCAGAGTTCATTAAATACTCTCTTCCTCTGCCTCTCTTTTTTTCCCTTCTGTTAGGTAAACTGAAGAAATATAGGTCCCCAGTATAATCATCTGAACTTTTCCTCATCTGAGCTCTTTTTCTTTATTTGCTACTTAATTTAAGATATTTCTTTGTAAAAATGTTTTTAGCTTTGTTTTTGTGCTTTTTTAAAAACTAGTTTCTCTCTGTTATAGTTTTCCCTCCAATTTCTAGATTTAGCAGTCTGCATGCTGACTTTTTGTTAGTAAAGTGTTTATGATATAACATGCTTATAAGATTTCTACTAGTAAAGCTTTCTCATAAGAGAGATTTGAGGATATAATTGAGTCTGTGGTTCACATTAACAATCACTATGTTAGTGTAGTCAAGCTTGAAAGACTTTGACATTTAACATTATTTTGATAAGAAAGTCATTTTTATAATGATTATGCAGATGAAATAAAAATTACCATATTCTTATAGTTTGCCTACCAATGCATGGTAGTTAAATTATATTAAGGAAAGATAAAAATAAATTAAGAATTTTTTTTCCTTCAGTAAAACATTTGATTGCATGATTTGATTGATAAAGTAAGAATAAATTGCTTTCTTTTGTACTCTTCAGAAATTGGTGATCATTGGATGATTAGCTGACAACTTTACATATGAAATGTGCTGATTAGCTTGTTTTACCTTAATAACCCTATGATAGTGACCACCTTATCTTGCCCTTTAATTTTAAATTAATGAAGTAATCTTTTATCATAGTCTTTTCCACTGTTTTGCCCAATTACTTTAGTGCTAAATGGTACTTTGCATTTTTGCTGGTCCATTAGCCCCATATCATGCTCTTTCTCAACTTCCATATTCAAATGTAGGATAATTAAATGCCGTCTTTTAGCATCTCATAACCTTGACACATAAATTCTCTTTTCTCAGTGGTTCAAATTAATGGATAAATGACAACCTACTCAAAATTGTAATGAGACATTACTATTTATAAAACGTTAATGTACATTAAATGCTAAATAAGAATCAATAGTATATGGCTATCATCCTTATAACAGAAGGTTATGGAATATGAAGTGAATATTAAACTTTTTAAATTAGCATGTATACATGTATACACATATATACTTAAGATAAATGCTCTAGAAACTAAAACTCTGTTAATTTTCCTTTGCTCCCCAAACCCTGTGGTTATATATATGTATCTCACATAGGGCACATGGCAAGGGGAACCTTACTGATGTTGGAAGAGTGGGTCAGTATAAGTGTTTCTAAAGAAATGGAATATGAATTATATTTTGAATTATGAATAGAATTTAATCAAGACAAACTATTTAAAGAAAGAAAAAAAGAAGAATATTTGTAGAGGTCTTAAAAGGAGAGATACATTTAAGAACACGAAAGAAAGCCAGAGTAGCTTGAATAGAGATTATGCAAGATGATGTTGGAGAAGACTGCTGGAGGGGGGGGATGGTTATAAATACAGAATGACAAAAATAAAGAGAATATGAAATTTTGTGTATTTAATCATTCATTTAACATCTGCAGGGCAGTTACTATGCTCTGCATTGTGGCAGTAAAAAATAAATAAGGCATGGCCCATTACTTCAAAGAAATCATGAACCTAGCTGAAGAAAAGGCACAAACAGCATGGATATGAGCAAAGAAAGTCAATCCAATGGACAAGTATTACATCAGCCACATTGGTAGAGATCTTTATTTACCATTTCCAACGAAAGCACAAATTAAATTGAAGTAAGGATTTCTCAAAATCTGCCCCCTATAAAAATAATAAGACTTGCACATATGGTGAAACTCAACTTTTTCTGGAATCTTAAAATTAATGGAAAGCTTGAAGAAATCCAATGATTATTTATTTAAAAAAGAAAGAAAAAACAGAATCTCTGTAAGAACAAGTCTTGTCTTTTTACCTTGCCCTGATCATATCCTCCCCCACCCCAGCTCCATGGTAATCTTGAAAGCCAACACTCTCACAACCACAGAAATTAGGAAAACTAGGAACCTGGTATCCACTGGAGGAGGCAGGACAAATATATTTGGGGTTCACCAAAAGCATCATCCCAGAAAATTGTCACTACTTGACTTGTCTGAAAATTCCCTGGAAAAGCTCAGTTTTCCAGGTTTGTTTCTATTTAACCTGACTGAGTACTTCCTCTGTAGGAACAGCCCTACCTATAGAGCATTTGTAAAAAAAATAATCAGCAACAGTTGTTTAATATCACAGCTGCCTGAGATGGGATTATCAACTGGAGTTAACAAAGGCTAAAAAAGAAATCCGAAGAGAAAAACAAAACAAAACAAAACAAAAAAACTAAGGAATCAAATGGTCATAGAGAGCTTTGAAAACTCTTATATATATCTGGAAACCTCAAAGGTCATGCACGTATCCAGGAAAGATCTAAAAATACCCCAGACTCTTATCTCTGGCTGAGGTTCTGTCTGAGCAGAAGATGATGCCTGTTCACACACTCCATACCCTTCAGCAAAGATTGGAGACTTATGAGTTCAAAGTGAAATTATTAGGTGACCATGATAATCAAGCATGGAATTCAGGGCCACATACGACAGGGAATTTAGACTTAAAAGAATTAGTTCAGGAAAGTCACTAACAAGTAGTCAAACAACAGCAACAACAAATTCTGGCAGGCAGGAAGGACTCTGATTTCCAGAGCTGCCAATATATATTATTTAAAACTTGAACATAGGTCAGTTGAGATGGTCTTATCTAAAGGATCCAAAAGAAGAAAAAAGGATATATATATGGAGCCTTATAGGCTTTCAGGACACTATCATCATAAAAACGTATGCATAAATGGACTTCTAGAAGAAGAAGAAAAAGAAAAAGAAGAAGAAGAAAGAGGAGGAGAAGGGGAAGAAGAAGAAGGGGGGCCGGGGGAGGGAAACAGGAGCAATATTTGAAGAAATAATGGCCAAAACTTGCTAGATTTGATTAAGAATATTAGTCTGCATATCCATGAAGCTTAAAAAAACTCCAAGAAGGAAAACTCAAAGAAATTCACACCTAGATACATAGTCGAATTATCTAAAGCCAAAGACAGAAAGAGAATTTTGCAATAAAAAGAAAGAAGCAATTCACAGTCTTTGCAACTTTTTCCATTTTCAATGAGAAATTTTAGATGTTCCTCTAAAAATATGTCATGTGGTATAAAGTTCCTTGAAATTCTTATTAAAGTACTAGACACAAAGGATTTGAAGACTAATAATTTAGGATACAAGCAGGTCATGATTAATTTTGCTTGAGTGGGGAAAGAAAACAACTGTGTGAAGGATATTTTTAAATCAATGTTAATTGAAAAGTAATATATGAATATAGTAAAACATTCAAGTAAAAAAGTATATGAAAATAAATGTGTCCATCTTTCCTCAGATCCAAGTACTACTAATGCTTTCTTTAGTATTCTACATATAAAAATGTAGACACATACATTTATTTTTTTTTCATAAAATTTAGCATAACTTACTTTTTTTGTTCGGTTTTTATTTCATCATCATAACTTAACTCTGCAATCCAGCTAGACTTGGAGGGGAATAAGGAAAATATAGAACCCATAGAACTGCAGCCAGAGCACAAAGATTATAGGATATTTCCAGCAGATGGGGATGACGGGGTGCTCTCCTGGGCTACAGAAGGAATGGTCTGGTAGTTAAGATAAAACACAAGTCAGATTTATTAGATTTGTCCACAGTCAGCAACTGTGATCTTCTTACTGGTCTTGCCATTCTTGGACCCAAAGCCCTCCAGGCTTCCACAAAATTCATACCTTCTTTCACCTTGCCAAAGACCACATGCTTGCCATCCAACCACTCAGTCTTGGCAGTGCAGATGAAAAATGGAATCATTTGTGTTGGGTCCAGCACTTGCCATGGACAAGATGCCAGGACCCATATGCTTCGGGATGAAATTCTCATCATCAAATTTCTCCCCATTGATGAACTTGCTGCCAGTGCCGTTATGGCTTGTGAAGTCACCACTCTGGTACATAAATCCCGGAATAATCCTGTGAAAGCAGGAAACTTTATAAACAATCTTTTCTCCCCAGTGTGCAGAGCACAAACATTTTCTGCTGCCTTTGGAACTTTGTCTGCAAATAGCGTGAAGGAGATGCAGCTCAAGGGCTCGCCATCCATCATGACGTGGAAGAACATAGTGGGGTTGACCATAGCTGGGCAGCGGTATCTGCAAGCTGTAATTTGTTTTCACAGTATAATCTGCTTATCTCCCATAACATCACCTACAGATGTTCCTGCCTCTAATTCTTTACAATTTCATAATAGTTTATTGTAATATTCCAAACTACTTAGATGATTTTCAGAATTTGACTAAGAAAATTAGATTTAAGATTAACCTGCAAGGTAGTAGTTTTCTAGTTGGCCTTGATATAAAAGGCACTGAAGATAGAAGAAACAATCATGGGTGAGGTAGGAAAATGTGAAACAGTGTAGTGCATTGCAAAGAATGAATGTAGTCTAAGACTGCAGAAGCTGACTGCTCACATGATAGATGTGGTAGCAAAGCATGACATCCCAATGGGAGGCAGCAGCTTCTTGTTAAACTGTATATGTTACTTTCCTATTAAAAATATACACAATAGCCAACAAATGGAGCAACAAGCAAGCCAAAATCACCAAAGTCTGCACATCTTTCTAAAATATAGCCAAAACATTTTAATAAACTTATGTGGGGATACTTATAAAGTCTGAAATACTTTGTGCAAATAAAAAAATACTATCCTCTAGAAATTATGCAGATTGAACGCATCTTTGTACCAGTGTTGATGTATTTTTTAAAATATTTTTATTGTTATGTTAATCACCATACATTACATCATTAGTTTTTGATGTAGTATTCCATGATTCATTGTTTGTGCATAGCACCCAGTGCTCCACGCAGAACGTGCCCTCTTTAATACCCATCACCAGGCTAACCCATCCCCCCACCCCCTCCCCTCTAGAACCCTCCGTTTGTTTTTCAGAGTCCATCGTCTCTCATGGTTCATCTCCCCCTCCGATTTACTCCCCTTCATTCTTCCCTTCCTGCTATTTTCTTCTTTTGTCTTTTTTTTTCTTAACATATATTGCATTATTTGTTTCAGAGGTACAGATCTGTGATTCAACAGTCTTGCACAATTCAGAGCGCTTACTATAGCACATACCTTCCCCAATGTCTATCACCCAGCCACCCCATCCCTCTCACACCCCCACCACTCCAGCAACCCTCAGTTTATTTCCTGAGATTAAGAATTCCTCATATCAGTGAGGTCATATGATACATGTCTTTCTCTGATTGACTTATTTCACTCAGCATAACACCCTCCAGTTCCATCCACGTCATTGCAAATGGCAAGATCTCATTCCTTTTGATGGCTG
Organism: Callorhinus ursinus; assembly: GCF_003265705.2. Taxonomy (NCBI): domain Eukaryota; kingdom Metazoa; phylum Chordata; class Mammalia; order Carnivora; family Otariidae; genus Callorhinus; species Callorhinus ursinus. Next base: position 58,819,297 of record NW_027397067.1, on the reverse strand, counting down.
CATAATATCCCATTGTGTATATATACCACTTCTTCTTTATCCATTCATCTGTCGATGGACATCTTGGCTCTTTCCACAGTTTGGGTATTGTGGACATTGCTGCTATAAACATTGGGGTGCACGTACCTCTTCGGATCACTACATTTGTATCTTTGGGGTAAATACCCAGTAGTGCAAATGCTGGATCATAGGGTAGCTCTATTTTCAACTGTTTGAGGAACCTCCATACTGTTTTCCAGAGTGGTTGCACCAGCCTGCATTCCCACCAACAGTGTAGGAGCTTTCCCCTTTCTCCGCATCCCCGCCAACCTCTGTCATTTCCTGACTTGTTAATTTTAGCCCTTCTGACTGGTGTGAGGTGGTATCTCATTGAGGTTTTGATTTGGATTTCCCTGATGCCGAGTGATGTTGAGCACTTTTTCATGTGTCTGTTGGTCATTTGGATGTCTTCTTTGGAAAAATGTCTGTTCATGTTGTCTGCCCATTTCTTTTTTTTTTTTTTTTAAGATTTTATTTATTTATTTGACAAAGACACAGTGAGAGAGGGAATACAAGTAGAGGGAGTGGGAGAGGGAGAAGCAGGCTTCCTGTGGAGCAGGGAGCCCGATGCGGGGCTTGATCCCAGGACCCTGGGACCATGACCTGAGCTGAAGGCAGATGCCTAACGACTGAGCCACCCAGGCACCCCTGCCCATTTCTTGATTGGATTATTTGTTCTTTGGGTGTTGAGTTTGATAAGTTCTTTATAGATTTTGGATACTAGCCCTTTATCTGATATGTCATTTGCAAATATTTTCTCCCATTCTGTCTGTTGTCTTTGGGTTTTGTTGACTGTTTCTTTTGCTGTGCAAAAGCTTTTTATCTTGATGAAATCCCAATAGTTCACTTTTGCCCTTGCTTCCCTTACCTTTGGCGATGTTTCTAGGAAGAAGTTGCTGCAGCTGAGTTTGAAGAGTTTGCTGTGTTCTCCTTTAGGATTTTGATGGACTCCTGTCTCACGTTTAGGTCTTTCAACCATTTGGACTCTATTTTTGTGTGTGGTGTAAGGAAATGGTCCAGTTTCATTCTTCTGCATGTGGCTGTCCAATTTTCCCAACACCATCTGTGGAAGACACTGTCTTTTTTCCATTGGAAATGCTTTCCAGTTTGTCGAAGATTAGTTGAGCATAGCGTTGAGGGTCCATTTCTGGGCTCTCTATTCTGTTCCATTGATCTATGTGTCTGTTTTTGTGCCAGTACCATACTGTCTTGATGATGACAGCTTTGTAATAGAGCTGGGAGTCCGGAATTGTGATGCTCCCAGCTTTGCCTTTCTTTTTCAACATTCCTCTGGCTATTCGGGGTCTCTTCTGGTTCCATACAAATTTTAGGATTATTTGTTCCATTTCTTTGAAAAAAGTGGTTGGTATTTTGATGGGGATTGCATTGAATGTGTAGATTGCTCTAGGTAGCACTGACGTCTTCACAATGTTTGTTCTTCCAAACCATGAGCATGGAACGTTTTTCCATTTCTTTGTGTCTTCCTCAATTTCTTTCATGAGTATTTTATAGTTTTCTGAGTAGAGATCCTTTGCCTCTTTGATTAAATTTATTCCTAGGTATCTTATGGTTTTGGGTGCAATTGTAAATGGGATCAACTCCTTAATTTCTCTCTCTTCTGTCTTGTTGTTGGTGTATAGGAATGCCACTGATTTCTGTGCATTGATTTTATATCCTGCCACTTGACTGAATCCCTGTATGAGTTCTAGCAGTGTTGGGGTGGAGTCTTTTGGGTTTTCCACATAAAGTATCATATTATCTGCAAAGAGTGAGAGTTTGACTTCCTCTTTGCCGATTTGGATGCCTTTGATTTCTTTTTGTTGTGTGATTGCTGTGGCTAGAACTTCTAATACTACGTTGAATAGCAGTGGTGATAGTGGACATCCCTGCCTTGTTCCTGACCTTAGGGGGAAAGCTCTCAGCTTTTCCCCATTGAGAATGATATTTGCTGTAGGTTTTTCATAGATGGCTTTTATGATATTGAGGTATGTACCCTCTATCCCTACACTCTGAAGAGTTTTGATGAAGAAAGGATGCTGTACTTTGTCAAATGCTTTTTCTGCATCTATTGAGAGGATCATATGATTCTTGGTCTTTCTTTTGTTAATGTATTGTATCACGTTGATTGATTTGTGGATGTTGAACCAACCTTGAAGCACAGGGATAAATCCCACTTGGTCATGGTGAATAATCCTTTTAATGTACTGTTGGATCCTATTGGCTAGTATTTTGGTGAGAATTTTTGCATCCATGTTCATCAAGGATATTGATCTGTAATTCTCCTTTTTGATGGGGTCTTTGATTGGTTTTGGGATCAAAGTAATGCTGGCCTCATAAAATGAGTTTGGAAGTTTTCTTTCCATTTCTATTTTTTGGAACAGTTTCAGGAGAATAGGTATTAATTCTTTTTTAAATGTTTGGTAGAATTCCCCCCGGGAAGCCATCTGGCCCTGGGCTTTTGTTTGTTGGGAGATTTTTGATGACTGCTTCAATTTCCTTAGTGGTCATAGGTCTGTTCAGGTTTTCTATTTCTTCCTCGTTCAATTTTGGTAGGTGATACATCTCTAGGAATGCACCCATTTCTTCCAGGTTATCTAATTTGCTGGCATAGAGTTGCTCATAATATGTTCTTATAACTGTTTGTATTTCTTTGGTGTTGGTTGTGATCTCTCCTCTTTCATTCATGATTTCGTTGATTTGGGTCCTTTCTCCTTTCTTTTTGATAAGTCTGGCCAGGGGTTTATCAATCTTGTTAATTCTTTCAAAGAACCAGCTCCTAATTTCGTTGATCTGTTCTACTGTTCTTTTGGTTTCTATTTCATTGATTTCTGCTCTGATCTTCATTATTTCTCTTCTCCTGCTGGGTTTAGGCTTTATTTGCTGTTTTTTCTCTAGCTCCTTTAGGTGTAGGGTTAGGTTGTATATTTGAGAACTTTCTTGTTTCTTGAGAAAAGCTTGTATTGCTATATACTTTCCTCTTAGGGCTGCCTTTGCTGCATCCCAAAGATTTTGAACAGTTGTGTTTTCATTCTCATTGGTTTCCATGCATTTTTTAAATTCTCCTTTAATTTCCTGGTTGACCCATTCATTCTTTAGTAGGATGCTCTTTAGCTTCCATGTATTTGAGTTCTTTCCGACTTTCCTCTTGTGATTGAGTTCTAGTTTCAAAGCATTTGTGGTCTGAAAATATGCAGGGAATAATCTCAATCTTTTGGTACCGGTTGAGACCTAATTTGTGACATAGGATGTGATCTATTCTGGAGAATGTTCCATGAGCACTAGAGAAGAATGTATATTCCATTGCTTTGGGCTGGAATGTTCTGAATATGTCTGTGAAGTCCATTTGGTCCAGTGTGTCGTTTAAAGTCTTTATTTCCTTGTTGATCTTTTGCTTAGATGATCTGTCCATTTTAGTCAGGGGGTGTTATTGTATTGTTGTTAATTAGTTTCTTTGCTTTTGTTATTAATTGCCTTATATAATTGGCTGCTCCCTTGTTAGGGGCATAGATATTTACAATTGTTAGATCTTCTTGTTGGATAGACCCTTTAAGTAGGATATAGTGTCCTTCCTCATCTCTTATTTATAGTCTTTGCTTTAAAATCTAATTTGTCTGATATAAGGATTGCCACCCCAGCTTTCTTTTGGTGTCCATTAGCATGATAAATGGTTTTCCCCCCCTCACTTTCAATGTGCAGGTGTCTTTGGGTCTAAAATGAGTCACTTCCAGACAGCATATTGATGGGTCTTGTTGTTTAATCCAATCTGATAGCCTGTGTCTTTTGATTGGGGCATTTAGCCATTTACATTCAGGGTAACTATTGAAAGATATGAATTTAGTGCCATTGTATTGCCTGTAAGGTGACTTTTACAGTATATTGTCTGTGTTCCTTTCTGGTCTATGCTGCTTTTAGGCTCTCTCTTTGCTTAGAGGACCCCTTTCAATATTTCTTGGAGGGCTGGTTTCGTGTTTGCAAATTCTTTTAGTTTTTGTTTGTCCTGGAAGCTTTTTATCTCTCCTTCAATTTTCAATGAGAGCCTATCTGGATATAGTGTTCTTGGCTGCATATTTTTCTCGTTTAGTGCTCTGAAGATATCATGCCAGTCCTTTCTGGCCTGCCAGGTATCTGTGGATAGGTCTTTTGCCAATCTAATGTTTCTACCTTTATAGGTTACATATCTCTTCTCCCGAGCTTCTTTCAAAATTTTCTCTTTGTCTCTGAGACTCGTAAGTTTTACTATTAGATGTTGGATTGTTGACCTGTTTTTATTGATTTTGAGAGGGGTTCTCTGTGCCTCCTGGATTTTGATGCCTGTTTCCTTCCCCACATTAAGAAAGTTCTCTGCTATAATTTGCTCCAATATACCTTTTACCCCTCTCTCCCTTTCTTCTTCTTCTGGAACCCCAATTATTCTAATGTTGTTTCATCTTAACGTATCGCTTATCTCTCGAATTCTGCCCTCGTGATCCTGTAGTTGTTTCTCTCTCTTTTTCTCAGCTTCTTTATTTTCCATCATTTGGTCTTCTATATCACTGATTCTGTCTTCTGCCTCTTTATCCTAGCAGGTAGCACCCCCATTTTTTATTGCATCTCATTAATAGCCTTTTTGATTTCGATTTGGTTAGATTTTAGTTCATTTATTTCTCCAGGAAGGATGTCTCTAATAACTTCCATGGTTTTTTCAAGCCCAGCTAGTATCTTTAAAATCATGATTCTGAACTCTAGGTCTGACATCATACTAATGTCCGTATCGAGTAGGTCCCTGGCAGACGGTACTACTTCTTGTTCTTTTTGCTGAGGTGATTTCTTTCATCTTGTCATTTTGTCCAGAGGATGAATGAGAGAACAAAATGCTAACAGGTTAACAACGTCCCCAGAAAATATACTCTAAAGAAATCAGAAAAGACCTGGAACCAGGGGAAAAGAAAGGGAAAGAAAGAAAAAAGAAAGAAAAAAAAAGAAAAAGAAAAAGATAAAAACAAACAAAAACAGAACAAAACCAAAAAAAACAAAATATGATCAAATATGATCAGACTAGTGCATAGATCAGTGCCACACACTAGATTTTGCGTGTATTTTGGTCTGTTAGAAGATAGTGCCTTCTAAAATTGTAAAGAAAGAAAGACTTATATATGTACAAAATAAGGGTTGATACAATGAAGGGATGGAAGATGAGTGTAAAGATGAAAGTTATAAAAGATTTTTTAAAAGGAATTGATAAGAAGTTGTTTGAAAAAAGAAAGAAGAAGATTTAAAAAAAAGGAGAGAATGTGATCACGCAGGAGACTAGAACAAAGCCATACACTAGAGATTTAGGGTATATTTTGATCTGTTAGAAGAAACTGTATCTCAAAATTTTAAAGAGAGAACAACATATATATATGCCAAAAATAAGGGTAACTACTATGAAGGGATAGAATATGACTCTAAAAATGAAAAATAATTTTTTTTTAAAAAAGGGATTGATAAGGTGTTGGTTGAAAAGGGAAAAAGAAAAATTCAAAAAAAAAAACAGTTAAAAAAATTAACTTTGAAAAACTAATGAATCATGGTAAAAAAGCCATGAATTCTATGTGCGGTATTCCCCTAGCACTGGAATTCTCCTGTTGTCCTTGATCAGTAAACTTGGTCTTGGCTGGCTGTTTGTGCTGATCTTCTGGGGGAGAGGCCTGTTGCTGTGGTTCCCAAATGTCTTTGCTGGAGGCGGAATTGCCCCACCCTTGTGAGTCCGGGCTGAACAATCTGCTCGGGTTTGCTCTCGGGAGCTTTTGTTCCCTACAAGCTCTCGGTACAGCTTTGGAGGATGAAAGTGAAAATGGTGGCCTCCCAATCTCCGCCTGGAGGAGCTGAGAATTCGGGCCCCGCTCCTCAGTGCACCCCCAGAGAAAAGCAATCAATCACTCCTGTCTCCCCGGTCTCCGGCTGCACTCCGTGCTCACCGGGCCTATGACCGAGCATTTCTATCTCTGGCATCCGACCCTGTGTGGAGTCTCCAAACCCAGCAGATCCCTGCAGTGCGCTCCCACGCCGCTCCTTCCAGGCGAGGAAGGGGAGTCTCCCCAGCTCTCCTGCTTGTTGGGTCCCTGCTGGAGAAGCAGTGGCCAGACTGGGCCACTGATCACAGTTTATGGCCACCCCGAGCTGAGAGCCCGCACCTTGGCTCTGTCTCAGCAGCCGGCTTCCCCACTCCGATACCTGGGAGCTCTGCCGCACTCAGGCACTTCGGTCTTTCTGTGACCCTCAGGGTCCGGAGACCACACTGTCCTGTGAGGGTTCCACCCCCCGCTTAGCCACTGGAGTGACGTCCCTCAGCGGAGCCGGCTTCTAAAAGTTCTGATATTGTGCTCCGTGACTCTATCACTTGCCCGAAGCGGCGGAGGCCCCCTTCCCCCGTTGTCTATCCTCCCGAATATCGCCTCGGATTCACTTCTCCGCACACCCTACCTTCCAGTACGTGGTCGCTTCTCTATTCAGAGAGTTGTTGCTACTCTCTTCTTTGGTCTCCTGTTGAGTTCGTAGGTGTTCAGAATGGTTTGATCCCCATTCAGCTGAATTCCTGAGACCAGACGAAATCCAGGTCTCCTACTCCTCCACCATCTTGCTCTGCCTCAGTGTTGATGTATTTTAAGTAATCACAAATTAATGAACGTGGTCCTCATTATGATATTACAACATATCATACAATAAGGTATTTCATAAAGTATTAAAATGAAGTATTGTATGTTGTATATTGAAATAAATTATGAAATAATGTATTGCATAATTGTATAGGTAATGTTAAAACTCTTTATCTTAGAAATAAACTGAGTATCAATTAGAGGAAACCAAAATTTTATTGGAATTCTAGGGGCATGGAATTACTGACAAAAATAGCAACCAAAATTTTATTAGAACAACAAATATATGTAAACCTCTAAGAACCATTAGAACTGTGTAATATACACCATTGAATGCTACAATTTGTGATTTTATATAACATATAATCAAGCTATATTGAGCATAGTGAGAAGTCACTTAAATTGCTCCCTTCCTCAGATGTTAAATAAAACACAACAGTAGCAACATCTTCAGGCAACATCATGGCAGGAACCTTATTTTAAATCTTCATATTATCACAAACATCATGTTAAAATATGTATTAAAGCAGCTTCTACAACCCCATCTGTATACTAATATGGGATGGGAGAATTTCTTCTTTGCCTACAGGAACTGAGATGATTGGCAGGATACCTCTTCTTGCCTGTGCCCAACACTTTAGTCCTTGTACTTCCCAGAGGACCACAGCGTCATGAAATTTTAAACGACAGGAATATGAAACCTAAAATGCTTATATGATAAAGAAATAATTCTTAAGAAGATTAAGCTACTCACCTAAGCGTCATACAACAAGTTGACAAGTTCACGTCAAAATTGAGATTCCAACCCCCAAGACTCTCACTAAAATTGAGACCTTTGAAAAACTGTATTTCTGTACTTTTTAAAAATTGTTACATAGATCAACATGGATTTACCAATAAATCTAAAATGTGGATAAATAATATACTTTTATATTTTAACAAAATGATGTTTAACAGATGATTTACTTGTTTTGTCCCGTTAATCTCTCCGTGGCCCTCCTATTACTCATTCACTCAAATGGACTCCAAGACTGAGTCAGTACCTAAAGAGTAAAGTATAACATTGGTATTTAATCTTAGACAATGTATACTTTGAGCTGCATAGATAGTATTTCCTGCAAGCTGTAAACCAAAAAATAAATAAAAGCCTAGAAGGAACCTTCCACCTGCTTTTCAGAAAATGAGTATTTATGTATTGGAAAGGGAGGGCAGAAGTTAAATCAACTGTATGTGTTATTAGGATTGTTCAAATAACAAAAAATTAGTTTGTGAGCCACAGCTCTCGTTCTTGACTACTCTGCCCCCAGAGTGAAGGGGGCGTGCAGGGGAATGAGGAACATCACAAAATAAACAAGCAGTTCCTTTAGATTAATAAACTCAAAGGAAATGAGTGTAAACAGGGTCCGACTCTCTAAAGCAATTGGGGACGAGGACTTCTGCATGTGTGGTTGGAGGAAAGTAGATAAAGGACACGGTAATAGATAAGAAGCAGTGCACATACTGGTTCTCAAAATACTAACTTATTGAAGGGATGCTGCAGATACAGAAGCTACATCTAAGTAGCATGGAGCAAGAGCTCCGGACCTGGAAGGGACAGAGAAGACCCGTTGTCTACCAGTACCTCTAGTGTAGCTTTCCTCACACAATTAAGAACATCATGGATGGATAACTGCATGTGTCTGGGAAAGAGGAGAGAGTGGGAGGGATTTGGCAGATTTTTCTGGTAATCATTGTGTCACTGTGGAGACTATTGAGACAATCAACTGATTTTGTCTGAGTACAACTCCCAGTACACAAATTTGTAATCTCTCATATTTCATAATATCTTAGATAATAACTTAGCATAACCCATTCTATAATGAAGAGAAAACCACGGACAGAATTTAATAAGAAAATTTGACTTGAAATAATATCCATTTTCTCAAGGCATGAGACAGACCTGTATTTCTTATTGACATAGAAAATTGTCATTTTATCTAAATCAGATGAGAGAATATTTATTTCTAGGTGATCTATGTTTTATAAAGAATTTATATATTATTTAATGGCAACTCTCATAAAAGATGTAAAAATCTGTCCTTATTTATGGACAGTTATACTGTCATGGGCATTAACTACATATACAATTAATGTTTTATTTATTTTCCTGCATTTTGTAAAGTTTAATATACTTCCATGTATGATCAGGGATGATAGACAAGATTAATTTTTGTGACTATAAGGAGTTGTCCATTTCCTCTAGGCTAACAAAGCCCAGGATCCCTTGATGTTTTGAAATATATATATATATATATGTATATATATATATATAATCAGACAGATGAATGCATATGATGCTAAAGAAAGTACGAAAATGGGTAAAAAGGATGCAGGCCCTATAAATTCAGATAAGCATTTTAATATATTATCACAGGGAAAATTAATGGGAGGTTAACTGATTTTCCCTGAAGTCATATATCTATGACCAAACCAAGGATTAGAGGATGAATTCTAAATTTTGTATGACTCTCTTATGACTCCAGCATTTGCTTTTTCTCAACCACCACCAGCACCACCTTCTTTTTCTAGGGGAAGGAACTTCCCAGAGCATGTTAGAAAGCCACGTTACACAATCTGATATTTGGTTCTTTCTCCTCTGCAGCATCTTGTCTTCTGTTTGAATTCTAGGTCAAAACAGAATTGTTAAAGGGCTTAATCCTAAATCAGATGGAATCAATAATAAAGTTGCTATACCTTTTGGGGGCATTAAATACCCACAGCACATATTTCTTTTAGGCCTTTCTAGGAGGCAGATATCATAGTAAAATTGACAATTGCAATTTTTCCAGCTAAGTTAAATTCCAAAAACATGATCTTTCCAAAATAAAAAAAAAATTACATTATTAATTTTCGGAAGCAAATGTGTTACAACTCAAATTTTGAGGGGGCAAAATATGCAACAAAACTTGGTTATGAACATTGTTGTGAAATTACTTTGTGAAAAACAGTAAAGCAAAACAAACTTTTATAAATATTTAAACTTGGCCACTTGTTGGGAAAATGTTTTATAGCGAAATAGTTTATCCATACCAATTTTCTGATAATAAAGAGACTCTTCCTAATATATCTGATTGAAAAAAAAAGTCTTCTATTTCCTTTCAACTTTCGTTAAAGTTGGGTAAATAGACGTAGTAGCAAATGGCATAAGGAATGATAGGAAGGATTAACTCAAGAGTATAATCAATCCCTGGGGGGAAATGCTTTTCAGGCAGCATGAAGATCCTTTCCTTGGCCTATGGTTTCTGGCTTTCACTTCAGAGTGCCATGAGGTTGTTCCTCATATTTTATTCCTTTACAACCATGTGTGTGTCCTGCAAAATGAAAGATCCTCTCATGCGGGGATTCCTTCAGCCATCTGCTTTCCCAGTATTAATTCTGATGTGTCTCCATATAAGAAACAAATGCACTGTTCAGAAACCTTCCCTCTAAGAAGCAGATTTAGAAATGAACATTTTGAGAAAGTATTTCACAGAAGATATGTTTTTGTATGAAGAGAATGCCATCCAGCAATAGATGTTAAGAGATGTTGTCGAATGTTTGAGATAAAGGGTCAAACCCATTTTCCAAGGTAACAATTCTTCAAAAGAAGGCTAAAGAAGATGGCATATTTAGCCTATAAAATGAAGGACCAAACAAAATTATGTTTACTGTTATAACCAGCTATTAGCAAATAGCTTAATTAAAGAAGCACGCGTGAAGATTCTTTGCAGATTTTCTATATGGTTATAGAATGTTGGTTACATGAATAAGCTCTGAAATCAGACAGATTGAAATTTGTGTTCCACCCCAACCACCTGCTAGCTTTATGGCTTGATCAAATTAATAACCTTTTATTTTACCGAAGTTACTTTTGAGCCCTTCCAAATGAGGGGTTACTAATGCAGAATTTTTGTTCAAAAACCCGTGTCTTGACTATCTGTCTTGGTTTATTTTTAGTTGCTCCTACTACGACATGATGAAAGAGGTGAGGAAGACAGAGACAGGAATTGTTCTTCCTGAAATGGGATGTAAGAAATTAATAGCAGGTGCTCTGGCATATGAACAAACAGCCCCCGGAGGCCCAGTGTGAAGCAGCCTTTTTACAAAAAGACTAACTTATGTGTTACTGAATTCCTCCTAGGGAGTTAACAAATTTTCACTCCATAGGTTTTCTCTTGTTCATGTTGCTGTTATTTTCTTATCTATTTTTAATTTATTTTCTTATGATAGAATTGAGAGAATTGAGCATCCCCTCTCTCAGTAGTAGCTCCTGTAGTGAAGTGAAAAGCTTTCTGCAGTCCAAAATATCTTATTCTCTCTCACTAAGACATAGTTTATTACTAGATAAAAGTCTGCAGATTATCTCTCCCTAACACAATGCAGAGGACCACTGCTTAACCTTATCTCGTCCCATTCTTATCCTATGGCTATACAAAGCGCGTCCTTTCTAACGGAAATATTGAAGTGTATGTTAACATCCTCCAGTCTTTTGGCAAGTAGTCAGCTTTATAATTCTTTGTATCTTGAAAGCATATTTATCAGTTGTTATTTATAAAGACAGCTATCATTAAACTTCATGAGGAATTATTGAGTAGGATAAATAACATGTTGAAATACATCATTAGCATTCCTGGGGAGGTTTCTCAATGGAGAAATTTAATTATAATTCCTCCAGTGCCTTAACTGCTGCAGTGAGTGGTGTTGCCAGAATCCTGGAGAAAAATATACAAAATGTTTCAATTATTATCATTAATGTTTTAATATCGGTAAATGTCGCAATGCACTTTTATATGCCACCAACTGAAAGATTGCTAATCACCATGGCTTCTTTATTCTCTCTAGAGATAATAGGAGCACAATGTAGTACGACATTTTCCATTATTCAAGATCAGTAGCCAATATATGAATTTAGGGAGAAGCTTAAATCTTAGCAATTTTACTTGTCTAATCAAGTCCAATTAGCTATTCAGTTCTTTGCTTTTAGGAACTTAGCCACTTTCATTACAAAAAAAAAAAAAAAGAGAGAGAGTTCAGTTTTCTGATCCTATTTCATAGACTGGAATTTTTTAACCATTTCAATGTTTCCTCATTTTGCTGTATTTATTCAGTCTGAAAAAAATACATATGAATGAGTATGAAACTTTCAGGAGGTGAGAAATTAAATTGAAATATTGTTTTTGAAACATTATTTTGATAAAATAAGGTTAGTGACTCATTCTAAATTAGATGGCCATATGGCAGTAGGGACTTTTCAGTATAGAGAGCTTTATTTTAATAAAAGATGATTAATAATGGTGTCAGGACAACTCTCTTTAGATGGTTGGTTTTACAATTTACCTCTTTATTTGATATTTTAATCTGTGGATTTTCTATGTTGCATAATATGATTCTATTATTCTTTTATTATTCTAATCAAAAGGTTTTAAGGCAGTTCTTGTCTACAAACTTTTTTAGTCTATAACAATATCAATACAAAAATTAAAACTAAATATTTAGAAACAACTATAGAAATTTCACAGAGCAATTTTATGCCTACTGAATCTGAAAAATCTAGACTTGTATTTTGTATGTCTTTTTTTTTTCAGATTTTTTATTTACTTGAGAGAGAACACAAAGGAGGTGAGGAGCAGAGGGAGATGCAGGCTCCCTGCTGAGCAAGGAGCCCACTGTGAGGCTCGATCCCAGGACTCCAGGATCATGACTTGAGCCAAAAGGCAGCCTCTTAACTGACTGAGCCACTCAGGTGTCCTGTATGTCTTTTTCATTATCATTTTTCTAACAATTCATTTTTTTAAATTTTACTAAAGTATAGCTCCATGATAGGTAGATGATGGTGGAAATAAACTTGCTCTTTTTTCCACAGTTTAAGAAATTCTGTTCTAGGGACACCTGGGTGGCTCAGTTAGTTAAGCGACTGCCTTCGGCTCAGGTCATGATCCTGGAGTCCCAGGATCGAGTCCCGCATCGGGCTCCCTGCTCAGCAGGGAGTCTGCTTCTCCCTCTGCCCCTCTCCCCTCTCATGTGCTCTCTCTCATTCTCTCTTTCAAAAAAATAAATAAAATCTTAAAAAAAAAAAAGAAATTCTGTTCTAGAAGATCCTTGAAATTTGAGCCAACATAGGCTTAATTTCATTATCTTTTTCTCTGCTTGCTCTTCTTACATTATAAGAAAATACCTTAACAGGTCCAGTTCCTCAAGAAGGTAACAGACTCCCGTGTTCTCTGCCTTCAAGCAGGTTACAACTAAAAATGAGATTAAAAAGGCCGGGTCTTGCAGTAGGACAAAAGGCAATTCCCAGATTCCAAGCCCTCGGATCACCCTCAGGCAGCGACAAAAAGTGAATTCCCTTGGTGGGTAATTCACCTCTCCTTCCATTTCTCACCATTTGTACACATTTGCATTGAACTTTCAGCTCCAAAGTAAACCATGCCTTCTTAATGGCTGGGTCTTAGTAGCCTACCAATGTTTATTCTTCTGTCATGGGCATGTCCATTGTGGGTAAGCTGTGGTCTTGCTTCATGTACTCTACTTTCTGGGATCTAGGCTTAAGGAGTGGCTTTTCTCTAGGACACTGTGTGTCATGTGACAGAAAAAAATGGTGAGATTGCAGTGGCTTATAAAACTTCTGCTTGTCACTTTCATCTACATTTTATTGCAAAAACAAGTCACATAGCCAAGGCTCAGGAAACTGGCCCTCAGGAAAGGGCCAGTTGAGGAGACAAAGGCCATTTGTAAACAATATTACGGTCTGTCATATCATCCTTCAAGAGTTAATGCTCTACCATCACGCCGTCTGTTGCCACTCTCATACCCTGTGACTCTGTAATCAAAACATCTGTGTCTGTTTCTTTCCTATTAGCTAGGAGATCATTACAAATCTGTACTATGTCCTTTGACAATTGGCATATATTTGGCACTCAAAATATTTGTGCGTGGAAACAGGGTAAAAGGAAGATAGGAAGGAAGGAGGGAGGGAGGGAAGGAAGTGGGAAGAGGGAGGGAAGGAAGAAAGGAAGGAAGGAAGGAAGGAAGGAAGGAAGGAAGGAAAAAAGGGGGAAGGGAGGGAAGGAAAATAGGTAAGGAGTAGAAATAGTTGTAATATACTTGTAGCATTGAATCCATTTAATAGGAAAGAAAAACTTGCACAAGTCAATAGTTTATTGATTATTTGGGCTATCAGAACATATAAATACCTGAAAATACATATTTGACTTAAATGGTAGAATTATGATGTTTTCATTATGTAATTTATAAGAGGCTCAACTCCATTGCGGACTAATGGATTCTTTTATCTTTTATTTTCCCTTTTCTTTTTTTCTTTCTCTCCTTTCTTGCTCCTTTACAAGAAAATTATGCCTGTGAGTGGCTCCATAAGCTATGTGAATCTTTTCCAACTTCCTCAGTTTATCAGCAATCTCCCGTCCTATTGACTCTTCCTTTAACTTGGGCAGATGGTTATTAGTTTTATTGTTAATTGATCCCTTATTACTCCAAACAGTCTTTCGAATACTTCACTATATGGAACTTTCAATCTCTAATATTATGACAATTAGCAGAAAATTCTGCATCTTACTTTCTGAAATTCTGTGGCTATTCTGATGAGTTTCTTCATTTTTTCCTCCTCTTTTCTGAACCTGAAGTTGCTTACCAAGTCCAAGCTTTCTCTTTCATCTCCGATTTCAAAGACACATCTTTTGGCTTTGAGAGCTTACTTCTCCACCAGGTCAACTGAAAAAACGGTTCTTCCTCTACACCTTCCTGTCACCAATCATTCTATCTTCCATCTTTAATGTTATCCTTTCTGCCCTTTGATCTACACACACACACACACACACACACACACACACACACACACACACTTCTCCACTTAAGTAACAAACAAACCAAGCTCTCTCAAACTGTGCATCCCTCAAAACTAAACCTTTCTTTTATCTAATATATTGTGAAAGCAAAATGTATGTGAACCTCCTCCAATCTGCAATACTTATTTATTTGGTTCTTCTCTCAACAACTAGATAATTTTTTTTCTATTTCTTTAGCATACTATCCAAATCATCAAATTTATTAATAATTAAGTGGCTTTACTTCAATCTTTAACCCCCTTAAATATTAAAGCATGACACTAAATTTCTTCTTATCCTCCATTTGTAAAATTTCACACAATGCCAGTAACTATATATAATAATTGTAAATCATAAATATTATTTTTTAAGAATTTGGAGAATCCTTAAAAAATATAATTGGAAAACTGACTCGGTGTCTTTTTTAAGTTTCAGTGTGATCCTCTGTTGACAGTTTTTCTTCTCCAAAAAGAGTATCTAATACAAATACTAGTACCTCAGTATATGCCCATATTTCCTGTACTTCTATGATAGTTCATTTAATGGTAAAATCTAATAGATTTTACTTTGGAGAATCAAGTCATACTTTCCGTGTTTTAGACAGCTCTTGAGTTTTGATTCCATTCTAAGCTCCAAGGGATGGCCCTGATTGGCTTAAGCTAATCTTAGTAATTCTATTGTTGCTGTTGTTCTTGATGTTTGTCAAGGTGATCTTTCTAGACTTGGCAGTGGTTTAAAACTAAGATAAACTAACAGATGCTGTTCATCTGGCCCTAGCAATTGGTTTGGGGGACCTGAGTTAGTTCAAATGGAGGGAAGCCCATATCTTCTCTTAAATAATTGTAAACTTGATGCAATGCTCTTCTCTTAGATGTAAATAAGTAAATAAATAAATAAATAAATTCATACATGTAGCCCGAATGGAATAGCCATCTGACAACCGTGAGGGAAAACAGGGTAAAGGATAAAGCCAACATAGCAAGGAAGACAGAATTGAAAGAATTACAAACCAATGGATATGCAACCTTAAAGATACCAACCTGTGGATCAAGCAGAGTATTCTTCTGCCCTAGACTTTTCAGCATTGGCTCTGATGTGTATTCTTTTTTTTTTTTTTTTTTAGTGTTCCATGATTCATATTCTAAATAACATAGATAGAGATAGGTAGGTAGATAGGTAAATAGGGAGAAAACAAGAGAAAGCACACAAGCATTATGATACAGGATAAAGAATTAAGAAGATGCATTTACTCAGAATAAAATGGGATAGGTTACTAGAATGAATATTTATCTGTGTGATCTATGAAAAATCTGATTCACTCATTGCTAAAACATTTTAGTTTTCTAAATTATGCAACTAAGCATTTTATATATGACCATCTTGATCAGCAAATCAGTTCATATGGGTGACAGTTGGTGATCAATCTTCCAATGCAATATTCAAAAGAATACAATGACCATATGCTAGTTGATCCTGTTGAGTTGCATGTAAATGGTTGCATTTATTCTGATGCTTTAATATTTATGAAGTAAAGGGACATTTTGTTTTTTATTTTGCAATCTCTAAAAGAAAAGCGAAAGGAAATGTTTAGTGTTTGGAGTATGAACTAATAGAAGTCTCTTAGTACAGTGTGAAGCCAGCAAACATTCATTTGAATCAGAGCATTTTATGAAACAAAATTAAATACCTAAAATTTTTCCAAACAAAATCTGAATAAGATTTCTCATAATAATTTTTTCTCCCAATTTTATAATGGCATTATTTATGATGTAGTAAAATAAATTATACAGATTCAGAAGAATAGGGCTTGAATTTTAGCTCTGCCATTTAACCATTGGTAAGCTGTAACAAGCTAATAAATCTCTGTAAATTCCATATAAATTGTATGTACATTCTATATAAATGAGCGCTATTCTTGCTAACTAGTATTGAATACTGATATATATTGAATACTGATATATGTGTTCGTGTGCATGTGTGTATGGGCATGGGTGTGAAAGACATTGTTAACCAGCAATGAGTCCTGGTATAAAGATATGTGTGTGTACATATATAATAAAAAAATTATATATTACAAGTTAAATTAACAAACCTTTCACTGATTACATAAATTTGATTTGATTTAATAACTATCTTGCCAAAGTTTTGAGTTCAATACATTTGGGGACCTGTGATTTTATTTCTACGAGCGACATTCCTAAAGTGGGCCAGCAACCTTGAAAACAGAATTCATTGATAAAAAGAAAAACCTTATGAGAGAGAAAAAGAAAATCACTGGACTTGAAATATTTAGTTTAGTCCCAGCTCAATTCACAAATGACCTGTGTTATGCTAGTCAAACTGTGTGACCTTATGGAGTTTCATTTATCTTACCTATAAAAGAAGGATAATAAAACTTAATTCAGAGATGTTTGGAACAAGTTATATTGCATATGGTTTAGAAGCACTTTTGAATTTCAAAGACAGCACATAAAATATTATTACCAGGAGCTAAGGATATCTATGATGGAAGAGCAACTGGCATATTCTATCTAGTAATGGTACATATTAGTTTAAATTTAGATAGTATATTTCTTTTCCCTTTTTTTTTTAGAGAGAGAAAGCACAAGTGGGGAGGGGCAGAGGGAGAGGGAGAGAAAGAATCTTAAGCAGGCTCCACACCCAGTGCAGAATAATGCAGGACTAAATCCCAAGATCCTGAGATCATGACCTGAGCCAAAATCCAGAGTTGGACACTCAACCAACTGAGCCACCCAGGCGCCCGATAGTATATTTCTTGTAAATATTTCCTACTATGTTCATCTGGTATTATCTCATAGTAAAGGGATATACTCTAATCTGAATATAACTTCTGACAACCTCTGAAATAAGAGAAAATAAAGCTCATTTGAATACCTGATAACCGGTCTTTAAGAAACCATGTGTACACAAATGTTTTCATCTAAAAAATAAACAACAGACAGTATTATGGGACTTCATTTGGAAAGATATAATTAACATTTTTTTAAAGAACCTCCAGTAATTGGTTGCATTTTTAGTGTATCCCATCATCAATATTCCCTCTAAGTATATGAGTGAGGAACATTTTTGTAAAATTAAGTAAGAGATACAAGGTGGGAGATGGAAAATATGAGTGTCACACTGAATAAAAAATATAGGAACATATAACAATAATATTGTCTCCCCCAACAAGTTTATTTGCCAAAAAAAAAGATGAGGTGGGCAGGATGAAAATCACTGTTATGAATTCTGCAATTTCTAAGTTTTTTTTTTAAACTCCAAACCCAGAACAATTCACCCAGTTCTCCAGTAGACATCCTCACATTGATGTTTCAAAGCTACTGAGAATGAAAGTTCCAAATGTTAATTCACCACTGTTTCTGATCCAATCTTGCTCCCCAGAATTGCCATTCCCTTGATTGCTCTCTTAGTAAACATATCACTCAATTATTTAAGACAGAATTTCTTTCTTCCCTCTCACTCCAAGCTAATCAATCACCAAATTTATTAATTTTATCATGTAAATATTTCTCAAGTTTGCTGTCCTCCTCTCTCACCTCTCCTGCTATGCCCCTAAATCAGAAGCTCTTTCATTCCTTACCTGTTTTCCTTCAATAGTCTTCTCTATATCTCTCATCCTAATCTCATTAAAGTAGTCTTCCTAAAATGTAAATCTTAGCCCATCCTTCACCTGCTCCTCATTAGCTCCTATTGTTGTCAAAAAAAGTGCAAACTTTTTTTAAAGATTTAATTTATTTATTTGACAGAGAGAGACACAGCGAGAGAGGGAACACAAGCAGGGGGAGTGGGAGAGGGAGAAGCAGGCTTCCCGATGAGCAGGGAGCCCGATGCAGGGCTCGATCCCAGGACCCTGGGATCAGGGCCTGAGCTGAAGGCAGATGCTTAACGACTGAGCCACCCAGGCACCCCCAAACTCTTTCTTCACATGGTTTATGAAGACCTTCATGATCATGTCTCCGGTCTTTGTCTTCTATCCCTCTCCAGCCATCCTTGGACAAAATTACAGTTTACTTCCTCTCTTATCTTGGGATATTGCCATGCTGCTTTGTATCACTCACCGGACCATAATTCAGCCGACCTGCTCCATTCATCATAAAGGTCACACAGCCTGTGTACTTCAAACTTTCAGCCTTTCTGTAACAGATTTTTGTCAAGTTGTTTCCATTAAAAAGTGCTGATTTTTAAAAACTAAGTAACTTAAAACTGCCACACACACTCACAAAAACAAACGGTCCACAAAACCTCCTCCTTTTCTTCTGAGGTTTTACGATCCATGGTTATCATTAACCCATCTTTTAACTCTTAAGTTTAAATGGCCAATTGGCACAAACAGTCCTGAGACCACTCTTCCACCACTGATTAAGACTGGGGTGGCAGAAATTGGAGATAATATTTATTTAAACTTCGGAGCTTTCTGGGCAGATCTGGTGACCTTGACAGCTCCAACTGCCTTTTTGTCTATTGCTCTGACGACACTCACAACAACCATCTGTCTCATGTCATGAAGAGCAAAACGGCCCAGAGGAGAGACGTTCTCAACACACAGGCTTGCCAAGAACCATATCAACTATGGTAGCATCACCAGATTTTAAGGACGTAGGGCCAACTTCCAGCTTTTTCCCAGGATGACGATCAATCTTCTTCAACTTGGCAAACTTGCAAGCAATGTGAGCTTTGTGACAATCCAGCATAGGTGCATATCCAGCACTGATTTGGATGGTTCAGGATAATCACCTGAGCCACCAAGCCAGCTGCTTCCATTGTTGGGTCATTTTTGCTGTCACCAGCCACACTGCCACGACAAACATCTTTGACAGATATGTTCTTGACACTGAAGCCCACACTGTCTCCAGGAAGAAACTCACTCAAAGTTTCATGGTGCATCTCAATAGATTTTACTTCAGTTGTAACACAGACTGAAACAAAGGTAACCACCATGCTGCGTTTGAGAACACCAGTCTTCACTGGCCCCACAGGGACAGTACCAGTGCCACCAATTTTGTAGACATCCCGGAGGGGCAGACACAAGGGCTTGTCAGTTGGATAAATTGGTGGCAGAATGCAATCCAGAGCTTCAAGCAGTGTGGTTTCACTGGCATTATCATCTTTGTAAGTAGTCACCTTGAACCAAGGCATGTTTGCCCTTGGCTCCAGCATGTTGTCACCATTCCAATCAGAAACTGGCACAAATGTTATGGTGTTGGAGTTGTAGCCAATTTTCTAAATGCAGGTGCCGACTTCCTTAACAATTTCCTTGTATCTCTTCTGGCTGTAGGGTGGCCCAGTGGAATCCATTTTGTTAACACCCACAATTAGTTGTTTCACACCCAGTGTGTAAGCCAGAAGGGCATGCTCATGGGTCTGCCCATTCTTGGAGACACCTGCTTAGAATGCATCAACACCAGCAGCCACAATCAGGACAGCATAGTCAGCCTGAGATGTGCCTGTAATCATGTTTTAATGAAGTCTCTCTGTCCTGGGGCATCCATGATGGTCACATAATACTTACTGGTCTTTCACATAATACTCACTTTCATTCTCAGTAGCTTTGAAACATCAATGTGAATTTCCACAGGGAGATATCAACGGTGATACCATGTTCACGTTCGTCTTTCAGTTTACCCAAGACCCCGGCATCCTTGAAGGAGCTCTTTCCCATCTCAGCAGCCTCCTTCTCAAATTTTTTGACAGTTCCTTTGTTGATCCCACCTCATTTGTAGATCAGGTGACCAGTAGCGGTAGACTTGCCTGAGTCTATGTGTCAACGATCAAAATGTTGGTATGAGCCTTTTCCTTTCCCATTTTGGTTTAGGTATAGTGGTGGTTTTCATGTCACCTGTATTTTGGCAGCAAATCTGTTGTGAAAAAGCTATTTTATTATTTTAGAAAATTTAAATAAAGAGATTCCTATGAAAGATGCATAAATAGTATAATTATATTCTGTTCACATTTAAGAAATTTGAAACAATTTTTTCTTTCCCTAAAAAAGGAAAGCTTATTTATTACTTATGTCACTTTATGTTTAATATGTTTCATAAAGACTGACTGACGACTAGAAGAAATTATAAGAAGAGATTTTAGGGGTGCCTGAGTGGCTCAGTCGGTTAAGTGCCCAACTCTTGATTTCAGCTCAGGTCACGATCTCACGGGTCGGGGGCATGCAACATGATTATAGGCACATCTCAGGCTGACTGTGCTGTCCTGCTGGTGTTGTGCTGCTGGTGTTGATGCATTTGAAGCAGGTGTCTCCAAGAATGGGCAGACCCATGAGCAGCCCTTCTGTGTCAGGCTTCAAGCTCAGGGGTGAGAGGAGTCCACTTGAAGATTCTCTCCCTCTGCCCTGCCCCCCACTCATGCAATTCCTCTCTCATTCTCTCTCTCTTTCAAATAAATAAATAAATATTTATAAGAAGAACTTTTAGGACATAGGTATAAAAGAAAAGATTAGTAATCTAGTATGGACATATCCTCTGTTAAAATTAAATTTTGCATTCAAAAATTTTTAAAAAACCTTCAGGATTGGTAGACTGCACCAAAGAGATTTTGAGATCAGAAGAAAATAAAAATCAGAAATATTAATCAGAGCTAATCTGAATCTATGAAAGAAATTTAGTTTGGCCCAGATAAATGAGAAGAAAAATGTCTCAAATTGATTTTTATTTTACCTGCTCAGTTCCCTGAGCTTTGATACTTAACTCTGAAAGGATGGCAGGCGATTGTTCTGCATACTGGATATAATACTATTGACACAGTATCTTTTTCTCTCACCAATCCCCCTTAAGAAATTACATTTCCACAATACATACAAGGAAAATAATTTACCCTCTCCCTATTTCTTCTTGTATTTTCCAGGTGGTATAGTCTACATAATATAGTGACTGATAGTAACACATGTCACAAAATGGAAGGCTAGTGTTTTTGTCATTTTTTTCTATCTTCTGTACTATAGGCTATAGAAGACTAACTCTGCTAAAAATAATACCTACCTCAATGAAGGGATCATTACATACTGGTAACAGAAGGTAACTCTGTGGCCAACCTGTGCAAAGTGGGTCTTAAAATACATACATCCTCTGAACGGTATGTATTTTGAGTAACTGCAATTGTATTGCTTCAGGCAAAGTACTTGCAGACCCAAGACCAGACTCACTGGCAGAATGTGCTGAACAATTAACTTTTGTATTAAATTAAAACTACTTCTTTTTAATTTCAGTTGATCATAAGGCATAAAAAATAAAGAAGTTAAAAAATAGCTGAAGGGCATATGACAAAAAAAAAACCTTCACTGTTTCAAATTTACTAGTAATTAAGACAGCTGTGTGAATAATGAAACAAGCACAAGTCAATTTTCCCTATCACCAACTATTCAGTGAATTTTGACCTGAGTTTATAAAAAATCATAAATTCACACAAGGAAGTTTGAATATTTTTTTAATTTAAGGAAAATATCGTTATAAATTCTGATTTCTACCATATTTGTTAATTGCAAAGAAGTTAAGGGATATAGTATTTTTAAAGAAGAAAATTAAAGTTGCTCAAACCCAGCAATTACTATTTTAAAGTTTGAATTTTATTAAATACAAATTTATTCAAAATTATATTCCATATAAATGCATTCTAATTAAAAATGGGGTAATGATATAGGTACTATAGACTTTTCAAAAAAAATTTTTAAAGATTTATTTGACAGAGAGAGCAAGCACAAGCAGGGGAAGTGGCAGGCAGAGGGAGAGGAAGAAGCAGGCTCCCCGCAGGTTGGAGAGCCTTATGAGGGGCAGGGAGCCCTACTCGGGGCTCGATCCCAGGACTGACCATGACCTGAACCCAAGGCAGCCGCCTAAATGACTGAACCACCCAGGCTCACCTGCACTATAGTCTTTAAACTGCAAATACAACATGAGAATTTGCATGTTAAAAACAGTCTCAAATCATGAATTTAAGGTTTCTATAGTATTCCATATTATGATTCCTTATTATTGAAACTTTTAATTGCTGTAATTGTTTTATTATTCTAAATAATATTATTTTTCAGGAGCCTGTGTGACTCAGTTGGTTAAGCGTCTGCCTTTGGCTTAAGTCATGATCCCGGGGTCCTGGGATGGAGTCCGGCATCAGAACCCGGCTCAGTGGGGAGTCTGCTTCTCCCTCTCCCTCTGCTACTCTCTCTTTCTGTCAAATAAATAAAAAAACTCTTTAAAAATAAACAATATTGTTTTTAATATTCTTATTCATAAATCTGTGATTAGTGCTTTTTTTTAAAGATTTTATTTATTTATTTGAGAGAGAGAATGAGATAGAGAGCATGAGAGGGGGGAGGGTCAGAGGGAGAAGCAGACTCCCCGCTGAACGGGGAGCCCGATGTGGGACTCGATCCCGGGACTCCAGGATCATGACCTGAGCCGAAGGCAGTCGCTTAACCAACTGAGCCACCCAGGCGCCCCTGTGATTATTGCTTTTGAATGCATTCCTAAAATACATATATCTAAAACTATGTAATACCTAAAATTATATATATACCTAAAACTATGTACATATCTAAAATTATATATACCTAAAATTGTAACCAAACCAATGTGAGTGCACTCCTTGGTGAGTCACACATACACAAGGTGGAGTTGTCACACAAAATAAACTTTATTTGCAGCAAATAAGGAGATCACGGGGAATAACTTTCAAAGCCAGGACTCCCCCAGCAGGGGTAAATGGGTTCCTTTCATTTAGGGTTAGGATGGATATTTAGATAGGGAAGCCTTGTCCTCTATGTAAAGGCGGGCATAAGGCTGCGCACGTGCCTTAAGGAAACACGCCTATACATACATTGCATGTTATGTAGATGAGGCTTGTGTTTCTCCTTGGGCAGAAATTTTAGTATTATAATGAGGGAAAGGTAGTTGTCGGTTATTCTAGAGGTCATGTCATGGTCCATCTGCGCAGGCGTGAGTTAGGGATTACAATCAAACTGGTTTGGGTGGTCTGGGCTGGTGGGAGGTCTTGTTAGAGCACTTGCTGTCACTTGAGGGTGGTTTTGGTTTCCATTTGTCTGAATTAAGAGATAAGCTGGAAAGAAGAGCTTAAGGAAAAATGTGGGACAAGGGTCAGTTAGTATAAGCAGGTAGGCAGTAGAGGTCAGGTTTTGGGGTCTAACTGGTGACAAAACCATGTATTTTTAAAACTGTATATATAATATTATATAAAAACATTATATATACATGATTACTCACATCTCAAAGAGGCAAAGAAAGAATTTATAATTGCAAGTTTTCTAAAGTAAATGTTCTAAGAAAAGAGAGGTTGAGGCCTATAATCAGGAAGAAATCTGCCTAAAATTTAGGCAAGCTGAGAACACTAAGCCCATCTTGGAATATAAATAAATCAATAAACCAAGACTGTGCCGAGACAACTTACATTTTCAGGTACTGTATCACCACCATCACCAGCTCAGTTTACTTTCTTCCATCCCTCACACTTCAAACTTAGGATTTTAGTATTTTTTAGGAGTTTAGTATTATAACTTAGTAACTAATATTTACATGATCTTTTCATGCAATACTTATTTATAATATACATCATCTGCTCTATCATCAAATTTGCATGATCAAACTTCCATCTTTCTGGCTTCAAATATGCAAAGGAAAAGATCTGTATGTAACTGGTAGCTAATGTGTAGATTTTCATGAACTCTTTGATGTAACTTCTTATAAGAATTTGAAGATAAATATTTTCATATAAAGTAGAAATGCTAAGTCCTTTTGGGGAACTCAGCAACAAACACCTGTTTTCATGAGATTGCATAACAAATAACGGCCCTTAGATAGCTCAAGATAAAGATACAGATCAGTTTTCATGGGAGAAAGATTGACAGCAAATATGAAATTAATACAAACGCATTTACATGACACTCATGACTGAGTTTAAATTCATTTAGAGTGGCTGGCATCCAGAAGTTACTGTTCTTTACACTGTAGTTATGGTTCTCATCAAGGAAAATTAAGTTGCCAAGTACTTTGTGTAAATTCCTACAAATTCATGTTGCTGGGTACATATCTCTGCTATTGTCTCTGCCACTGTCTTATTAAGGGACCTCAGACAAACTAATTAATCTTTCCTTTTTGCCTTAGTCTTTTCATCCATTAAATGTGCCTACAGGGAGATCTATCAGGCTAGTATATACAGTCGGTTACATCAAAGCATCATATTTCAAGCCAGAAGAAGGATACAAAATAACAGTGGTACCCAAGCAGCTCTGTTTTCAGACCCAGGTTTATTTCTAACACCTGCACTTCACATCAAATTGCAAAGTACATTTGCCTCTGGGAGTATCTGGAGAAGGTAAATGTTAATGCCAACTCTTCAGCATTTTAGGATAATGATGTGAACAAAATAAATCATAATTATTGTTGTAATGCAACATTAAGTAGGCATGCTCAAACAAGTTGTCATTAACGGGCAGGGCATGGGGTAATATGGAAAATACCAGAGGGAGGGGTGCAAACATATAAATAAGGAAGACCAGTTCCCAAGTGAGATGGATATGATTTTCTGCTTAAAACGAGAAAGGAAAGAGCAAGAGAAGGAAATATAGAGAGAAAAGAAATACTCGCATGCATAGAAACACATTGTTATTTGTTTCTCTATACCCTCATTTAATTCTATGAGATGTGACTGCCAGATTTCAAATTATCTTATTGAGACAAACACAAAGACAAGGACATTTTACAGAGCTGTGATCATCAATAAGATAGCTGTTAACCCCATATATCCACTTTGCACTTGAAATGTGGTTCATCTGAATTGAGCTGCGGTATAAGTATGAAATACACACCAAATTCAAAGCCTTGAAAAAAAAGTAAAAGTTCTGTCTTAGTCTGTTGGGCTATTTTAACAGAATATCATAGACTTAGGTGACTTGTAAACAACAGAAATTTATTTCTCACAATTCTAGAGGCTGGGAAGTAAAAGATAAGGCACTGATAGAGTGTCTGGTGAGAGCCTGCATTCTGTTCATAGACTGGCTGTCTTCTTGCTCTGTCCTCACATGGCAGCAGGGGTGAGGGAGATTTTTAGGGTCTCTCTTATAAAGGCTCGCATCCTATTCATGAATGCTTCATCTTCATGACGTAATCACCTCCCAAAGGTTCTACCTCCAAATATCATTATAGAAGTTTCAGTATATAAATTTTGGGAAGACATAAACATTCAATCTGTAGCAAGATCTTATTCATAATTTTTTATGTTGATTACATGTTGAAATGCTATTTTAACTATATTGATTTAAAATACTATTAAAATTATTTTGTTCCATTTTACTTTTTATGTGGCTACTGAAAAATTGAAAAGGATATATGTAGCTATTGTTGCATTTATACTGTGTAGTGGTGTTAAAGAAAGCAAAGGTACCTGTGGGTGCTGCCCAAAGGGTTTAGAGAGGTATTGAAGAAAAGGACCTGTGAAGGGGAAAGTGTTCATGCCACAGAAGGCAAGAGGTCCCTTCTTCCTCTCAACTCTCATTGGTGAAAGTCATCCATAGGCTGAAATATCATGGCCAGGAAAAGGTCAGCTCCAGTATTCTTCCTACCAGCTTAACTTTCTGTTTTTTTTTTTTAATTGAGATATAATTGACATATAACATTGTGTAAGATTAAAGTGTAGAGCATGTTGATTTGATACATTTATATATTGCTATATGATTATCACCTAGCATTAGCTAATTCCTCTATCAGGTCATATAATTATCATTTCCTTTTGTGGTAAGAATATTTAAGATTTAGTTTCTTAACACCTTTGAAATATATAATACAGTATTGTTGACTATAATCATTATGCTGTGCATTAGATCTCTAGAACTCATTCACCTTGTAACTGCAAGTTTGAATCCTTCAATCAACATCTCTCCAATCGCCCCACTGCCCAGCCCCTGATATCCACAACTCCACTCTGTTTCCACGAGTTTGGCTTTCTTAGATTCCACATATAAGAGAGAGCATGCACTATTTGTCCATCAGACTTGTCTCACTGAGCATAAGACCTTCAGGTTCCTCCCATGTTCTTGCAAATGGCAGGATTTCCTTCTTTCTTATGGCTGACTGGCTAGAACATTCAGTCTTTATTCTTTCCTCTCATTGACATTTCCTCATACATAATAGTTTTAAAAATGAAACTCTAAGCATGTGCTCTCTCTCCTGAATGTAACTCAATGCTTCTTCATTGCCTACAAGATAAGTTCCAACATTCCTGGTCTTATATTCAGTCTTTTTTGGTCTCAGTTGATTTTCCACATATTTATACATTATATTATTTTTCTACATTGGTCAGTTTTCCCTTTAAAGCATGCTACTTTCTTTCTTTTTTTTTTTTCTATAAATCTGTTCACATTATCCCCCCAAGAATCCCTCACACCAATTTCTGACTAGCCAGTTAAATAATGGCCAAAAAAACAAAAATTCATGTCCCATCCCATGAAATCAATGAATATGACTTTGCCCGATCTTTGCTCATGTCTTTAAGTTAAGAATCTTAATATGAGATTATCCTGAATGGACACTATATCCAATGGCAATGTCCTTGGAGACAGAAGAGGAGGAGGTAGCTATAGAGAAGCCACATGAGGACAGAGGCAGAGATTAGCTCTATGCAACCACAAGCCAAGAACGCCTGAAACCACCAAAGGTTGGAAGAGGCAAGAAAGGATTCTTCCTTAAGGGCCTTGAGAAAGAGTGTGGCCCAGCCATAGTCTTGACATTGAACTTCTGGCCTCCACAATCATAAGGGAGCAAATTTCTGTTGTTTTTAAAGCAACCAAATTTGTAGAAGTTTGTTATAGCAGCCATAGAAATCTAATACACTGACCAAATTACCAATTTCTATTCATCTTGCAATGGTTTATTCTCACCTTTAAAATGTAATGTTGCCCCCCTTCCATAGTATTTTTTACACATTTCTTATCTATTACTTTCTATTGTATACAGTAAGTATTCAGTAATCTTTTTACTTACTAATCTGTGCATTGAGGAAAAGTGATAATACTTTATAGACATCTCTATTCCCATAGTACCTACCTACCAGAGTATCTCATATATATATATATGGTACAGAAATGCTAATAAATATTGTGCAAATCAATACTTTGCTTTGAAGTTCCACTTTGAAAAATTATTTGATTCTTCTAAGTCTTTAGTGGTTCAACAGGAAGTTCTGTTGGGTTTTTATTTTCATATTAAGGATACCTTTGAGATGCAGCTTTGAAATACATATATATATATATATATATATATATATATATATATATATATATAATTATCCTCAAGATGCAGTACTTTGAAAAATTCATTTGATTGTTTTTTATTTTTTATATATTTTTTGTTTTTTTCCACTTTATTTTTTCCATCATGGTAAGTGTGCTTATTATTATTATTCTTTTAAATCTTGGTTCTTTGTAATACAATAATGACTTCAAACCCAGTAAAGGCTTGGAATTAAAACACTGTATCTTGAAATGTAATCATGAGTTATATACATATTCTATTTGAAATATGATTTGTTGAAACAATCTTTGTCTTAAGAAAGTATTTTGTATAATTTAAGTGAAGTATCTTTTGTAAGACTAAAGGAAAGGTGTAGGTTGTGTATTTTCTCTTAATATGCTGTTACCCTTTTACAAAGCTGCATAAATAAGACTTCTCTTATGTTTGTGGGGAGAATAATTGCTAAAGGGAGATTGGTGACAGTATAATTATATAATGTACCAGACAATATCTTAACAAACAGTTGTTTATACAATGGTTGACTTCTGCAATAAAAAAAAACACAAAATGAAAAATAGGACTGAGTCTCACCCCATTTCAAAAAATAAATGTCAACATATTCGAATGTAATTCTACAATTTCAGATTATATAACTTAGTATCATTATAGAAAGTGGGAACTGCCATTCTCCATTAATATAGTTTGATATTTTTCCAAAATAAAGTATCTTGATCTTATCCTCAAACTAAATATATTTTCTCATGAAGTCTCTGCACAATTTCCCCACCTCACTGAATTAAATATTATTCAAGAAAAACTAGCACTAGAGTATGAAAAAACATAGAAATAGAATTATCAACCATTTTATCTTTATTCAATTAACATTTAATTGAGTATCTGGCATACAGTAGGGTCCTTCGTAAATACTTATTAAATAAATTGATCTTGCATATGGTAGTTTCTTTTTTTTACAGTTGACTTTAATTTTAGAAGAAAAAGTTCAATCTCCTTTCTTAAGACAATTTTAAGAAGTTTTTATAAAATAAATTTGCAAGCACATTAGTCTTATACTAATTACCTTCAATAACTGTCTGAGTGACTAAACGTTTTTAAATATACTTCATTATCACATATATGTTATTGCTCATTATCTTCATTGATAATCTGCCTTTCTGTCACAAAGGAAGGATTGCTTTCTTGTTTTTTGGTTCCCTCTCCTCCTACTCAAAGAGAACTATCACCTCATTATTGAGTCCTAACTCACCTGTATATTTAGCTGTTCCCTATTTATAACACAATTTCTCTGTCTTTATATAGGTTGAAGTCTATTCTATATTCATAAACCTCCCTTGACTTAACATTCTATTCTAGTTACCACCTTTTGTTCCATTTTCTATTCCTTTCATAGTTTCTACAGATAAAAGCCTTAAGGCTATGGAACAGTTTGATAGTACTTCCTCATCTTGAGGATTCACATATAAACAGTTGTTAAGAATTAGCACCCCACTACTACATGTATGTGAGATCCATGGTTTCAGTTTCTCATCAGTTAATTATTTTTGAATGATTGTCTTGAAATGTTATCAAGCTCTCTCGATCAGTCTTATGGATAGAATTTTACTAGCTCTTTTTTTTTTTGTGATGGCATAACCTCTCAAGACTCCTCATTTTCTTCAGGAAGACCAGCTCCAGCTCCTTAAAAATATGTAGCTTATTGCCTCAACTCTTCTTGAATGACAAAACCCCAGGCCTCCATTCTCCAACCTGTTCTGGGTGCCCTCCCACTCTGTTTCAAATTTGCTATCTTTGGATTTTCATCCTCTATTTCTTTTGAGATATCTATTCACTTATCACTCATGGACCTTCTTCTTTCTTAGTTTACTTTTTTAGTGAAGCACATTCTGCACTAGCTCCCGAAGAAAGGAAGAAAAGATGAATAAAAGGTGAATTTTTGAGACTGTAGATACCTCACAATAGCCTTATTCAATATGAGTCCTTGATGGGAGAACTGCCTTGGGATAGAATAGTAGATTGGACAGTTACCTAAAAACACTTAAAGCTTTTCTCCATTTTCTTCTACTTCAGATGTGGCTACAAAAGATTCTTATATCATTCTTATTTATGAACTTTGATTCTAATTGTGTCTCTTTCCTTCTGTGTAAGCTTTAAGACTGTTTCTTTATCCACAATATTTTGAATATTTTCTGCTTGGTATGAGGATTTTTTTTATGTACTGGGATGATTATTGATGGGTTGATCCTTTCAATCTAGAAAATAATGTCTTTTGGGGCGCCTGGGTGGCTCAGTCGGTTAAGCGGCTGCCTTCGGCTCAGGTCATGATCCCAGGGTCCTGGGATCGAGTCCCGCATCGGGCTCCTTGCTCAGCAGGGAGCCTGCTTCTCCCTCTCCTTCTGCCTGCCTGCCGCTCCCCCGCTTGTGCTCTCTCTCTCCCACTATCTCCCTCTCTCTGTGTCAAATAAATAAATAAAATGTTAAAAAAATAGAAAATAATGTCTTTTGGTTAAGTAACTTATTTGTATTATTTATTTCATTACATAGTTTAAGAAACTACTTTGTTGCAGGGTGTTTAGATACTTAGAACACAAGAGAGAATAAAACAGAAAATCTGTGCCTTTAAGCAGTTTATATTCTACTGGAGGTGGACAGATTTTTAAAAATATATATAATCCAAAGAATGTTAAAAGGTGATCAATGACCAAGGAAAAAATAAAACAACATAAAGGAAATTGGAAGTCTTAGGTTACAGAGGCAGATTGCAATTTTCAATAGGGTGGTTAGGATGGGCTGTCCTCGGAAAGAGAAATTTGGAAAAAAAAAAAAAAGGCATGAAATTAAATGAAGGAAATAGTTCTTTGATTATCTGGTTAACTTTTCCAGGAAAAAAGAACAGTCAACACAAAGATCCCATGCAGCAACATGCTACATTGTTCAAGGGGGTAAGCATGGACGGGTGATGATCAAGAGAGAAATCAAAGGTAAGTTATCAAATAAGTGCATAGTAGGAGATGTAGTCAGAGGTGAAATAATGGAAGTAAGGTAGATTTTATAAGGCCTTAAAGGTAGGCAATAATAATACAGTTAATTGCATAAACTAAGACCCTTTTAAGAATGAAAATATGGAGGCCGTGTCCCGCGGCCTTAGAGTCGCCGCAGCCATGGCCAGCCAGTCGCAGGGCATTCAGCAGCTGCTGCAGGCCGAGAAGCGGGCCGCCGAGAAAGTGTCAGAGGCCCTCAAGCGAAAGAACCGGAGGCTGAAGCAGGCCAAAGAAGAAGCTCGGGCTGAAACTGAACAATACCGTCTGCAAAGAGAGAAGGAGTTCAAGGCCAAGGAAGCTGCGGCTCTGGGATCCCATGGCAGCTGCAACACTGAAGTGGAGAAGGAGACCCAGCAGAAGATGATCATCCTCCAGGCCTACTTCCAGCAGAACAGGGATGAAGTCCTGGATAACCTGCTGGCCTTTTTCTGTGACATCCGGCCAGAAATCCATGAAAACTACCGCATAAATGGATAGGGGAGGAAGGAGCAGCTCTGCGTGCAGATTGGCATGTTAGATGCCTTCATGGAATACAAAGCTTCAGCAAAGCTTGAGTAGTTACATCCTTGTGAAAAGGCGTTAAATTATTTCTGTGTATCACGTAGTAGGTCCCTTCACTTCTTGGAGAATAGCAAATCTAGCTTCTTTGTACAAATGTAGAGTGTATCCAAAGATTTTCTCCTTTTACCTCATGTTTCTTAGAAATTTAATGTGTATACGTTGTCTGTTTTCCTATGCCTTTTAGTTCAAGCAACATATGTATCAATACTTTTTCTTTCTTAGATGTAGAAAAAAAAACTGTTTAAAGAAAGAAAGGGATTAAATATTTTTTTTCCCTAAAGCTTTCTTGAAGGTCAGGGGCTTTCTCTATGAAAAAGTAGTAAATAGTTACTCTAACTTGTGTGAAGCAGCAGCTGCCCTTAAGTCCTCTCAGCTAAGGGTGGAACAGCGAATACTAGTATATATTGTTCAGGCTGCTCTTAGTTTTTCTTACCCAAAATTATTAGATGATAGAATTCAAGAACTTCTTGTATACATGTTCTTACTTGGTGTACTGATAATCATTTGAAAGTAAAGACTTTGTCATGCAAAAAAAAAAAGAATGAAAATATGAACTAAGAATAATTATGCAAAGAAAATAGGCATAATCTGAAATTTTCTTGGGCAAACTAAGACATAGGTTCACCTTAATTGTACATAATTTTAATACATTTCCTGGGTTTTTTTTGAGTGAAGTGGGGAGATATTCCTTGTGTGTTTATGTGTGTGTGTGCGTGCACATGCACAGGTGAGTGACAGGATCTGAATTAATTTTTAAAGGGATGACCATCATTGCTGTGTTGAGCCCAGATGGTAGAAAAACCAGGGTGGGAACAAGGAGACAAGTTAGAAGACTTCTGCAAGCCTTCTACAAAATCTCTGAGAAAAGATGGTGGCTCTGAACAGGGTGATGGCAGTGGAGGTGTTGAAAAGTAATTGGACTCTAAATATATATATATATATATTTTAAAGATTTTATTTATTTATTTGAGATAGAGAGAATGAGAGATAGCATGAGAGGGAAGAGGGTCAGAGGGAGAAACAGACTCCCCGCCAAGCAGGGAGCCCGATGCGGGACTCGATCCCGGGACTCCAGGATCATGACCTGAGCCGAAGGCAGTCGCTTAACCAACTGAGCCACCCAGGCGCCCTCTAAATATATTTTAAAGGTGTAAGTGCAGGTTATCATGCTAGATAGGTGAAGGCAATTATAAGCAGTTAACTGGGATTCTGTTTCTTCCATATGAGTTTGAGGAAGCACAGAAAGAACAGAGAGTGAAGAATGCATTCAAGGAAATTATGATTGACCATTGGGTTGGATAAGCAGGGAAGAAAGACATTGAGCCAGAAAGGTGCATTGAAAAGTGAAAGTATCCTGGAGTAAGATCCTAAAGGGTCCTAGGAATTGTCAGCGATGGACAAATTGAGGAAGTGAGCCAGAAAAATAAGGTTTTTTTTTGTTTTTGGGGTTTTTTTTGCTGTTTTTTAGAAAATGGGAAAAGAAAAAAATGAGGAGTTGACGTTCCTGGTACTGACAAGTTCCGAGAGGGCATTACACTTGAAAGTGAACGGTTGAGATTGAATGATAAGAGAGAAGTTGAGGAACTGAGAGCTAGGATTTCAGCAGAATCACCTTGTTACTACTGAAGTAACCAGTCCTTAAATTACGAATGATGTTGGAGATAATTATAAAGAGCCAGGGGATAAATGAGGTTAGAAGTAAAAGGGAATGGCCTGAAAGCCAGTGAATGAACACAAACATGAGGTATTAGTAAGTAACATAATTTGATTACGTGATATTCAGTGCTGGGTTTATGGAAAGAGGAATACACATGGACTAGAATCTGCATTGAGACCAGTTGTCTTGAGGGCATTTATCAAACTTGGTGAATTTAAGTATCACTGTTCGTGGTCTTGTGGAGCTTGGGGAACCAAAGGTAGAGGAAGGATCAATTCATAGATGGGAGGCTAATGGATGAACCTGTTTAAGGATGGGCTTTATAGCATCATCACAAAAGCAAATATGAGCTCATAATAAACCCATACACATATCACCACACCTACACACACCTCTACCTCGTTCTTCCTTCACTATTGCTGAGCACAAGGGAGAAAAAAAACTCCTCTGAGGATTTGGAAATTATCAAGCATATTTGCAGATAAAATTCACAAGACTTGTATGGTTTAAAGAAAAAAAAGAACAAAAAGTTTTTTCTAAGGTGGCTCCTGTCTGGTAGTAAAGCCAGGAACTTCATTGGAACAAAAGTAAAATGCTCTCTGAGGAATCATTTATATCCAGGTCTCAATTTTCTACCAAAAAAAAGAAAAAATCCATGGAAAATTTGCAACTGAAAAAAAATTCATTGAACCCACAAAAAAACCCCTACCAAATTGCTTGAGAGCCAAATGATTAAAATGGTTAAAAGTCAACACATGACAACAAAATCATATCCTCAAAAGGATCATATACTGGAATCACCAGAGAAAGAAAATGAATGGAACAATCAAGATGTTTGATTATTTGTGTGGAGACAAAGCAAATTGACATTAAAAAAGAATAAAAAAAAACAAAAAACTTCAATGATAAGATTTAAAGTCACAATTTGTAAATGAAGAATATGACATCTATAAGAAAGAAGCACAGAAGAGGGAGTATGTGGTGAGGAGACGAGAGGAGAATAGCCAGAAAATCAAACTCATATCTTTTTTAATTCTTTTTATTTTTTTCAGTATATAACTTTACTCTAGAACATCTCCAATAATTTTGTTTCCTGAAATTTAATCTTCTATTACATTTAGATTATTTTATTTCATAACCTATAACATGCCTTTTTCAAAAAAGGGATGGATTTCTTGCTAAAATATGAAATGTAAGCTATTTAAGATATTACATTCAAACTTCAGAAACTTTGGTTTGGAAAGTGTTCTCTCACCTTTGAATAGAATCTATTTTATAAAGTAAATATTTTTTTTCTTGTTGTTGTAACACAAGCTTATCTGTTTTATTTACTTAGATATTTCAGTATAGTTGACACCAAATGTTACATTAGTTTCAGGTGTACAACTGAGTGATTCCAAAGAGTCCACCAAAAAATTGCTAGAACTCATACACAAATTCAGCAAAGTCTTAGGATATAAAACCAATGTATACAAATCTGTTGCATTTCTATACACCAATAACAAGGCAGCAGAAAAAGAAAGCAAGGAATTGATCCCATTTGCAATTGCACCAAAAACAATAAGATACCTAGGAATAAATCTAAAGAAGTAAAAGATCTATACTCTGAAAACTGTGAACACTTATGAAAGAAACTGAAGATGACACAAAGAAATGGAAAAGCATTCATGCTCATGGATTGAAAGAACAAACATTGTTAAAATGTCCATACTACCCAAAACAATCTACACATTTAATACAATCCCATAAAATACCACTAGCATTATTCACAGATCTATAACAAACAATCCTAAAATTTTCACAGAACCACAAAAGACCCCAAATAGCCAAAGCAATTTTGAAAAAGAAAATCAAAACTGGCGGCATCATGATTCCAGATTTCAAGCTCTATTACAGAGCTGTAATCATCAAGACAGTATGGTACTGGCACAAAAACAGACATATTCTGTTCCATTTAATGGAACAGAATAGAAAACCCAGAAATGGACCCATAACTCTATAGTCAACTAAGCTTCGACAAAGCAAGCAAGAAAGAATATCCAATGGAAAAAATACAGTCTCTTCAACAAATACTGTTGGGAAACTGGACAGCAACATGCAGAAGAATGAAACTGGACCACTTTCTTACACCATACACAAAAATCAATTCAAAATGGATGAAAGATCTTAATGTGAGACAGGAAACCATCAAAATCCTAGAGCAGAACAGGCAAAAACATCTTTGACCTTGGCCATATCAACTCCTTATAGACACATCACCACAGGCAAGGGAAACAAAAGAAAAATGATATTGGGACTTCATCAAGATAAAAACCTTCTGCACGGCAAAGGAAACCAAGGAACAAAACCAAAAGGCAGCCTGTGACTTCTCTATGCATTATACTATGCTCACTGCTGGTGTAGCTATCGTATGTCGCACGCAATGCCATTACATTATCATTACCTATACTCCTTATGCCTTTTATTCCATGAATTATTCATTCCATAACTGAAAGCCTGTTTCTCCCACTCTCCTTCACCCATTTTGTGCATCCTCCCACCCCCTCCCTCTGGCAGCCACCAGTTTGTTCTCTGTATTCTGCTTTTTGTTTATTCTTTTTTTTTTTGTTTTTTAGATTCCACATATGAGTGAAATCATATGATATCTGTCTTTCTCATTCTGACTTATTTCACTTAGCATAATACCCTCTAGGTTCATCTGTATTGTTACAAATGGCACACTCTCATCCTTTTTTATGGCTGTGTAATATTTCATTGTATACATACCACATTTTCCTTATCCATTCATCTATCAATGGACACAGGTTTCTCTCATATCCTTTCTATTATAAATAACGCTGCAATAAATACAAGGGTGCATATATCTTTTTGATTTTGTTTTCTTTAGGTAAATAGCCAGCAGTAGAATTTGTGTTTTGGCGGGGTTTTTTTGGATAAATACCCAGCAGTGGAATTATTGGATCATATGCTAATTCTATTTTTAATTTTTTGAGGAACCTCCATTTGTTTTCCACTTTGGCTATCCAATTTACATTTCCACCAATAGTGCATGTAGATTCTGTTTTTTCCACATCCTTTTCAACACTTGTTATTTCTTCTTTATTTGAGCTATTCTGACAGGTGTAAGGTAAAGTAAACATACTTTAGGTTGTTATTTCAACACACTGTGATAGGTTTTGCCATCAAGTGTGAATGGGTACCTGAGTAGAATCATAGTATATTACAGTTTTTACATTCATTAGAAATTATCCAATCTAATCCATTATTCTATAGATAAGAATACCAATAAGAATATGAAGAAAAGGAAAACATAGTTATGTAATTTTGAACTGATAGTAACTTCATTGTGGATATTAGTTGTTTAGGCTAAATATTCTTAATTGCAATAAAAAACAGAATTTTGAATTCAAAGTATGCCAACTCAATTTCTAACACACTTGTTTACCATCTTTGTGACTGTATGTAAGTTAATTAACATCAAGCATTAGTTTCTTCATATGAAAAATGAGAATACTACTAGCTAGTATGGGAGTTGTAATTAAGAGAAAATAAAATATGTGAAAGCCAACAAATGTTATTCAGTGCTCATAAATATTACTTTTATCATTAGTATTATTACTAACCAAAATTAAAGCAAAATATTTCAATTTGTAAGCAACTCAAAAATGACTTTCCTTAAAACATTGAATCATTATGTGAATTGAGAAATGAATTTCAGCATTTCCTTTTTTATTTCATTTCTGAGGAGGCTATCTTTGAAGCATATAGCTATAAACTCCCGGAATTAATTTTCGAAAGTCAGCATAGACACAAATAAGAACACATGATATAATTAAAAAGGAAAGCATCATGCTGCTACATCAGAAGCAGAGTATGAAAAAAGAAGTAGGAATGTCATTTCATGGTGGGAAGCAGGAGGATGCAAGTTAAACTTTTTTTTTTTAAGAAAAAAAATAAAGACATGTTGAAATAGCACTCAGCCTGCCAAGTCAGAGAAGGTTAAAAATATTTATGTTATTGATGAAACAGCAGAGAGAAGGAGTCACCACAAGGTATCTATAGGCTTTCATGACAATATTTTCCATAGTTCACATTTGAAAAGCATACATTTCTTAATATCTAGAATTTAAATTTATCTCTGCAATAATTAACAGGAGCAGAAATAACCAGAGTAATTTTATGATGCTTAACTCAAGATTTGTACCACTACGTTT
Source organism: Callorhinus ursinus (assembly GCF_003265705.2). Classification (NCBI taxonomy): domain Eukaryota; kingdom Metazoa; phylum Chordata; class Mammalia; order Carnivora; family Otariidae; genus Callorhinus; species Callorhinus ursinus. The sequence goes on along the minus strand of NW_027397067.1, from coordinate 58,782,032 downwards.
GTAAGTGGGAGTATCAATAGTAAATACTCCAATAAACAGTATTTATATCATTTTATGTGCATTTGTAGATAAATACATAGATGCATTAGTTAGCTTTTGCTGCATAACAAATCATCCCAAAATTCAGTGGCTTAAAACAACAATCTGGTATCTCACAGTTTCTGTTGTTCTGGAATTCAGCCACATCTTGGCTAGGTTCTCTGGTTCAACATCTTTTACAAGACTGCAGTCAAGCTAATGGACAAGAATGTGATCTTAATTGAAGGCTCAACAGGCCGGATGGCTTGGAGGCAGGGAAGGATCTGCTTCCCAGCTCAGTCATTAACATTCACAGGATTCATCTCCTTAGGGGTAGTTGAAGTGAGGGACTCAGTTTCACATTGGCTGTTGGCCAGAGGCCTTGCCCAGTTATTTGTCACATGAGTCTTTCTACAGGGCAGTTCACAATATGAAAACTGGCTTCCATCAAAACAAGTGAGAGAGTAAGAGAAGGTGAGCAAGAAAGAAGCCAAGGTCTTCTTGTTGCCTAATCTTTGAGCTTTTCACCATATGCTATTCATTAGAAGTAAGTTACTAGGTCCAGCCCACACTAAGGAGTATGGATTATGTATAATACTAAAATACTAGAAGGTGAGGATCATTGGGAACCATCTTCGAAGCTGACTGCCAAGGGGCTCCTGGGTGGCTCAATGTGTTGAATCTCAGACTTCGGCTCAGGTCCTGATCTCATGGTTGTAGGATCGCGTGTAGGGCTCCATGCTCAGTGTGAATGGGCTTCAGATTCTTTTTCCCTCTCCCTCTCCCTCTGTCCCTTCCTGATTGTGCTCTCTCTCTCCCCAAAATAAATAAAATCTTGGGTGCCTGGGTGGCTCAGTTGGTTAAGTGACTGCCTTTGGCTCGGGTCATGATCCTGGAGTCCTGGGATCAAGTCCCACATCGGGCTCCCTGCATCTGCTTCTCCCTCTGACCCTCTTCCCTCTCATGCTCTCATTCTCTCTCTCTCAAATAAATAAATAAAATCTTTAAAAATAAATAAATAAAATCTTATTAAAAAAGAAGCTGATTGGTACAACAGACTATATATAGATACATAAATATATATATTATAATATTGATTATGTATATCTATATATATAATCATACTACATACATATTTGTACATAAACATATTTACATAAAATATAAAATGCAATATATAAGTAGGATGCATAAATATAATAAACATATAATATACACATTTATATATAAATACACATATGCAAGAATATAAAAATAGAAATATTTGTTTATACTAAATATTTAGTAAACAGTACATTTTAAAATTTAGGTTTATTAATTCTAAATTAATCGTTTTGTTTGCACTTAAAATGTTCAGATATAGATAACTTCAAATATTGCTAGAGTGTTCTTGAAAATGTATAGTTTCGAATTTCCACTTTTAATCAAGAATATCAAGCATAGAATTTGTATAGCAAATGAAGAATAGTGCTTTTTTCAATAATGGTGGCTAGTGTAACCCAATTTTGGTTGGGTTAAGATATTATCATATCTTTGACATGTTTATTTGCAGTTATTTATGTTTTCCTGAAGAGATTATTTTCATTTTTTTGAAATATTTTTGACAAAGTACAATCTTTTAAGATATTAATTTCTTCACATTTTCTCCAAACATTATTTTCACATTATGAAGCTAGTGACATACTACGTGGCAACTAATTAATGATAACTAGTTAATTTCTAAATAAGTATGTGTAGGATTCTTTGTTTCATATAAGTATAAAAATAGGAAAGAATCAGTAAAAGTTAAAGTTAAATTATTATCAAAGGCAATAGAGAAAGAAAAATATTAATAAAATGGGTATATTGGCTATCTTACAGAAAAAACCCTAAGATAAACATTAATGTGATTAATATATTTCAAAAAATCTTATATTTTAATATAAAAATACCTTGCTGCCAGAAAAATGTTGAATTATCTCATACTCCTCTGGGGGAGTTCTAGTAGCAACGGTATTGTATGTTCTTCTAATAAGGGAATTCACATTTTTTGCCTCATGGCTAATGCTACCTATAATAATAGCAACTTTCAAATGAATGTCAAGCTTGCTCCATTTACAGAGGCACTTTGCAAGAGCAAGCTAGGGAGGCTCAGATCAGTCCATTTTCAGAAATTCTTTTTGGGTTCTGATTAGTTAACTATTAAATAAAGTAATTATTCCAAGCCTGAGGTGAAATTCAAAATGCTGTATTTAGCAAGCACTGTTGCACTGTCAGTTAGCAGGGAGAATAGAGCTGGCTCTTAAGTATAACCAGAAGATACTGTTTGAATGACAGCTTAGGAAAATAGCGCAGACGATAGGAGTTATAGGTGTTCTACCAGTTACCTGTCAATCAATGGCTGCATGGGCATACTAATTTTTATACTGTAATTCATATGGAAATGTACTGTGGTAGAGAAAGAAGCTTGTAAAAAATAAATGCAACTTAAAGATAGGGATAAAACTTGATGAATGTGAAAAAATGTTTGCTAGCCCTATTTTCTATATTCTATGATCGATATAACACACACTAGAAAGTAACTTCAAGTTACTATCACTTAGGAAATGGAACGTCAGAAACACAAAATAGCGTTCTTTCACAATGAAGGTCTCTCTCTTTGCTTCTGAATAAGACCACTAAAGTCTTTTTCATTTATTATTGTTTATTCACTAAAATTTTTAGAGCTGTTAAGTCATCATCACAACTAAATCCAGAGTAACAGCACTATTTTTTAGCCTTAATTTACCATCTTTGATCAGATCCCCACATGTGATCTTGCTACCGTAAGGATTACAAAGACATGGGATAAACAGCACTTGATACAAAAAGTGTACAAAATATTACAAAAATATGCAATAGTAATTCTGTAACAAAAAACTTGTTTATTTTCTGTCATTTGTAATCCTGGGCGCCCTCTTTGTAATACAGGGCAAAAGACTTTTAGCTTATGTCTAGGACTAATAGTTCCACTTTTGTAAATCCCATTCTACCTAGAACTTCTATCATGTATTCTCTCCTTTTTAAAATATGTTTTCCATTTCTCTCATTATATTATACCCTTGCCTTCAACGGAATTCTCTTCTCCTTAAAACTAACTAACCAAATTAAAAACCTTAACCTTCCATGACAACTTCCTCAATATTAACTATTCTTTCCTAGGCAAGATTTCTGACATGGTATCCTACACAGGTTATATTCTCCATTCCCTTACCTCCCATTTATCTGCTTTACCTGCTGAAATTCAGTGTCAATCCTCCCTGCTCTGGGAAATCCTATGGAAATTCCCCAGTCTCTCACACGGAATTGCTTCTCAAACGGACTACGTGTTTATTCTGAGCAAGGTTCTACTGTCTCTTCCCCTTTCTCTCTGGGTATGCCCTAGTCCCTTATTGATTATAGTGAGAGAGTTGGTGACAGGTGTTGGAAGAGTGGGGAAAAAAAGCAAATTTCCTCAGGAAATAGCACTTGCGCAATTGGAGAGTAATGGTGGTGGTAGCTGCTCAGGATTCTAATTAGAATGGCTTTAAATATCAAATGTGGAAACAGAGAGTAGTGGGCTATTTCTTTTTTTGTTTTGTTTTGTTTGTTTGTTTGTTTGAAGATTTTATTTATTTATTTATTTGACAGAGAAAGACAGCAAGAGAGAGGGAACACAAGCAGGGGGAGTGGGAGAGGGAGAAGCAGGCTCCCCGCCGAGCAGGGAGCCCGATGTGGGACTCGATCTCAGGACCCTGGGATCATGACCTGAGCCGAAGGCAGATGTTTAAGGACTAAGCCACCCAGGCACCCCATTGGGCTATTTCTTCTGATTTACTTCCTGTTATGGGTTGAATTTTGTCTCTCAAAAAGATGCTGAATTCTAGCCATCAGTGCCTATAAATGTGACTTTATTTGGAATTAGAGTATTTGCAGTTGACAAAGTTCAGCTGAGGTCATTAGGGCAGCCCTAATCCAATACGAATATGTCCTTATAAAAAGGGGAAATTTGGACACAGAGATCATCACGTGAAGTTGAAGGCAGACTAGGGTGATGCACCCTTTGCCAAGAAATGCGAAAGATTGTCCACAAACAACCAAAAAATAGGAGAGAGTCATGGAACAGATTCTCTCTCAAGGCTTCTGATACCAGCCCACTGATACCTTGATCTTGGACTTCCAGCCTGCAGAGCTGTGGGATAATACATTCCTGTTGGTTAAGCCACCCAATTTAGTGGTACTTTGTAACAGCAGCTCTTACAAACTAATTGTGAAAATAAAGGAAACCTCATTAAAAATGGAGTTGGAAAAAAACTGGAGTTGGGCATCCCTGAAGGGGGAGCTCTCATGCACTACCACCCACCCTAAGAAGCGTATCTCAAATTCCCCACCTGGAAGAAGTACACACCTCAGTGGTAGGAAGAAAAAACTTCTTGCCCAGCAGGAGCCCAGCCCATGAGACGCTGTCAGACCCAGCCAGTAAGGAGCTGCAGCAGCCCCTCCAGCTTCCTTCTTGCCTGTGTAAAAGTGAGTCCCTCTCCCATGTTCTCCAGGCTTGGCTATGGTTCACCGTAGCTCACTCTTCCCGAATTGTGATTCTCTGCTGTTCCTGAATAAACTCATTTTTCTAGTAAAATAGCTAGTTCTTTTGAGGTCAACAAATTGGTCATGTATTCCGTTTCAGGAAACGAAGTGTTAAGAGATCATTGTGTTCTGCTTCGGTCAGTTTTATTAGACATGCACTTGTAGGAAAGTTATTTTTTTGTTTAAAGGGTATATTTTGTTTCCTATGATGAAAAATTTCCTGGAATTATGAACATTCATGAATTTTTAAAATGAGAAATTCAAAGGGACTTTATGAGGTGGGCAAGAATGTTATCATTTTAGACCGCAAATCTAAAAATATCAGATGTTTAAATAGCATTGATTTTAAGTTATTACTATAAAAACAGCACACGTTCTCTGTAAAAACTTGAAATAAAATGAGGATATGTATGTCAGCGTGAAAAGCACTGTGTTCCAGCTCTTGTTATGGATGCATTAAAGAATTAGAGATCCGTGCCCCAACGGAGAGCAGAAAATACTATGATTAAAGCCATCAGTACATTCTCTAGGGCAGAGCCGGCAGGTTTCCTGAGCTGGAACCTGCCCCTTGGTTGTTTCGGAATTGGATTTTTATTTGGTCTTTCTGGGCTGGGAGGAGCTGTGATGTCTAGTAGGGTGGTCTCTAATGGAGGCTGCTTCCAATCTTTGGGAGACTCCTCCTACAGGTTGGGAGGAGGAGTTTTTGACCCTACAAGATTTCTACCAGACTGGTCATGGCAGGCTTTCCCCCTTGCGGGGGGGGGGGGGAGGGTGGCTGTAACTGCACTGTGGATGCATTATAATGAATCTAGGGGTTACCCTGGGTCACAGGTGCAAGAGGAGAGCGCATGCTCTGCACCTGTGGCTCTTGGTCTCGGAAGCCACGAGGTCAGGATGTCCCGTTCCTGGGCTTCTAAGGTGTAACCAATTTATCACCATCCTTGCCTTCAGCTCATGTCTAACTGCCTACTCTATCTTCCCCCCTCCCTCAAGAACTGCGGACTCTAAAATCTTTCAGGTCAAGGAATGAATGCTCCTCAGGGGTTCCTTCCACTGCTTACATCTATCTTCTACCTAACATATATATGCAGGCACAATAAAAAATATCTCATGGTATCAGTTCCCAGAGATAAATATTCCCATCCAGCCATTTTTTCCCTATTATTAGGTATACTTCTATAATCTTATTTGAAATGCATTATCAATATTTCATTAAATAATAATAGCAAAAAAATGTTAACCATTATAAGCAATATTTTTTTTAATTTTTTATTGTTATGTTAATCACCATATATTACATCATTAGTTTTTGATGCAGTGTTCCATGATTCATTGTTTGTTCATAACACCCAGTGCTCCATGCAGAACGTGCCCTCCTCAATACCCATCACCAGGCTAACCCATCCCCCCACCCCCCTACCCTCTAGAACCCTCAGTTTGTTTTTCAGAGTCCATCATCTCTCATGGTTCATCTCCCCCTCTGACATACTCCCCTTTTCTTCCTCTCCTGTTATCTTCTTCTTTTTCTTTTTTCTTAAAATATGTTCATTATAAGCAATATTAATTGGGCACCCATACTCTGCCAGAATATTATGGATTCAGCCTAGACTTTGAATGACATAAGCATTATATTTGTTTTCATTTTTAGCTGTTAAAACTGAAAACTTAGAGATTTTTATTATATAAACATTTTTAAGCTTCTCTGAATATTGCTTTTGTGTAAAATCCTGGGTCTCTTTATACAACCATTTAAAATGCTTTTGGCAAATATTACAAAATTGCACTTCAACAATATTATATTAAATTATAGTGCATTTAGAAAATTATGAGGGTTCATTTGGCCCAACCCTACCAATACTGGATCCTCTATTAAAAAAACAAAACATAAAACAAAACTAGCAATTTGGCAGTTATATTGTTAGTTAAATCTAGCAGTTAATTTACATTTCTTTAAACATTAAATAAATTTATGGGTCATTAATATTTACTCTTTTTTAATTAGCTTTTGCAATATGCATTGAGCTGTTTCTTTCTGAGATTGTTCCCAATGAAGGATCATATCCTGGTTATATTTATATTATATAATTTATCTGTTCCTTTGCTTCAATTGATTAGATAAAATTCAGCTACTAAGACCCAACTGGAGCCATCAAATTACCTTCCTCAGCAATTTAGAATTGGAAAACCATAGAATTCAGTCTCCATTAGTACCTATAACTAGGAACTGCTATAAAGTTTGGTTTGAGGGGCACCTGGGTGGCTCAGTCGTTAAGCATCTCTGCTTTCGGCTCAGGTCATGATCCCAGGGTCCTGGGATGGAGCCCCACATCGGGCTCCTTGCTCAGTGGGAAACCTGCTTCTCTCTCTCCCACTCCCCCTGCTTGTGTTCCCTCTCTCGCTGTGTCTCTCTCTGTCAAATAAATAAATAAAATCTTTAAAAAAAATAAAGTTTGGTTTGAGCAGCCACTTTTGGATGCATTCATGATGGAGTAGATGATGGAGTGTTACATATGTAACATATTCAAAATGTGCTACATCTTCATTGTCTAGTATGATAGCTGCTATCCACATGTGGCTCTTGATTATTTGAAATGTGACTAGTGTAACGGAGGAATTGAATATCTAATTACATTTCATTTTAATTAATTCAAATTTAAATAAATAATCACATACTAAAGACTATTGTACTGAACAGTGTGGCTGTAGACAGAAAAGCGTGAAGCTTGTGTGCGGAGAAAAGAGAAATGAAAGAGTCTGTGGCACTGGAGAAATGGAGAGAATAGTGGACAATCTCTGAGAGCTTTTGAGCTTCATGGTTTTTTTGTTGCAATTTCTGATGAGGCTAAGCTGTACGTTTCCTGCTCTGAATTTAGTGATACCAAATGCTGGCTTTATAAATAATATCCCAGGTCTTTTCTAAGGTTATTTTTCTATTCCTGTTTTCTACCTGACTCAAATTGTGAAACATACATTTTCCTAGAAGATTATTTATCTAATTGGAAATTTGACAATTGTTAGAAGTCACTATTAAAAACCTTTTACTTCATATGTGATGGTGTATCTTTATTTTCTTGGTAAGAATTAGTGTGAATTCCTTAAATATTTTTTCTGTTCGCTAGCTAAATGATTTCTGCTATTTTTTTGTCTTTTGCTGCTTGCTTTTTATTTATTGTAATTTGAACAATATCTTAATACCATATAAAGAAATAATTCTTATAAACACCAGGCCAGGTATTTTCTATCAGAAAAATTCTACCTAAATTAAAAAAAAAATTCAAACTTACTTTAACTCTTTCAGGAAACATAGAAACCTAATCAAATCACAATTCCTATTTACATCATAATACTTATCCTTGATATCAAAACTAGAAAAAAAATATGAGAAAAAAATCGTAGGCCAGTCTCATTCCTAAAAACGTAAAATCTTAAGCAAAATATTAGCAGATCTCAGTAAAGTATAAAGAATATATCATGATATAATTGGATTAATCTCAGATGAACAATTCAAGATTTATTGAAAACATTTTTTTAGATGTTAAATAATTAGAAATATATATCAAAACCACAGAGAAGAGTGTTTTACAGGACAACACTGTCAACAGTCCTAAAGTTGATGAAAAGATACAATGTAATGATAATGAGAAACCTCCAAAAATCCTCATGGCTGTGGATAAAATTTGATTACTTTATCTAAAATTTCTGGGTCAGCAGAAGGCCAATTAAAGCAAAAATACTCTTGAAAAAGACTAATAAGCTTATAGGACATTTTCTATCAACTGTCAAGAATTATTATAAAGCAATGTTATTTAAACCCCCATAATACTGGTGTTAGAATAGTTGAATTAGCTGTAGGAACAGATTAAGAGCCCAGATGTAGTCCCATGCACATATAAAAACTGTAATTCTGAGATATGTGGATAAGTATGATAAATTTTATACATATACATATATATACACACATTTTGTCTATCAAAGACTGTTAAGTAGATCCTTTAAATATAAGTACTAAGGCAAACACAATAAAATTTACGTAAAGGCAAATGACTTAATGTGATTATCTCATATTAACTGAGATTTAGATTTAACATTTTACTAAAGCATGATATATCAGTTTCCTGTGGCTTTTGTAACACATTACCACAACCTTAGTGGCTTAAGCCAACAGACGTTTATTCTCGCAATTCTCCAGGCTAGATGTCCTAAATCTGTCAGGGCCTCACACTCTCTGCGGAGATAGAGGAGAATCCAATCTTGGCCTCTTCCAGCTTCTGGTTGGTGCAGTGTTCTTGGGTCTTCCTTGGCATTTGGCTGCATCACTCCAATCTCTGCCTTGGTCTTCATACTGCCTACTGCCCCTCTTCTCTCTATCTCCAGTCTCCCTCTGCCCTATTATAAGGACATTTGTCACTGTATTTAGAGCCCACCCTGATAATCCATGATTATGTCTTCATTTCAAAATCTTTAATCACATCCTCAAAGACCCTTTTTCTAACTAAGATGAACAATCACAGATTCCAAGGATTTGTTTGCGTACCTTTTGTGGGGACATTCTTCATCTGATCACAAATAATTATGATATTCAATGATTATTATTTGATTATTAAATCAAGTTAACAAATTGAGACTAAGGCTTTTACAATTCATTAGAATACATTCCTTAAGTGTACTATATAAGTTAGGCAATTTTCATAAATTTCTAACTGTGTGAAGGTCCACACTACTCTGAAATCCTGCACACCCATTTCATGAATCATAGAGCTTCGAAGTATCTCCAGAGGTCAGTTACTGTCTTCCCTTGCCTCTAGGCATAGCTACATTTAAACTAACCCAGGAGGAGAGGTGTCTGCTCTGTTCTTAAAGATCTCCAGCAAAAGAGATTATATACCCTCTTCCAGCAACACATTTTGGCATTTCAAGCATTGAATATTTAAAATCTAACTTTTACATTGCAGAGGCATGGGAAATAGTAAAACCTTTACAACTTGCACATTTACTGAGAAGTTCCAACAGTTGTTGCAGGAGACAGTAAATATGATGCAAATAAGAAAAACTAGAACAATGAACAGATTTCATTTTTATATTACTGCTGATATTATGAGACTCAAATGCAGTTTGACATAGGGATAAATTTTGCTTTTGCTTTTTCTAGTCTTTTGAGAGAAAAAAAATGAGTTTTCCCTTAACCCCCCCCCCCCCAAAAAGAAATTTAGCCTGGGTTGAAAATATGTGAAGAAAGACTTTCAAGTTCATTTCACTCCCCCAAATTTTTCTCTCTAATACCAAGTCACACTGAGACAAGGGAAAAAGCCTAACACTAGGGTAAGGGGGAGGCAGGAATCAAAAGTAAATATGCAAATGAAGACTAAATACAAAATAATCTGGCTGTTCTAACTCTTAAACAGAAAGTTTGACTATTTCTCTTGATAAGATATAAAATGGACATACATACGTTCCAAATCTCTGTTATTTTACAAAAGAGATTTAATACAGATGGAAGTAGCAAAGTAAGCTTTGCTCATGAACTATTTTGATTATCTCCTTTACATTCTCAGATACATTTTTCTAGACAGCATTTCCACTGATACATAGTTCAAACAGCATTCCACATTTTACAAATGCAAGGAGAGCATCTGATTCATTGTCCTTGGAAAGCAGTAATTTGGCAAGTAACTGCATTGCTATGTCATTCTAGAGATTATGCAGGATGTGGTGTGGGTATTCTATGCTCAGATAAAAAAGTGAAAAAGTGATGGTTTAGGTGGATCTGGGCCACAACCTAAGTATGGTATAAGTAAAAAACAGCTCTCGTGCATTTCCATACTATTGAGATTCCAAAACCTACTGTGTAAGTAAGAGTAATACAATCTACTTCTCTGTAAAACAGGGACCTAACGGTTGATTCTTAAAAGTTTCCCTGAGGGGCACCTGGGTGGTTCAGTTGGGTCCTGAGAGCAAGCCCCACATCAGGCTCTGTGCTCAGCATGGAATCTGCTGGAGATTCTCTCTCTTCCTCTCCCTCTGCCCCTCCCCCCACTCACTCTCCCTGTCTCTAAAAATAAAAACACAATCTTAAAAAAAAGTTCTCTGAGACTTTCTTTTGGGAAAGAACTGTTTTAATCCCAAGTGGTTCTTGATTATTACTATAAATTGTCTAGTATTTTATATATACATCTTGCTTATAATCACTGTATTTAATGCAACAACTCTAGATTTTTTTTCTTTTAATGATAGTAGTTTGGCAATGTGCCTAATCTTTGGTGATACTGCACAATCACTGTACTTTAAAGAATGGTTTATAGGTGACATGCATAATATCCCCCAGGAATTGTTTAGCATCTGATTTAGGTTTTAGTCAAATGTAAGTATAAAGTCTGAGATAATAAATTACCATGTGGAAAAATGATGTCAAACAAAGGGACTGCTGCAATCTAGCAGCTGCTAAAAAAGACTGATCTGCAGGAAAAGGAATCAGGAATAGATAGAGCATTTTAAAAATGTGGGCATTCTGGTAAAGGTCACATTGTATTTTGATCTCCTTTAAAGTATTTCAAGATGAAGAAAAGTATCTCAAGAGGGTTGAGTGGTATGTGATTCTTAGGAAACAGTTTCTTCCCTGATACACAATTGTTAGATGATTACAAGTGTTTCTTTCTTCAACTTTGAATTTATAAGAGCAACTGACAATTCATTCTTTGTGAGAGGTTTTGTCTTTTCTACTTATCTCTAGGGATTTCATGAACTTACGTTTGCCAGAACTGGGAAATTTTCTCCAATCAGGTAGTGGTGAATAATGTCTTATTGATTAGTATGGATATAGAGGGATAGGAAAGGAGTGAGGAGGGTAACAAACTGAACAATGGAATAGCTTTTTTCATGATAATAATCTTAGGAAAATTGTACCTTTCTACCTTAATGTTAGATAGAGATTAAAATGTTTTGGATTGCCAACATGAAAGAAATGCAGTCAACTCTTCAGTTGCAAAGTCATTTCTTTAAAAGTTCTTCTGTAAATTGTTAGTTTAGGATGATAAAAGAGTACTTTAAATTATGGCAAAATTTCTAGCAACATAGAAAAACTTATTTTAAGTGGAGGAAAATTGTTATTACTTAATAAAGTCTCTGAATACAGAATGTAGTCCAGGACAAATCTTTAGCCATAGTTCACTGTTTAACATCTTTCTTTTTTAATTCTTAATCTTGAGAATCCAAAGGATTAGTCAACCTGTACCTCTTTTATTTTCCTTGTTATGTTTGACTAGGGATATTTTCTTGAGTCAGGTGTGGAGATAGAAGTAAAATAATAAACATAGTCAAGGAGACTTAGACATTTACATTGAGGGGAGCCTGGGTGGCTTAGTCACTTAAGCATCCAACTCTTGATTTTGGCTCAGATCATGATCTCAGGGTCCTGAGGTCAAGCCCCCAGTTGGCCTCTGTGCTGGGTATGGAGCTTGCTTAAGATTCTCTCTCTCCCTCCCCCTCTGCCCCTCCCCCCACTCATGTGCACTCTCTTGAAAAAAAGAAAGAGGAAGGAAAGAAAGAAAGAAAGAAAGAGAAAGAAAGAAAGAAAGAAAGAAAGAAAGAAAGAAAGAAAGAAAGA
>NW_027397067.1:58732231-58769823 GCF_003265705.2 Callorhinus ursinus | reverse complement strand
AAAGAAAGAAAGAAAGAAAGAAAGAAAGAAAGAAAGAAAGAAAGAAAAAAAAAAAAGAAAGAAAGAAAGACAGAAAGAAAGAAAAGAAAGAAGAAAGAGAGAAACTTACATTGAGGAGTTGTATTTGGGGAGGAATGACCATGAGTGACTGGGAAGGTTTTCCTGTCTGTCTTCCCTTTATTTCCTTTCCAACACCACTGCTCCAACACCACTGCTGTGCACTGGACAACACAACTTTAGGCCATTTTTTAAATGTTGTTTTGCAAATAGGGGTACCTGTATTAGCAGAAAAAAAAGGAAAATTAAAAGAAAATCCCAAATGGTGTTTATGGGGAATAAGCAAAATGCTTGAAGATGTAGATCCTAGCTTAACTAGTCACACCACATAGGAAGTCATGCCTCAGAGCCATTTACATGCAAGGACTATTTGCTTGGAGCAAAATTCCACAAACATAGCATAAGCAGTTCAGGGTCTTGAATGCTAAGTTTTTGGTCCAAAATAAATTACTCTGTGTACAAGATGTTACTATGTAGAGTGATAATAAATTACATGAATATGTGAAGTTTTTATTATTATATGGATTGTGATTTCTTTTTAAAATGAATAGAGCCCTTGTTTGGAGTCACTGTTACAGACCATTAAAGAAAATTATACTATAATGGCATTTAAATGCAGGTAATACTGGATAAAATATCTGTCATTACTGGGAGAATAGAAGTGCTTCACATGTTTGGATCATGTAATTAGGAGCCAGGAATGATTTATATAAAGAATGAGTTCCTTAACTCAGAGGAAAAACTGATTGTACAGGAAGAATGTTTTTCACCTAGGGCAATTTCACAAACTGATGAAAATGGCAAACGGTAGAAGTATTAGAAGGAAATATTTAAGGAACCAAACTACCTCTATTATATTCAGTCTTGGTTCCAGGACTCAAATATACACATTATTGAACACATACCAATTTCATCTGGACAGCTCAAATGTCTCTGTACAGGGTCCAGATTATTGTTATGTTTTGCAGTCATGGTGATTCACATGTTGAAATTATTTTCACTTTAGTGTATTTATTTTATTAAGGTTTATCTTAGGAAATAGGATTCACCCCAAAATGGAGGCAACATGACAGATACGGCAATCACTTTGGTCCCTTCATTCCTAGGTTAGAGGTTAGGATTCAACTAATTGCCTTTTCCTACAACCGATGGAATAGCAAGTATAAAATTCATATAACATACATTAATTTAAGGTTTAAGATTTTATTTTAATGCCTCTTCTACTTGATCACTTTCTGGAGAACTGAGGATATAGGGATGAATCCAGGACTATAAGGTTGAGTTAGTAGATAGTATTTTAGGGGGCAAAGAAATTAGATTTACTCATGGAGAAAATATTTAAATACATATGCAATGCTTACAAAAAGGCATAGTAAATGAAATGTTAGTCTGTTCTCCCAGACCCGAGGAAGAAACTATTTGTTTGAATGGATCTTTGCTTACCTCTTTTGATCAGCAAGAATGAGGTGTGGGCATGAAGAGAAGGCCTGTGTTGAACATAGGCCTATGTCAGATGAATAAAAAGGTATTTTCAAGCAGATATGGGAGTAAATGAATTAGCTCAACATGTCTAGAGTTTTTGCATTGGAGATGGGCTGAAGACTTACTAATATATTGAGGAATCATATGTAGCATTATCTCTCTGCATTTTTCTTATTAAGCAACGGGGGCAGTAAATGCCTGAAAAAGATCTAATATTCTCACAACTGAAGGAAACAAACAAAAAAGAAAGAACTTTGTACATGACATATGATGAGAATACCTCCAATCACAAGGTTGAAATAATACTAAGTCATGAAGCTCCTGACAGTTTTCCTACTTAGATACTGCATTGTGCTAAGTGCTGAGGAAGAGTTCACCTTGCAGAGGGAAAAGAAATAGCACACAAGTTATCAGATTCATCATGGCCAGTTGCACTAATTAAATTCAGATCAAAATGTGAAAGTGAATCCCAAGCAAATTTGTCGTATTCTGAAATATTTTATCTTATTCAGGGAAATCAATCAATTTGAAGGTAAGTAGACAGAGCCATTGAAGTAAGAAGGTTTCAACTCCTTTTTAAAATACCTAACTATAATTTACATGAACAGTTCTCCAAAAATATTTAAAATTTTGTTTTCTAGATATAACATTTAACGGTTTATCCTGAAGAAAATGCCTAGATGCTCCACCAGGAAAAATAAGGGACAGATATCAATAAAGAAAATATGTTTTCATTTTTGAGATACTTTGGAATATTTTAGTCATGTCTAAAAAATCTTTTGCCAGTATTTTTTTTTTTTGCTCTAAAAAGTAAAGTAAGGACGCAGATTCAGTAAGATCTAAGTTGGTTATAAAATTATATAGTATGGGATGCTAAGACCAGATCATTCAAATGGAAAAAAAAATCACACAGAAGTTTCTTAGCAGGATCCAGAGTGGCCATGCAAGTTGCAATGAAGAAATCATAGCCCTTTGGAACGCAGAAGAAATATGTCAACAACAGAAGAGCAAACTGGTGGTGGGCGCCTGGGTGGCTCAGTCGTTAAGCGTCTGCCTTTGGCTCAGGTCATGATCCCAGGGTCCTGGGATCAAGTCCCACATCGGGCTCCCTGCTCAGCAAGAAGCTGCTTCTCCCTCTCCCACTCCCCCTGCTTGTGTTCCCTCTCTTGCTGTGTCTCTCTCTGTCAAATAAATAAATAAAATCTTAAAAAAAAAAAAAAAGAAGAGCAAACTGGTGGAAAAACCTGGCAAAAATAGTATTTGACATTACCATCACAAAGCCTAATAAGGACTTCCATGATTAAAGCAATAACCATTTATTCCCTAGTGGCATGTTAGAGGTGATATTGTATTATAGGAAAATTGATAAATTTTAGAGATGCAACTATCTGTAAGTGAAATAAATTCATAAATGTATTTTTTTTTGTTTTAGTTAAAAATGTTCTTAGAAAGTAATACTGCCCCAAATTCATTGCACTTAAGATCTATCATTTTTAAAAATACCTACTCTGGAGTTCCACCACTGGCCTAAAGACTCAGAGTTTTCCTGGGTGAAAGTCTGATTTTAAAAGTCTGTGATTTAAAACCAAACAACCAGCAACCAAATAAATAAACAATAAAAGAACTCTCTAAGGACCACTGTTTTTAAGCTTCATTTCTTCTGTAGTTCTTTCTCTGTGTTCTCTTAAGTTTTATGTCTGTATATAGTTAGATTACTATAGTTTCTTGAAATGTCTTGTTCTGCATCTGATAAATTTGCTTTCACAATACTAGAAACTTAATATCATCTCAAAGCCTCCCAGAAAACAAAACAAACAAACAAACAAACTAAAGGATAATTTGGTGTTAGAGATACTTTGTTTCAATGTATCTTGTATTTGTGACAAAGGATCAAGAGTGTAGTTGCCATAGAAAGTGGTTTGGAAATATTTCAAACCCTTCAGGAATGTATTGTTTCAATTAATGTATTCATTTATTTATTTACAAGATATATTAATATTCTGAATGATGACAGGTGCTGTGGTATGTGTCGGGAATAGGGTAATGGACACTCCCTTCTCTTGCAGAGTTTTCAATGTAGCTCAGTGGTGGGGGTATCTTTTGTGTGGAGATATGTTAAGATTTCTTTGCAAATCTTAAGAATGCCAGGGTGTTGGGTTTTTTTGTTTTGTTTTGTTTTTTGCTTTTTGTTTTCCTAAACTGGAGGCTCCTGAAGGAGCAATATGTAGCCAGCAGTATCTATAAGCTATATTAGTTATAAGGTCTGGCTGACAGCAAAAGCAGATCACACCAATGTTTGCTGCTCTGTGTCACAGTTAGCAAAATTCAGATTCCAGAAGAAGAAGACAACTCTTCCAACTCTGGGCCAGTGTTACCTATTTAGGCAGTATTTTCTAGCAGTTACGGTATTATGCAGCTCCCAGTGTAAGCATATACATACTATAGCGTGTACAGTAGGTATATGATCTCTTCTGTATATGGTTTGTTTTTTCTTTTTCTGCACCTGGCTGTTCTTTTGTTTGTTTGTTTTATTTTCTTCATGATCAGTTCAGTGGACTGCATGTGATAAATTAGCTTTGGAAATTTGCTCTGATGGAGATGGAAGACTGCCACATCAAGACCACAGAATTTGGTATTTCTGCAATGGAATATTACTCAGCATTGAAAAATAATGAAATCCTGTCATTTGCAATAACAGGGATGGACCTACAGGGTTTAATACTAAGTGAACTAAGTCAGCCAAGAGAGACAAAAACTATATGATTTCACTCATATGTGGAATTTAAGAAACAAAACAAATGAACAAAAGAAAAAAAAAGAGAGACAAACAACAAAAAACCCAGACTCAAATAAATACAAAGAACAAAGTTGTGGTTGCCAGAGGGGAGGTCCGTGAGGGGGAATGGATGAAGTAGAGAAAGGGAAATAAGAGCACATTAATCTTGAGGAACACTGAGAAATTTATGGAATTGTTGAATCATTATATCATACACCTGAAACTAACACAACACTTGAATACACTATATACTCTATACTGTCCCGGGGTCTGGAGCTGACTTACACAGAAATTCTATTGCAGAAGATACTTGGGCTTCCTTTGGTTAGAACAACGTGGCTTGGTGTTGGTTTAGGTTGCTGTTTCAAACTTGGACTGTTTGGCCATAACCTGACCTTGCCTCTGGGAAGGGTGAGATGTGGTGGTGTGCACGTAAGCTACACTGTGGGCTACCTCATACCATGGTTTTGGCCCCTGTGTTATTTTCATTTTTTTTTAAAGATTTTGAATTATACTTGAATAATAGATTATACTTGAATAATGAAGAACGCTATTATACTTGAATAATAATACTTGAATAATTATAAAAAGCTATTTAAGACACTACAACATTAGATTGAAATATCTGTCTGTAGTGGTGATGCTAGGCCACTGGAGAAATATAATCAAGGAAGTGACAAGATCGGATTTGGTTGGAGAATCAGTTTGGCAGCAATATAAAAAACTGGAGTAGGGAATTAGGAAACTAAACTCAGGGGGATCACCTAGTCTCCCTTTGATTGTCCAGGTGAGAAATAATGAAAATTTGTGGAGTTGGAGAGAAGGTTATCCAGAATATATTTATGAGACAGATTTAACAGTTGTTAGGAAATAAAAGTATGGGGTAGGTGAAGTTTTACAGAAAGAAATTGTTAATATCAAGGAGGGTTTCAATTGTTTTCCTCTTCAGTAAATAGGCAGGTGGAGAAGCCACTCAATGGGTAGAAGGGAAAGAGTTGGTTTTGGGGAGAAACTGTCAAATTCAATGTTGAGTTTGCAAAGTCTCTGACTTTATATGGCAACAATAGGATATGTTCAGTAAGCAGTTAATTAAAATGAATCTCTGTCTCAGAAGATAAGTCCGAGTAAGACATGCACATTTGGGAATTACCAGTGCACAATAGAAATTAAAATCATAGGTGCAGCGGAAAGCAATGGGGAAAATTATATATGCTAAAAATAAACACAGGCAAGGACAGTACCTTGGAGAATGAGAACATGACAAAGAGGAACCTGTGAGAAGTAATTGTCAGGGATGGAAGCAGAAAACAAGAAAACCAGAAGAAAGAGAAACTTGAGGTCCTAACAAAAATGATTTTTACCTCACACATTTATATGTAATCTCTATGCAAGGATCCCTAAGCAGAGAACTTTGAAGTAACAATCAGATCAGAGGGTACAACTGATAATTTTATAGTTAATCTGTTATGACAGTGTGATTTCTACTGGAGATCTTAAAAAGACATAGGCGATCTCTTAAGAAAAAAGACCAGGAAAAAAAAGTAGGAGACAAATTTTTCCCCATTTCTCATTCCTTCTTTTCTTGCTCCACGAGCATCTGCTTCACTCTTCTGAATGATTTGACTTCCAATTCCCTTAGTGATAAATTGCAACTGGCAGCTCTAGAGTTAATAGCTTTTTTTGCTTAAGGGCATCAAACGGATTGAGAAAATTTTGTCCAAATATAACAATGGATGGGCTCACTAATTCACCTGATAGCAGGTGCCTGCCACAACCTCATCAAAAATGCCAAAGGGAGGTCATCCTTGTGGATGAACACAGATACTCATTCCAAACAGGCCTCCCAATAGAACTGAATTGCAAAGCAATATTCTTGGAGAACTTGAATGCCTGGGCAGACAAGACTATAGATGACCATGATCTTAAACTAGTGAAAGGATAATAGGCAATGCAATGTTTTAAAACACAATTACTTTTTTTTTTTTAAGATTTTATTTATTTATTTGACAGAGAGAGACACAGCAAGAGAGGGAACACACGCAGGGGGAGTGGGAGAGGGAGAAGCAGGCTCTCCATGGAGCAGGGAGCCCGATGTGGGGCTCGTCCCCAGGACCCTGGGATCATGACCTGAGCCGAAGGCAGATGCTTAACGACTGAGCCACCCAGGCGCCCCGTGACACAGCTACTTTTAATCACCAAATCTGTTTTGTTCTTTATTTCAGATAGCAAGGATTTGAAGACTGAGTATGGAGAGTTAAGATGACTTTGTCATCCAAATATATCTGAATTTTGAGTTTTAGGTAAGAAATAGGAACAATGTAGATAACAAGGGATTTGGGAATTTATGCAAATTTAACCAGGTAGCATTTGGAGAGCAAGGGATTCCTATATATAAATATTGACACTAACATGGAAACCAGCACAAATCTATGTCCTTTGAAAAAATAATCTGTCATGGGATATTTTCAAACTTATTGGTCTCAGAATCCAATTAGAACCTCAAAATTGCTGCTTAGCATATAACAGAAGTGTTTTATAGGTGCTATTAGAAGTGTTTTATAGGTGCTATTTCATCACATAGCATTTTGAAAAGACATATACAGAGTGGTAGAGCTTTAATACAATTAATTTTTACTGCTTTGAAGAGCTCTTTTTGTTTTGTTTTTGGTACTCTCTACTTATATTAACCATATTAAATATTAAAACAATAATTTTAAATATATTTCTCATATATGTCTCAAATTAACCTATGATATGGTAACATAAATAATATTTTTATAATACAACTATTTTGGAAAATAGAAACAAATAGTAAAGACACTGGAATTGTTTTGTATTTTTTTCAAATTTCTTTAGTGTTTAGGTTTTATAGGATATCTGGCTTGTCATAGGTGTGTCTACATTCAATATGTGACTCTATGTTGTGTTGGTTGAAGTTAATGAAGAAATATGTAGTTGAAAAAGACTTATATTGTTGGAAAAAGATTGACAGGGTACTTGAATGTCATTGAAAAAGTGAGAAATATATCAATAGCCTTTTCAGATTAAGTGTGAATATTTCTTATTTGATATCATACCAACAAGTTAGAGTCTCGTGTATCATATCTAGGGAGTATTATAATAAATCCTGTGGTCTTTCCTGCACTCTCACGGCATAATTTACTCTGGACTGATTTTGTTACATCATCACTGATCATTTGAAAAGCAAAAGTTCATTGTTATGCATATCTTCCAAATGTTGTCACATTTTACTATGGAATGTGGGAAATTACTTTTGTTGATATCACTACACATTTTACCAGAAAATAATTTAAGTATTAGCAAGTCTCAGAGTGGCAAACTCTAACTTTCACTTAAAAGATCAAATTCTATCCTTCGCCATAAATTCTGTCAGTTGTTTTCCTTAAAATGACAGGCTTACTTTGTTCTTTTGGGAGAAAAGTCTGCCAAATACCCCAGTCTGAATAACCATTGATTGCTGGTCATTCTTTCAAGTAAGAATGATTTACCATTACAAAAGAAGCAGCCAGTTCAGCTAGCAACTCAATTGCCCAGGTGCTTTTCCTCAAGATAACTCTTACATTTTAGTACATGACAGAAACATTTTATGTGTACTTTCCATTTCATTACAAAAAATTTTAAAAAGCACATAGGCAGGGATAGAGATTGAGTATAATTAATGTTTTACTGCTTCATCAGGACATTCCTAAGTAAAACGTGTTTTCATGTGAATGTGTAGAAGTAAAAAATAAAAGGACTACTGTAGTTTAGGAGCATAATTTCAATTCGTGCTTTTTCCTCACCAATTCATTTTCCACCATCAGTACAACCAGTGAAAAAAGGCAATAACGTCTTAGTATTGTGATGAAAACGGTTTGACCTTATGGATCCCTGAATATATCTCAGACACACAGGAATCCACTGACTACACTATGAAAACCACTGAAATATAATCTCGACAAGATGAGAATATTAAACACAGACAGAAGGAACCAAAGAAACATGTGAATGTCTTTTGCTCTTTATAGACAGAATAAAATAAAGAGATTCTATTTAGGTGAAAACTTATCTGAAGGCACAATAATAGAAAACATGACTTCACTAGGTGCCTTTCAAGACTAAGATTGTTGTTTCAATGTAAAGATAAAAGCTAATAGCTTTTTGAAAATGAAAATAAAACAGTTCAATGATGATATACTCTGTCTGTTCTTTATTCTGTCATCTTGCTTTTATGACACTTAGTAATTCCAAATGTTTCCATGCTTCTCTGACTTCTTCATTCTTTTGAATGTACTGAGCATTCCTTACCTGGAACTGATATTATGTACCATTCATTACTGTCAAAGATACATGGAAAACCTATCTGTGTGTCTTAGCTACGGCTCCCTTATCATCTCTTCAATACCATCATTCTCTCCAGTCCTGTCAAAACGCGTCAGCTGTTGATCCTTCTCAACTCTATTCCTTATATTGACCAAAATACTCAGTGACATTAACGTGTGTTCAGAGAGCTCACAATGCTTTTTTTCTGGTTACCATATATAATTATTTGACATTTTAAGTAGCTACTTATATGAGTCCTGGTTTTCCAGGGAAACATAACCAATATGCGGTTGCACACATACGTATACTCATACATTTACATGTATGCATACAGAGAGGAGAAGAAAAGAGAGATTTAAAAAATTGGTTCACATGATTATGGCGGTCGGCAAGTCTGAAATTTATAGGGCATATCAGGAGATCGGAAATGCTGCCAGTATTTGATACTGCATTGTGGCAGAATTTCTTCTCTGGAAAAAAAAAAAAATCAGCTTTTTGCTTTTAAGGCCTTCAGCTGATTGTTTGAGGCCAACCTGTGTTATTGAGGGTAATCTTAACTTAAAATTAACTGATTGCAGATGTTAATTAACCACATCCACAAAATTCTTTCACAGCCACACTTAGATTAGTGTTTAATTAAATAACCAATACTATTGCCTTTTCAAATTGACACATAAGACTAATCATTACATCCTGAGTGGGATCCACACTACCCAGGAACTTCTCCTTCACTTCTATTTCCTGATTGTTAGATATACAACCCAATTTCACTTTTTTTCCCCTTCAATTTCACTTTTTAATCAAGGACTAAAACTGGACTTTGTGATAATTGCACCTCAAGGGGAATAATAGGGAAAACTTTGGTTCATGGATTGTTCGGATTATTTTGAGAAAGAGGGTTTGAGCTGTCAAAATTCTATCTCCCATGAGGCTATGAAGACTACTCTAAAGATTAAATCATAAGTTGTAGTCCTCACAGTACCTTGCACAGACGATACAGTTATAATGATCCCACCTCCTCCCCCCAGGGTATTGGCATAATTTCGCTGAACAACTGTTTTATTTTGGTAAATAGAGTCCAGCTGGAGACATTCCTGGATAGGAAGCGTGAGGAGCCAAGCAAAATAGAACAGCAAAGAGCTTTATGTTATGTTACTAATAATCATTTACTCTCTATCCTTTTTCACTCTTGTAGGAGTTCTCTGCCTAGTTTCTTTTTATTCTTAATCCCTGAAAGCGTCCCATTTCCGGCTGACACACTTTTCTTCCTCTGGGAACAAAAAAAATACCTCTTAAAAATCTGTCTGGAAAACTCCCGCTTGCTTTCCTGGCTAGCCTTGGCTTTGTTTTGTGTTCAGCTCTCTCCACTGACACTCAAACCTCATGAAGATCACAACTGCTGTATTTGGAACCACAAAGAGTTTAGGGTTTTTTTATTATTATTATTAGAAAGTGAATGATTTATGATATGCAATTATTAAAACATTTTTTTTTTGGTTACCAAGTAACAGAGAAAAACCTTAACGACTCAGTGCAAATTTCACATTAATTTGGACAAACCACTCAGAAGTCATAAATCAGTACTTTGAACACACTATATTATAACGAAGTGTCTGAATAGCACTCCTAACAACACAAATGAAATTATTCCAATTGTATAAATTATTAAATCACGCATACTAAATTGATTGTACCTGTAAAGATATTGAATTTTAATATAATAATATTGCTAAATTATGTTCTAAAAGTAGTAATTGTGGTTCAAGGCCATAAGATACTATAATGTAAACCAATTGCAGTACAACCAGATAGTTTTTATAAAATAGAAAGTGGAACATGTTAGTAACACAAAATTTGCAATAACTTGGGGTTCTGTATTTTTAGGTTGAAAATAATGTCATGATTTTATCTCTTCCAAATGTACTAAGGGACAAGGTTTTCTTTTTTTTTCCTTCTATTTTCACCTTTTTTTGGGAATACAAGGCAAAGTTACAGCTTCAGATCATTAAGTAAACAAATGTGGGGATACCTTACTGACAACAATCATGACCTGAATTCTGTGAGTAAGTAGTTTTCCGGTTCATGGGGTAGGGGAGAACCACATTACTCAGCTACCAGAGGGTTCTGGCTTCAACTCTGGCTAGAAGGATTGCCAGTCCTGGTCAACCCATGATCTTCACCACAGCAAACTGGAATCTCCAATTTTTCAAACTAATTGTAGGAAGAAAGAGTAACTCCAGACTGACATATAAATTGATCTGGATGACTACTAAAGTGTCCTCCACTCCTAAGGTGTCAAAATCCTCAGAGTGACTGTTGGAGTCAGGAGCCTTTCATGTGCTCCCTGTAATTATATAGTGCGTAGAGGCTGGTAAGCATTAGTCCTGCTATACCACCTCGTGCTACCCCTCGAAGACCGCCTGGACATTGATACAACATGCCTGTCATGGTTCTAGCTGCTATCGTGTTAAAATCATCTTCTGCACCTCGTGTTTTCTCAGTGATGATACCAAATGCACTACAGAGCAAAGCCGGAGAACCTACAGTATTGGCCCAAAGTGTCCCTTGCCTAGTTACCATGTTCAAAATCTGTACGTTTCTTGGTTTGGACCAGGACATGTACTGGGTTTCCTTCAATCCTAGCCGTAGACCGTTCATTGCCCCAAATGCCGCCCCTGTCATACAACATCCTCCAATGGTAAAGAAGTCCAGGTCAAATCTGCCCCGAGTTTTATTAGCTCCATCGATAAGATAAACTCATCTGTATCCTGAACGAGAAATCATGTATCCACATTTAAATACGGAGACAG
The DNA here is from genome assembly GCF_003265705.2 of Callorhinus ursinus. Lineage (NCBI taxonomy): Eukaryota > Metazoa > Chordata > Mammalia > Carnivora > Otariidae > Callorhinus > Callorhinus ursinus. The sequence goes on along the minus strand of NW_027397067.1, from coordinate 58,758,375 downwards.
AGGGTTCGTACCAGTCCCCGGGGCGCCGGCCAAATCCGCGGGCGAGAAACCTGCCCGGCCCGCTCCAGAAAAGCTGGCCAATCCCCGGGTGGTTTTGTTCCCGCTTCCCGCCCCCCGCCCCCCCCCGCCCCCGCGGCCCCTGCCGCTCTCCATGGTGGGGCAGCAAACTGCCGGTCCACTCCTCACCGCCGCCTCAGGCTGGATTCGTCTGCTCCGCCGCTGCTCCCCAGAAACAGCAGGGAGACCCGCGTTACCACTGCCTCTTTAACACGGCGACCTTCTGGGAAGGAACAAGGTTTTCTCAACTCATGTAGATAACCATAAGGATTCTTTTACTTGGTATGACAGTGGTCTTAACTGAAGAAGAATTAAATTGTCAACACAGATGTATTTGGACTTTCACCAGTAGAATGCACAAAAATCAGCCACAGTACTTGATATGAATGCGGACACCACAGCTCCACACAAGACAGGCAGAATCAGAATCTCTGTTCAAACACCAGATTCATATTTTTTCCCAGGATGACACGTTGAGAAACAATGTGCCTAGATTTCACACCAATAATTATTTGCTGAGGTTTGTTAATATCGCTTAATCTATGCCATCAAACAGTAGTTATTGCTAGCTTGCTTATAAACTAAATGTCATAGTTTTCATCACATTGTCTAAAATATTTTAGGGGTGCCTGGGTATCTCTGTCCGTTTAGCGTCTGCCTTCAGCTCAGGTCATGATACCAGGGTCCTGGGATCCAGCCCTATGTGGGGCTTCCTGCTCAGCAGGGAGTCTGCTTCTCTCTTCGTCTCTGCCCCTTCCCCTTGCTTGTGAGCTCTCTCTCTCTCTCAAGTAAATAAATAAAATCTTTAAAAATAAAATATTTTATGTCTCATTCAATTCCATTCCATATTAAAACTACCTGAATATTCATCAAACCAATTTACATATACAAATTATTTTGTATTTTAAATAAATATAAACCAATAAGTATTAAAATAAATAAATATAAATTATATATGATCATTTAAAGCAATATTAGGGAAAATAAAACTAAGTGGACAGGTTGGGCATATTTACCCTTATTTTCACTGCTTCTTGCCTAAGTTTCATGTATTTTCCATTGTTGTTTATAACCTCATTATCCTGCATGAAAATCAGAAAGGATATCTACTGCTTTGGAATCTAGGAGTTCATATTGAAAAATTGCAAAAACTTCTTTATGATTTCTTTTCCCATTTTCAAGTTTGAAGGATCATTAATTACATGCTTGGAATTATCAAATTAAGGAACAAATTTAGTTGTTTTAAAACAAAAATTACTTTTTGTCTATATTTGCTAACAATCTTTAAGTTACATTTTTTCAAAAAATATGCTAAATGTTTTGGATAAAGCCTCTTAATTGTTAACTATAGTTAAGAGCTGCAAAGGAATGAATACTCTGTGGACTTCAATTTCAGTAAGTAAAACAGTAAGGAACTTTTAGAGAGAGCTTCTAAATTCAGTTCATTTTACTGTCTTAGAAGCAGATACTGAGACAAGGATTTGTATATATATATATATGATTTATTAAAGAAGTATTCTCAGGAGCAAATCTAGAAATGAACAAAAGGAGGCAGGAAAAGGAAGGGGTAAAATCCAAGTAAGAACAAGATTTTGGGCAAAGTCCTAGCCACAGACTAATCCCTCAGGAGAGCTCCAGAGTAAAAATTTTGCTTCCACAGTTGTCCCAACTCATGGTGTGGAAGCCTGGCTTTCATTTTTCTGTACCAGTCAGTCATTAGCTAATGGCCTGGCATCTTTCTTTTACCAAAATGCATTCAAGATTCATTCATGTCCTTGCATGAGTAAATAATTATTCCTTTTTATTGCTGAGTATTATTCCAAGGTATGGATGTATCACTGTTTGTTTTTCCATTACCTTCTTTAAGTATTTCTTGGTTGTTTCTGGTTTTTGACAATTATAATTAAAGCAGTTAGGACCATTTGCACATAGGCTTTTTTTGTGAACATAAAATTTCAGTTCATTTGAGTAAATACAAGGAATGTGATGGCTGGGTCACACAATCACTGCATGTTTAGTTTTAGAGTAACTTACTGTTTCCAAAATGGCTTTACCATTTTGCATTTCTGCCATTGATGAATGAGAATTTTTATTGCTCTATATCTTCATCAGTAGGACATATTGTCACTTTTCAAATTTTTTTAATGATTTTATCTTTATGGTCTTAATTAGGATTTACCTACTGACATTTACCTAATATTGAGTATCTTTTCATATGTTTTTTTACTATCTCTGTATTTTTGGTAAAAGATCTTTTAGATTTTGGTACTTTCCTTTTAAAATATATTATTTGTGTTCTTGCTGTTGAGTTTTAAGTGTTATTTTTTATATTTATTCTGGATAAAAAACTCTTTTATAGAATATATGAGGTGTAAATATTTTCTCCCAGTCTGTGCATAATCTTTTCATTTTCTTTTTTTTTGTTTTTTAAAGATTTTATTTATTTATTTGAGAGAGCGAGAATGAGAGAGAGAGAGAGAGCATACGAGAGAGGGGAGGGTCAGAGGGAGAAGCAGACTCCCTGCTGAGCAGGGAGCCCGATGCGGGACTCGATCCCGGGACTCCAGGATCATGACCTGAGCCGAAGGCAGTCGCTTAACCAACTGAGCCACCCAGGCGCCCCTAATCTTTTCATTTTCTTAACAGTAGTTTTAAACACCAAAAGTCTTACATTTTTATAATGTAATGTTTTATCATTTTTTTTGTCTTTTATGGATCACATGTTTGATGTTATATCTAAAACTCACTGCCAAATCTAACTTCATAGAGATTTTTCTTCCATGTTTTATTCTAAAAATTAAGGAGTTCTACATTTTATATTTAGGTTTATGATCCTTTATGAGTTAATTTTTTGTATAAGGTATATGTTGAAGTTCTATCCTCTCAAGTGATTGTCCAATTTTTCTACCACCCTTTATGGTAAAGATAATTTTTTCTACATTGAATTGCCTTTACACCTCTGTCAAAATCAGCTGGCTATATTTGTATCAGTCAATTGTGGACTTCAAAGTAACACAAAGAGTATTAAAATTATTTATAATTAGGAGTAAATATAAAACCTAGCTTTTCTTTTCTCTCCCACTATTTTTCAGCAAATTCATGTTGCTCATTAAATACATTGGCTTTGTTCATCCAGGTAACTGAGTTCTGTGGGACACCATTTCTAAGAATAATCAGTGCTGTACACACATACATGAATTCCATGGTCAAGTAAAATCTTAAAACATCATGTTAAGCAAGCAGAAATAGTTCTCATTAAAGGGAAGTCTCATTAAATATGCAACTTGCAAGATTTCAACAATTTAAAGTAGATAAACAAGAAAGTAAAACAACAACCATAAAAACAAATATAAGAAAAAAGAAGGCATAAATATTGTAGGTGATTCTGCCTACTGATCCTCTCCATTTATCCAAAATAAAAGGAATTTGCTTTTGGCTGAACTGGTTTAAATTGCTACTCATTTTTCATGGGAGCATCTGGCCATGTTGCATATGAAACTAATGTTTAAAGATACACATTTTCAACACAATTTGGCTTCTAAATTCAAGCCAAACATTTCATGTGATCCTCTACCAAGAAAACAATGAAATAGATTTAGACTATATATTTTCCTCCAACATGAGCTATAAATTTAGCCATGTATGTTGTATCCTCTAGAAGATTTAGGGGACTTTTAAGGATCATTTTGAGTATTCTTATTTTTGCTTTTTAAAACTTAACTCCTAAAGAAGATGCTAATTGACATATCAGAAAATATATAAGAGAGGGAGTGAAAGCAATAATTCCAAATTTATTTGATGATGGAACACTATATTTTCAAAATATTTGTCATTAATTTTTCTCAGAATTGGTTCTATGTAGAACACAGGTTTTGAAATGCGCTATTAAACTATAAGCTTCTTACAGATGGGGTGTAGTCTTTTCCATTATTTTATCTCTAGTACCTGGTAGAGTCCTTTTAACATATCTCATTATGTATTTCTTTACATAATGAATAAATAAATGCATTCATAGCCAGATAATTTTCAGCTCCAACTATAACAAAAAACAAATGATATGTCAATATGGAAGGATATTTAGAAATTCTTTATTTCAGATTAAGGTTATTATTCCTTCTTGTATTATTTCAGTTTTAGATTTAATTGACTTTAGTCTATCATTTGAATTTATTTGGTTATACGAAAATAACTTATTCCTTTTTCTTTGATTAAAGAAAATTTATTTCTGTCTTTGTCTTCAGCTTTAATATTGACATTTAATACTCCCTAATTTTGTTCACTCTGGGGTGTGACTTTTTTTTGCACATGACTACTGTCTTTTTTTCACTTATTCATTCCAATAGACATATTTATATTTCCCCTCAGAATAGTGTTTTAATTAAGTCTGATTTTCAAGTTACAAATAGTTGGAACGAATTTCTAAATTGTATTGGTTGCCAACACCAGAATTTCTGTTCTTCTTCTGTTTCTTTCCATTGAATACCCATGAAAATATAAAAATATTGATTTTATCTGCCCATTATGATATAGTCTCTGGCCACTTTACCATCTTGTATATACCATGTATTACTTAGGGGCAGTAATATTTTGAATATGAGCCTTGTTTTCTAAAATAATAACAGTGTCTATACATCTACATCCCTTCTACATTTTCAATGGGTATTGAAAAAATAGTCAGCTGTGATATTTAACAGATTCTAGACACGAAAATTTGTTATCTAAGAAGTGAATATATATAGGTAACAGTAACTTAGCTTTGTCTCTCAAAGTTGGCAAATGAGAATCAACATTTCCTAGTTCACTACTCTTAGATTTATCGGTCATTCTTTCAATTGTTTCTTTTAAGCAATTATTTGAATGAAACAGACTCTCTCCTATGAACAATTATATAGTCAGGAGAAAGACTTCAGTTAACAGTGCCCATATGATTTTTTAATTTTTTTGATGTAGTGTTCCATGATTCATTGATTGTGTATAACACCAAGTGCTCCATTCAATATGTGCCCTCTTTAATACCCATCACCAGGCTAACCCATCTTCCCACCCCCTCGAGAACCCTCAGTTTGTTTCTCAGAGTCCACAGTTTCTCATGGTTCATCTCCCCCTCCCATTTCCCCCCCTTCATTTTTCCCTTCCTACTATCTTCTTCTTTTTTTTTTTTTAACAAATAATGTATTATTTGTTTCAGAGGTACAAGTCTATGATTCATCAGTCTTACACAATTCACAGTCTTACACAATTGACATATGATTTTTTTTTTAAAAGGCTTAAAACGTATTTTAATAAGTTGATGCTGTATTACTGCTCCATTTCTCAGAAAAACTCCAAAGGTATCAGGGACAAATCAAACATGGTACACCAATAAAAAAAATGCACAGCATAACTACCTACGATAGGCAAGGCTAAGAGCTACTGTCCGACCTTCAGCACACAGCAACCCTGTTCCCAAGATTGTACTAGGCCTATCAAGAAAAGCTGTGAACAGCAACATCATAGACACAAAAGGGCCGTTCCTGGGTTGTCCTAACCCAAGAAAAAAGATGGGAGGCAACTCAACACAAGATTTTTTTTTAAAGATACACTAAAATGAAAATCTCTAAGAGAAAATGTCTTCCTTAGGACATGAAGGGGTAATATATGGGATATAACAGAACCGTATGTATGTTGTCTGTGACCTCTGTGGACATTTGCCTGAATTCAAACCTGCGAGTGAATGGAACAATGGGGCTAAGGTCATTGGGGGATGCTTGTTTTTGTGGTGTATGTGGCAGTGTCTCTGGGGTTTGGAGGGTATAATGAGAAACCAAATAGAACAGGATGGACAAAGAATGGAATGATGAAGATTAATGGGGGCTCTAACTGGATCCATTTTGCCATGGTCCCCCCCCCCATAGGCCCTCAACAATCACATGAGACTTCAGGAAGGCACCATACAAAATCAATTAGTTAAACGATATACCACACAGAACTGATTTGTTAAATATCGCCCCTCCCTTGCCCTCAGCCTCCAGCAAACTCCCTCAGAGTAGTACAGGCAAGGAAGACCTAACTATTGGGAGGAATCCCTAACACTTTTCCAGGGCAGAATTCTGGCTAGTCCAAAAAGGGTCCTTCTTTTAAGGGTTTTTGGGAAACTAGACATTGAAATTTTTATTAGTATTGGCGAGGTTTGTTTGGAGCAAATTCAGCTCCAGGAGCTGCACGGTTGAATGCAGGAGGGGTTCCACCAATTGCCCCAATTCCTTCCATTGTAGCAGCTTGGCCAAAGCGTTCAGTTGTTGGTGGGGTCAATCCCAAGGTTCCATCTGGCATCATAGTGGCAGGTCCTGGAGGAGCTGGGGTACCTGCTGGCACTGGAGCAGGGGGCATGGCGCCTCTGTTGTTGATGCCCATAGCACCTCCCATAGCCATCTGGCCCATCCGTATCTCCTGTTCTCTCACATCAGAGAATGTTCCCTTGAATCCTTCCTGCTGTCGCCGCATCATTTCTTCCTGTTGCCGCCGCATCTCTTCCTCACGGCGCCTGCGTTCCTCCTCCTGCCTGAGCTCCAGTTGCTTTCGTTTTTGCACTTCTTGGCTGTGCAGCTCTTCCATCCTCCGAAGTTCTTCTTGACGCCTCATCAAATCCTGTCTCATTAGCATGACCTGGTGCTCATGGCGAGCGGCCTCCATCTCCATCTCCAGCTTCTCACGAGCTTCCTTGATGTTGCGGTCCACTTGGTCCTGCTGCTGCTTCTCCATCTCAATGAGTGCCTTCCAGCGCATGGCATACTCATACTCAAAGGAGCCAGGCTGTGCAAATCTGGGTGGCTGCTCTCGCTCCCTGTGAAATTGCTGGTTCTTTATAACCAGCTTCTCTGGAAGTCCCTCTTCATCATCCAACTGGTCCATGGGCTCCACAGTCACAGGCCGAGGAAATGTGGTTAGCAGGAAGGAGCCTTCACTGCACCTGTCCAGAGCTTTCCGAGCAGAAGGCTTCCCTGAGAATTCAACAATGCCTTTTCCTGAGGGCCTTCCTCGATCATCCACGATGACTACAGCCCTTTCCACCTGGCCAAACACCGAAAAGGCTTCCTCCAGCAGTTCATTGGAAACATACTGAGGAAGGTTTCGGACTGTAAGGGATGCACTATGGCAGGCAAAGCGCACACGCAGCTGCTTTCCACGGAGTGGCATGTTGTCCAGTCCTACTTTGGCAATCTCCGCTAGGGTTCGTGTTTCCAAGCGGATAAAGCCAAAGCCCTTATCCTTATGAATGAAGACTTCGCCTGCCTTCCCATATTTCTCAAATAGTTTCCTCATCTCCTCCTCAGTGATGTCAGGAGGAAGATTGCCCACAAAGAGCCGGCTACGTTGGGTGAAGGTCTTCTCTCCTGGTTTCCTAAAATTCTTCAGGTCAATAGTCAAGCCTTCATTTTGTCTGCTGGCTTGTTGCCCATTTGCAGGTATTGGTGGCGGTGGTGGCTGCTGCTGTTGCTGCTGATGGTGCTGCTGGTGGTGATGCTGATGATGCTTCCTTGGAGTATGGTTTTGCTTCTCCAAGTTAAAGGTTTTATTGCTCTGCATTTTTGCACCCCTCTACCGACTGTTCTCTCCTCAGAGTAACGGCGACGCTACACGGCCTCTACCGTCCCGAGAAAAGAGCCTCACATATGATATTTTATTGACAAATATTTTTACTTAAAAGTATGCAACTGTGGTTTTCAGTTTGTGTATCTCCCTGAATTAAAAATTGGGATTATTGACTAGTCCAAGGCTAATTATAGGAGGAAGGAAATTATGCGCCTTAGGGAAGTAATAATATGTATATTTTTTATTTGCTCTGTCATTTCTTTTAACAAAACTGCTCTTCTGTTCTGAGATCTAATGTCTTCCATCCATGCTGCTTCTACTAATTAAACATCTCTCTTGTTCCCTGTCTAATATCCAAAATCACATAGCTATCAACCCTGTCTCGTAGGTGACAATTTTCCCTCACTTGTGACTAATATAAAGCCTCCTATCTGTTCTCAGAGCTACAGGTCTTTCTCGTGAGGACAGAGTAACTTACCGTTATTCAATTATCCTCCTGCATTTTCCCTATGTTACCTACTCTTGCTGGGACTTTTTGTATTGGGCAGCAGATAGTAGGGTAACATATGATAGTTAAAGCTTTCAGTCAGCAATAGGACTGATTGGATTTAAATCCAGGATCTATCAGTTAAACATTGGATGATTTGGGGAGTTACTTTTTTTAGCCTTAGTTTCCTCATCTGTACACCACCATCTCTTTAGAGTGGTAACCAAAATGGTATCTTCCCAATGGAGTTGTGAAGATTAAATTTTTAGCACGTATAAAGTTTATTATTGTAATGGATAGGTGCTGCTGGGCGAGGTGGGCTTCACTCAGACTTGTTTCTTGGCTTAGTATCCCAGGTATTCATATCTTAAGAGAATGATGAGAAAGGAAGAGAGGCAATCATAAAATTTTTGCATGGGGTTAAAATGGTGGTTTCCCCGACATGTCCTTAGTTATTAGAGAACAAGATATGCAGCCTTAGAACCACTTTGAAAGAACATCTGAAGAACAAATGGCGAGAGTAACTGATCGCTTTGCCGGAGGACATTCTATCATAAGGGCTCCTCAAGATCAGAGTAGGATTAGCAGTGGTATTCAACAGGATATGGTGACACCTGCTAGAAAGCAAAGATAATTGGCTATAGTTCTTGGTAGAAAATCATGAGAGTTGACAGGGAAAGGCAGAAGACAGAAGCAGCTTACAGAAATATGGTGGCAGTAACCTCAAGACAGTGCACTTCTCAGTGTGTGATGAGAGTGTATAAATGGTACAACAACAGGGGACCCAGAAGTGGGAGGAAAAAAAGCCCAAAGTAATACATCATCAGACTTTTTTATGAAGTCATATGAGAATTCTTTAGAAGTGTCTTCAAAATGAGAACTTTGCAGGAGTTTGAGGTTCAGCAATTGTAAAGTAGAGATAAAATTCCAAAAGAGATATAGGCTATATACATATGACATAATAGAGCTTCAGAAAATATCATATTGCTTTAAAAAAGGTAGAAACACAGACCAGGTGTCTTGAGTCATTGGGGCCTTTTCCAATGGTTTGTATGTTTAAGATAATCTGAGTTCTAGCAATGATGTTAAAATTCATAGTAAAATGACTTTCTCAGGTTGCTCATTAATTTGTTAAAAAGTTTCAATTTATAAAGTAAATTTAATGAGCATCAACAGAGGGATATTACCATTACAATAGGAAGCTTGCCACCTGCCTCTTCAAACCCTATCCCAAATTGTAAAAATGATAAAGAAGAGAAGTACAAATATTCAAAGTCAAAGCTAAGGATGTTATTATATCATGATGCTGGGATGTGTTAAGGAACAACCTGGCAGGGTTAAGAGTTAGTTGAGAGTTCGTTTTCAACCATGAAAGAGAAGCTGAAGATTTTCGCATCCATTTGCCAAAGTCTTGGGATTTCTTCAAGACGTTTATTTTTTGAAGTCAGTTCTTTGGACTCCTCTTAAATCAATTTTTCTTTAAGCAGATTGGCTTCAAACTTGAGAGGCCAAACAAGAGGTGGAGGGGAGCCAGCAGGAAAAGAATGCCAGAGACCTAGGCTCATAGTTGATGAAAAAAGAGCTGTTGCAGTTCACACATATACTATTTCAGGTGATCAGAAAGGGCTAATTGAGGAACTCTAATGCAGCTGTTGGTCTTGTCTGATTTGCATGTAACTTTCTTGAGTGTCTGGAATGGGAAATCTATGGCAATAATGGATTCAGAGTTTTTGATCTTGGTTATGCTTGTCATAGCTAGTAAATAACTAATAGGTGACAGTATGCCAAGCACTTTAATGTACATCCAAAGGTTGACTCTGACCTGCCCTCATACCAACCAACATGAAGCAGCCTGGATTAGTTTCTTTCTGCTTCAGTTGCAATACATATCTGAACATTTTTAAGACTAGCTCAGAAGATGTTCTGCAATACAATGAAATGAGAATTTAAAGTGTTAATTTAGTCATTCTATGCAACAAAATACAAATAACATACTCTGGTCTATCAGTTGTCATCTGTTAATAGGGACTATTTATTGTTTTAACCCTTTCTGTCTGATTTTGAATGTTTTCTACCTCTTAGTATTTTGTCATAAAACTTTTCTTCATGCTAAATTGAAATATATGGTTTATAACTGGCTCCTTCGAAGAGGAAGAATGACATATACTTAATATTACAAAATTATTTCCAAACTGGATATATTCACAAGGGTGCATTAGGCTTTCTGTGTAACTCTGTCTTCAAGTTCCTGTGACTGAAAATCTCTCAGATTTCATTGCTTTGCCATTTTGTGCCCATTGTGGTAGGTTAGTCTCTCATTTTGGAAGAAGTAACAAGAAGGCCATAACAACTTACAGGCTGCTTTATGTTTTTCTTCCAACAGATAATTACTACTGATCATATTAACTGAAATGTACTTCTCAGACTTCGTAAATTTTCTCTACGCCAGTTTGTCTTCCCATATTTCCTGTATCAATTATTAGTTTAACACCTCCTCCAAATCCCTGAGTTAAAATCCTTCTCATCTCTTTTGCTTCAAACTCTACTTTCAAGAAATCACAATACCTCATCAATTTCCATCCTCTTGATTTCAGGATTTCAGTAGTTTTTAACTCGGGTACTGTAGGAAAAGTAATTTTTTAAACCGTTATCCACAATTCTAGACTTTTTGCCCTCTTGCCCATTCATCACTTTGTTACCATATGCTCTTGCTAAAGTTAGACCTGAGCGTATTATCTCCTACCCAACACTTTCTCAACACTCCATCCACAATCAAAAAACACAAAAGCCTGAATAATGCTATTGTATCACCTGTGGGGCAAATCCAAGCTTCTTGAAAAGGCATTTAAAGCTCTCAACAGATTCTGATCATCTTTTCCATCCTGTGCATCACACTTAACTGATAGAGTTAAACTTCACCTGTTCACTTGAGCATATTTTGCCAGGTATTCTCTGGCATTTTTTTTCTCTTTTTTTGTGAGAAAATATATACTTTAATATCCATTAAGTAGCCTTGAAAAACAAGAAAATTTTAACAGAAAGAAACAAGTGTTGGATTAGAACAGAGTTTTAATGTGACATATTTCTGAAGTGGTTTGCCAAAGGGCGTGATTTTATGAATAAAAACAACACAAAAACAGGAGTTTGTTGTATAGAACATAGTCTACTTTAAAATTAAATGTGGAGGTATACAAAGAAATTTCATGAAAGGATAATGAGTATATGCATCTCTTCCTGATTTCAATAAATTGCAACTATCCACAAAGTACATTTTAGTTCCACTTAGAGAGATTGAACATTTTGCAATCAAAGCTATTCCTTGGATTTCAATAAACATTCTGGTTGTCCTTGGCGTCTTTCGCTTTGTGAATGAAGAACTTTGTTCTCGCTGGTCTGGGAATACTTTTTACTGGTGATGTTTTCCTTTGGCTGGGAAACAGATTAAGGGCCTCTCTTCCTGGCAGATCCTGCTTTCTATTGGATGTAACTATTAAACTTTCTTAAAAGAATACTTTTATTTATCTGGCTGCTCAAATTCATCTTGTAGATGTCTATAAATCTGAAAATTAGAGGAAATAAAAAATAGAGTTTTTTAATGTACACCTGCAATTGGGTTACCTTAAATATACCCTGGAGAGAATAAGAAAAAAAAATAATGACAACATTTTAATGGTGAGACCGCACACAGGAGTAGTTTATAACTACAAAAGATCTATTTTATCAAAGAAATATGTATGTAAACTTATTTTTAGTCATCAGCTTTTCTGGTTTTTCACTCTGAAATGCTTTCATCCTCAGAAGAAACAAAGTCATGTGGTTTACCATAACTGCTGATTTTCCTTGAATGTATGGACTATCAACTAGAGCTGTTTGAAAAAATTATGAGAAAAAGTGAAGCGTAGTTTTTTTTCTAACCGTGAAGTGTTTTAAATTTGCCTGTTGAGAAGATCAGTTTTTCTGCCCCTGGAAAATAAGTTTTTAGACACTATAAACTTTTTTATTGTGGTGGATATTTCCTGTTGTCCTGCTGGCAGCCAGGGCTTTGGAGACTGCCATACTATGTAATGCTGATGAGCTGCAAAAGTTTGCCAAAGAAAAATGCAGTAGACCAAAATGGAACGTCTTTGCACAAGAATTTTCTAAGGTTTTCTTAGACTCTATAACTGAAAAGACAGGTAACCTCTTGTGTAAACTAAGAAAAGGAAAATGCATCCCATGCCTACAAAACTTTGAAAGCAGGGTGATAAAAATCTTTTAAAACATACGTCAAGTGCTATACGAAAAAGTTTGGAAGCTGTCTTTTCTGGCTTTATTTCCCATCTGTGCTTCGGTTTTGAAGCATCAGTGTTTATTTTGTCTCTAACCCAAAAGCGATTTATCAAATATGCATACAATCAATCACGGTTAATTGGAAGCAAATTCAAAAGCACAATTTCAGGGTATTCCATTTTCCACAGGAATGATAAAGGTATATCTCAAGTTTTTCGTCAAAAGACTTTTTGGGAAAGGCCAAGAAAAAGCTGTGTCTCTTTTTTTTTCTCCATAAACGACATAATGAAAAATTATTGGTAACACAGTAGTTCCTTTTGGTCTTTAAAACAACATAAGTCATGGACAGATTATCAGACTGAGAGTTGTGGCTTCTGTATTTTTATTTATGCGGCAAAATTTGTGTTTATTTTTAAACTGCTCTTTCTTTTCTTTTTTCCATTTGATATTCTTGATCAGAAGATGTTGAGGGGCGCCTGGGTGGCTCAATTGGTTAAGCGTCTCACTCTTGGTTTCAGCTCAGGTCATGATCTCATGGGTCTTGGGATCTAGCCCCCGAGGGGCCCCCTGGCCCCGTCAGCCCCCATGTCAGTCAGGCTCCATGCTCAGTGGGGAGTCAGCTTGAAGAGTCTCTCTCTCTCTGCCCCTCCCCCCCGTGCATACTCCTTCTCTCCCTCTCTCTCTCTCTCAAATAAATAAATAAATCTTAAGAAAAGATGGTTTGTTGATATCATTGTCTAGTAACATAAAATGGATATATATGAATTAGGCACATCCAATATTGTAATGCTTTCTGTGATCATATAATAATCAAATCAAGTTTCTTTCCTTCATAATATCGGATTTCTGCTAAAAATTACTTATTATCAGAAGTCTTTTTCTGAGGGGGGACATCAATCACCCCCTCCCTTAAGTTAAAAAAAAATTAGCAGTAATTTTGAACTTCTAAAAGAAAAAAAAAGACTTCATCCCTATTTAAACCAAACTATATCTCACTTCCTGAATTTGTGCACTTTCGTAGGAAATTGTTAGGGCAGGAACTCTGTCTTTTCTAATAGCTTGATTAAGCCAAGTAGCTGTCATCACCTCACAAATAAATAAATGATAATAATGGTGGAAAAATGAAATATTAAAAAACCAAACATTTTCACTAATTCACTCGTCATTTTCCTAATATGTGGTATAATTTTAGTCAGGCTATTTATGACTAAAATAGCAAAGTCTTCATATGGGAGAAATCGCTTTTCTGTTTAGCATGTCCCTGCCCCCATTTATCATTCCTTCCATCTAGTGCCAAAAATGGCTTTCATAATTCTGGCTATAAACGGCTGACTGAGAATATCAAACCCTGCTCCACCCGATACATCACTAAAGAAAGAATATATTTTGCAGTGTCTTATTACATTTTTAGTTTATGGGGGAATTAAGGCAGTTATAAACATTAGTTGAAAATGTTGGCAAGAAAAGTGGGGGGTGAAGAAAGGAAAAAAAGATGGAAGCATAAGGAGGTAGATGTACTCCCAGCGAGGTTTCGGCATAACGTATGGGAAAGCTAGTAAGTTCTTCTAGTATAAGAAATTGATATTTATTTGAGGGCCTGAATTATTCACTTTAGCTACCTTTGTTGCATATAAAGCCAAGTTAATTAACTCCATCTTTTGCTGAGCATTTGCAGCTTCTAGATGAATTGTCTGTTAGTGTGTGTGTTTCAAATAGATACTATCTTGATTCAGGTGGAATTCTCTCCTTCAAAATTTTAGGGGAATTCATTAGAGAGCTCCAATTCAATTGCAATTATAATAGCCTTTGTGCTATTTGAGAGTGCTGCTGATCTGATAGAGTTACATGGTGTTAGGGATCTGATCAATGAGGTGTGAGGAAATTCCTGTGCTACTGTACTCACAAATAGCTACTCCCTAACCAACCTCCAAACCAAGATGGCACTGAATGCATCCAAGTTGTTGTAAGTCACACACTCAGTCTCCACAGCCATGTTTATGTCTTATATTTAAGAAAATCTCCCCCTGGGATGCCTGGTTGTCTCAGTCAGTTAAGTGTCTGCTTTTGGCTCAGGTCATGATCCCAGGATCCTGGAATCAAATCCCGCATCCGGATCCCAGCGGGAAGCCTGTTTCTCCCTCTGCCTGCAGCTCCCCCTGCTTGTACTCTCTCTCTCTCCCCCAAATAAATAAATAAAATCTTAAAAAAGAAAAGAAAAGAAAAGAAAATCTCCCTCTGCTGCCTTCATTTTATCCCTTCTCTAAAGAAGGAAGAAGAATTGTTATGTGGGGCTGCATTTTCTGCTCTATTATTAATGTCTTTTTCTGATGCACAGACATGGGATCCCAGTGCCTATGTTTGTGCTAGGTGAGCCTGCTACTTTTCAACACCTACTTGACTTAAAAGTGGTTATCTCTTAGAAAATCAGAGTATGAGGCTGACAACTTTCAAACTTTAAACAATCAGAGCATCTGTCACTCTAATAGCAAAGCCAAGAGATATAAACCTGTGCAGGCTGTCACATTTCCAATCACACAGAAAAAGTTGGTCTGAGAAAATCAGGCAGAAAGAAGTGATGAAGGATGGAGAGAGCAGAGTATTAGAAGTTCCAGTTAGCCATGACACCCAACTAAGCAGTAAAGCAGTTATGGGACATTCCCTAGTCCTACCAGTACACTTTCCCTCATACCCCAACTACTTTACATTGGGTCTCACTTGTTTGAAATACAGTCTTGACTATTTCAACTTCCTTGACTTTATGTGACAAAGATATATCTCCCAGTTACCTGAAAATGTTAGTGCTTTTTCTCAAATTGTATTCTTTTTTCCCCTTAAATAAAGACCTCCTTCAAAACAAGAATCTACTTTGCTAGAATTTAACTATCTAGATAGTTCATATTCTCTGTATGTGGATAAATATACAGAATCAATATTTTGTTTATGCACCATCAATAGTCCACCTCATGGCAATTCACCCTATCTCTTGGTCAGCAGAAATGCCTTCGTATGTAAAAATGAGGCCTCCCTGCTGGCTCTCTACTACCGCATAAATGCTTCAATGAGAGTGCTTAATATCATGTTTATATTAAAAATACTGAGAAATAGTGAAGGAAATAACAGACTCTTAAGTCTGAAGGCTGGCTTTGTATGTCAGCTGTGTACCCACATGATGCTTTGAGAAAGTCACTTAGCCCCTCTGGGGATGAACTTCCTCCTTTGTATGGAAGGGACAGAAATATGATTCATATGGATATATGGAGATATATAATACTCCATTTGTGTAAGAACTGTCTATAAAGACAGGCCCACTTCTTCTGAGGAGCTGTCATGATCACACTATATCAGGTTCAAGTACAAATGTTTGAGGCTAAGCCATCTTGCATGGAGCCTTCAGAGAGGATATGGACACTGCTGGTAGAGGGGGGAAGAGGGATGCTTTGATGTTGGAAATGGAGAGGATGGGAGCTGAAGAAGACAAATATTATGGACAATAATACCTGGGACAGCCTGGAATGGAAGAAATGTGGACAAGTAAAATGTTGATAGGCAATTTTGGTAACAAAGAATAAAGATAATATTCTTCCTGAGAAATGCCACTACATAATGAGTATGATTGATTTTATCATGTCCCAAAAGGATGCAATAGAAATGGCACCAAGCTGTGTCATCCCCTACCCTACCATTTCTAAGGGGAGAAAAAAAATCCAAGTCAGGACATTTTTCTCTGGCATAAATGAGTTTTAATTAGATGTTGTTATTGATGGCTCAGCCCTGCAGGTCTGTACTTTCTTTATGGGTAGAAACAGGCTCATAGTTTGGGTCTCAAGATATCAATTGACTTAATTTTTCATCAGAATCAGGGACTTATCCCTCACTGGCTGGCTCACCATCAGTCGATATATAACTTCTATTAGCTCGACTACTTTAAAGTGTCAGGAAATAAAAAAAAATGAGGTCATATTTCAAATCTTAATACATTATTATTTCCTTTGATCCATTTTAATGGGAGAATTATAACAATTTGTTTCAAGAGAAGCATCAGTGCTTTACCTATTTTATATCAGCTCCATATTTCCATAATCTCAAACAAAACTTCAAGAAGTATTCTATGCACAAAATATGAGTTCCATGAATTTTTAACTTTTTTTTTTGGTTATTACAATGTTCTGAATTATAGAAATCTTCAGCTTTTGTTAGAGATAAAAATGTGGACCACTCATCCTTACTTGCTGGTTGTACTAGTAATTCTTAGATAAAGATAACATAATAAAACTAGTTCTTACCTAGACATGACAAGGGTAAATCCCTGGACTCGTTAACATTATAGACTACAAAAATATTTGAATCGATGTTTAACTTCTATTTCATTGTCGATACATTGTGATTAAGAGAATGGATCATGGATCCGGTCTACCTTGGCACAAAATCTGGATTTTGTTCAAGTCACTTAATTTCTATGGGCCTTCGATTTCTCGTCTGTAAAAGGAACTTATTTAATAGTATCTACTATTATGATTGTTTGGAGCATTACTGACATTATACTCATGGAGCAGTAGAACAGTGTCTGGTACACAGCAACTACCCTATTAACATTAGCAATTATTTTTGCTACTGCTACACCACTACTGAGATATTAAACAATGTTTAACAGATCACACAGCTACCTTGTGTTTTGCCCGGGACTCCTAGAAAATTCTGCATACTGACAGCTGATGAATCTAAAGCTACTCGAAGATTCGCTTAGGAAGAGCTCAGGAATAAGACGATATACTGAAATGAGCAGGAAATAATCAAAACAGAAGCTACCAAAATAAATTTTTTAACTCAGATAAAGTCTGTTCTATAATGAAAAGCGCTTGTTTCCTCTTAGTCATCATTACTCTCTTCCTTTAAGATGGGATCACCTGTGTAATTTCAGTGATCATCTCCATGTGGGTGATGACACAGACCTTTTCCTGTCCCTCTCTGAGCTCTGTCCCTCAAGCTCCTTGAGGAGTCCCTCAAGGTCTCCATCAGCAACAGTGGCCCAGATACTGTCCCTCATATACCCAGTTGTCATCTGAAGCCTTTTTGTCCAACTCAACATTTTCTTGCCACCAAAACTGCCTCCCACCATTGAATTCAGTGTCACCACCCACTATTCTCTTAGGATGTAAAGTATAGATCCATAGTCGACTCTTCCTGGCATTCATATAAAATCAGCCACTGATTTCCCTCATTGCTTTTCCATCCTTCCTTTCCTTTTATAAGCATGATTCTTCCTCTTTCAGGAAGTGCTCATCGCACCGTGAATTTGAGTCACGGTCTCTGCATTCAGACTCTCTTCCCTTAAGTGCAAAGCCAAGACAAAAATGGCTTACGCTTAATCCTCTCACATTGTGTTCACCATGGCTCACCACTGTGCAGAAACTTACAGTTACTTCCTGTTACCACAAAGTTAATTGTTCAGCTTTCCTTTCAGAGCCCTCCATATTTGTCATAGACTTACTTTCGTTTCGTTCGCTCGTTTACTCGCTTATTCATGCACCATTCACTTAGTTACTCATTTAACCCTGATTACCTCCTTAAAGGCCCGATCTCCAAGTACAGTCACCTTGGAGGGGAAGGCCTCAACACACACATTTCTGGGGGGGACACAATTTGGTCTATAACAACGTTCCTGTCTTTAATTGTTTACACTGTCATATATTTCCAGTTTGCCATACCTTCACCATTCACAGCGATACCTATTCTTTGTATCCATCATGGATAAGTCTTTCTTGAGAGAAGCCTTTTCCTGCTCCCATTTCTTTACAGTGCATTGCCCTGCCTCTACATAGCTTTGGAATTTATGGTTTGTGTCGCAAAGTTGACACTAATATGCTATCTCTTCATCTACATTTCAAATGCATATGAAATAGAAAAGTCCCTTCGGGACCAGAACTGTAAGTAGCATAAATATATATATGTATGTATAGGTATCTGTACGCACAAACTTCTAATAAGCATAGTATAAACGTAAAAATAAGCATAGTATGAATGTAAAAATACATGCGGATACATATATATTTTTTTAATCAGAGTAGAATTTCAGTTTTGCATATAGAAATACCTTACTATATTGACTATGTTGATTAATTTGTTAAACCTTGATTCAGAATTTTATGGACTCATTTAAGTGCTGCACTCATTATCAGACAAGGAAATTTAATTATCCAAGGAGGTGAACATCATTAATTTTTGTTTAAATGTAATTTTTGTTTTAAATGTAAAATCTATTTAAGAATGGATTTTTGGAAAACTAGTAGGCATTATAAAAAGTTATGCACATGTTTCATAAAACATAGCAGCCAATGTACTATGGTATAATTCCACACACAAAAAATTACTGCAACATAAGAACAAGATAGACAGTCTTAATATAAATATTGTTTAAAGTGCCTTCAAAACCTCCCTTTTCTTCTTATGTTTTCCCACCTTACCGGGTTTCTTACCACCATCCAGTGCTCCTACTTCTCTTGTTAGGAAGGAAATCATTAGGCTAAATTTACGTCACACTAAAATGTTAGTTACAATGTTTTATCTTTCCCAGAACTATTTGTTTTCCAAAAAGAAGACTTTAGGGATGGCATAATATTTTTCACAAGGGCTAAAATGCAAGGTAGCACTTCAGGTATTAGCTATGAATAAAGGGAGAAATATTTCTGCAGCAGGACCCATTATCTTCTTAAATTTCACTTTAGAGGCAACCACACATTCTACCTTTTCGACAGAAAAGCAATGAAAATATGCAAGACGTTTCTCACATTAAAAGAATGCTGGTTCTTTTTTCTTTGCTTTCTTTTTAATGTTAAAAGGTAAGTCCCTATTGTTCTCTCTTGTTTCCACACATCTTGTGAGGGAGACACCGATTCCCTTTGTTTTGGACTATCTTTTCAAGGATGTTTATATAGCTAACAGCTTAAGAAGACAAGAGATAGTTTCTCATCTGCTGCAAAGGTCAGGTGGGCTTGCATCCAGAAAAGACATAGAGTCCTCTAGGGCAAAGGGGGAGCATCTTACTGGCCATTAAAAATGATTTCAATTCCCTAGGCTCGGATTTCTTTTTCTGCACTGTGAACCACTGTGTGTTCATTTGTCGTCT
Source organism: Callorhinus ursinus (assembly GCF_003265705.2). Classification (NCBI taxonomy): domain Eukaryota; kingdom Metazoa; phylum Chordata; class Mammalia; order Carnivora; family Otariidae; genus Callorhinus; species Callorhinus ursinus. The sequence continues at coordinate 58,738,867 of NW_027397067.1, read as the reverse complement.
GGCCTTCTTTATGATGCCCTCTAGGAACTAGGGCTCAGGGAACCTGGAAAAAAATTGCTGAGAATCTGGCTACTGCTATTCCTGTGAGTAGCAAAGTATCCCTCTTCTCTGAGCTAGTCAGAATCTCATGTATTCTTTGAGCATCTCCTAAACTGTAACCTGCTTGTTAACCTTGTTAACTTGTAAGTAGGTGAAATATCAGACTCTTCAGGTTTTTTGACATGTAAATGCTCCCATGTATTGATGAAGATTATGCTATTCTCGTTCCTTCTGTCTGAAGACTCATTCTTTATATAATAAATAATCTAGATTTCAAGTTTTCAAATATGCTTATTACTTGTATTAGTCTGCTGGCTACCCTAACAAAATACCACAGCCTGGGTGGCTTCAACAACAGAAATTTTTTCACAGTCTGGAGCCTGGGTGTCCACAACCAAGGCATTTGGCAGGCACTGTGGCTCCTAAGGCCTCTATTCTTGGCTTGAAGATGGCTGTCTTGTTTCTGTGTTCCCACATGGTCTTTTTTTCTGTGCATGTACATACTTGGTGTCTCATCCCCTTCTTACAAGGACACCACTCGTGATGGGTTAGGGTGAACCCACATGGCATTATTCAACTTTAGTTACCTCTTTAAATGCCCTATCTCCAAATACAGTCACACTGGAGTTTAGGACCTCAACAATTCAGGGGACACAACTCAGTCCATAATCCTATTCCCATATGTTCTAAGACAATTCTCCACAAATTTCTCTCATTTCTGCACGTGTTACATGCAGAGGCACTAACTAATCTTCCATACTATCTTTTAAAGGATGTTTATATGGCCAACAGCCTTGGTTAGTGCAGGTTTGCTTACAGTTCAGCCCTATAATGACAATGTTTTCCACTGGGGCAAAGGTATGGTAGACATGTTTATTTCCATTAGAAGAGATTTGGGTCTCCCTACTTGATGCAGGTCAGGGACCTGATTTGTCTTATCCACAGTTTTGTTGACAGCAATAATTCTCAACAGAGTATCATTTTATCCTCCAGGAGACATTTGGCAATGTCCAGAACCAATCTCGTTTGTCAAACCTGGGAATAGGGTCCTACTGGCATCTAGTTGGTAGAGGCCAGGGATGCTGCTAAATATCCTAAAATGCATAAGACATGCCCCTGAAACAAATAATTATTCACCGCACAATGTCTATAGTGTCAAGTTAGAGAATCTCTGATTTACTGGGTCCCAACAAAGTGTCTGAAAATAAGAAGTGAGTGAAGCTGTGTTGATTAGTTTGAAAGACCACCTCTGTTGCAGTATTTAGTAAATTATAATTTGATTACACTACTCTGGTTTCCACTGTTAGTTGCTTGAGTAAAGACAATGTCCCCTAAACCTCAATACTCTTAAATTCAAGATAGGATACGATACATGGAAATTTGACTGAGTATAAGACATCTAAAAATAATTTATGGAGAAGTATAAAATGTACTATAGTTACAGTCTAGACATTGCTCTGCAACTGTCATACTGCATGAATCTCTAGATAAATTTATTTCCCATTTTATTTTGACTCCATCTTATAAAGAAAAAAATTGCTACTCATAGCTTCCTAGAAAGAATGCTGTGGAAATTAATAAGAAAATTAAGATAAGAAACCAAATTATATGCTACTTAATATTACCTATAATTATTACTGTAATATTTATACAATCTTTGTACATATGATTTACATAATGGTGATAGAGATTTCAAACACTTTTTTGGTAACAAATTACTCATTTAAAAAATGTAATGAGGTTAGTGCATTAAATGAGCATTTTAATCAGCATTGGAATTATAAATACAAAACCTGGAAGGCTTAAAGTATGTCTGAATAAGTCAAAGCTTTGAACAAACATGTCTAATAGAAAGCAAATAATCTCTTTTCTTACAATCTGATTGATTCAACATAATTCACCGTCAGTTGAAACCTTACAATTTGACTAAAACGTAATGGTCCAAATCGTATAAACTTATTTTGTGACTTTGGTTCAGCTCCTATGTAGAATCATTTCTACTTCTTGTTACTGTCAAATATTAAATTCACCTCTTTTTTTCTCTTAAAGATTTTATTTATTATTTTGACAGGGAGAGAGAGGGAGAGCACAAGCAGGGGGAGCAGGAGGTAGAGGAGAGGGAGAAGCAGGCTCCCCACTGAGCAGGAAGCTCCATGTGGGGCTCCATCCCAGGACCCCGGGATCATGACCTGAGCTGAAGGCAAACACTTAAACAACTGAGCCACTCAGGCGCCCCTTAAATTCACCTCTTTTTGGCAAAAAATTGATATAGAGGTTTGGGGAAAAAAAGATATTGAACAAGAAAGATGTATAACACACAGCCCCTACCCTAATTTAGTGAACAAAATATGATACTAAAATATATCATATTTATTCATGTTTTCCCTATCTCTGATTTAAAATCTAATATATCTTGGCCCTATCATAATTGCATATATATGTTACCTAATTTAATCTGTTTAACAGCTTGAAAGAGTATGACATTAATATAATAGTTTGACTTTTAAAGAAATAATATGTTTAAACAAAATCTCATAGCATATAATTAAAGGCCAATAATCAAACTTACATTTGTTTGCGATCAATACCTGTTGAGACTGTGGCCCAACAGTACACAGACTTTAGTTGAGACCTATTGAGTGCTACAAGTTAAGAGTGAGACTGAACTGAAAATAGAAATGCATTCAAATATATGAAGCTGAACTACAAATCAGTTCAATTCTGAATTGAATTACAGTGATCTGATTCTAGCAATTCTAGTTTAACTACCTTCAGGGGCAAAATTACATGAACTCTGATAGAAAATAATATGATTCAAATCTGCAAATAATATGTATATTTTTCATAAAAATGTCCATAATTAAAATTAAAAAGAAAAAAAAAACTAGGTATCATAGGGAAGAAGAATGTAAATTAAAAAACAATGGAAAATTATTGAAATAGCCCAAAAGAAAAATTGGATACAACTGGACCATAGAAATGGAAATTTTCAAATGGAAATTCTAAAGCTTAAAAGTAAAATCACTGATAGAGGGGGACCCAATATTTAATTCGAGGTGGCAGAAGAAAGAATCCATGAATTTGAACATAGCTTAAGAAAGATTATGCAATCTGGAAAATAGAAAGAAATAAAATAATGAAAAAATATGAACAGAGTCCAAGAGACCTGTGGGTAAACCCTCACGCATGCCAACATATACACAGTAAGAATATCAAAAGAAGAGAATAAAACAGGAAACATACTTGAAGAAATAATTGCCAAAATCTTCCCAAATTTGATGAAAACCATCAATATATACATCTAAGAAGACTAACAGATTCCAAGTAGAATAAACACAAAGATATCCTCATGTAGACACATCGTAGTAAAACTCTAAATGACTAAGACAAACAGAAAATCTTGAGAGACTAGACTAGCCTTTTCTTCCTTATTTCTAGAGAGTATATGAAAAACTGAGCTCATGTTCACCATATTTGCAAATGTTCTTAGTGGAGAAAGCTGATTATAGCACTCTCATTGCACGTGTGGGTCCTTGTCTTCCCTCAATTTCTTGCCTGATATTTTCCTACATTCCTACCATTCATACTTTTTTAAAATATGTGTTTAATAATGTTCTAAGTTTTTTTGGCAGAATGCTCTCTGTAGCTACTAAGACTTCTTAGTCATAGGTCAGTCTAATGACAACTGTTACTTTTTCCCTCTGAAGATAACAGTTCACCTTTCTATTCTCTAGTGGTTTATAGGATTTGCTCTTTTCTCCATTTACAGATTTCCTCTCTAGACACATTCCTACCTCTACTTTATCTGTGCTTCCACATAACAATTATAGTTTGACAAATAATTTTGTTCTTTCTTTGTTTTCAAGAGCTATGTGGATTACACTTGACTCTTTGGAAGACTCATGGGAAACTTCCTTCTTATACAACCTCTCTCAGGTAGGCCACATACAGTCTGCATAGGCAATGGATATATTATATAAAATTGTCTAATATAATTTTTCAAAATAATAGATTTGGAATTCTGGCTATTTCTATTCTACAATTTTTCTATGTTATTCATCAGTTTGAAAAATTTAGGTTTAGCAACTTCCTTAATGCTTCTCTGTAGTTCCTTGAATTTAATAAGCTTCTTCCTATACTATGGTCTTTGCACACACAGCTTCCTCTGCAGGAAACCCTCCTCTATCTCAGTGCTAGGTAACTCTTACCCACTTTAATCTTTTTGTGTGCATATAGATGTGTTTCAGTTCAATATTTGTGTAGAGAATCTATAACACACTTAAATACTGCATTACTGTTAAAATTGATCAAGTTGAAAAGTTCTCCCCAAAATGTTAATTGCAAAATTATATTTTCTCATACATTTTTTACACTCATATATATGACACTTGCAATATGGTTTCTAAATTTAACTAGAATATTCTTACTCAATATATGTGATTCCATATACTTCAGAAGAGACCTTCATGTGGAGAGTGAAAAACACCAGGTGTGTTCCTGGACCATTCCTTGCAACATATTTGATAGCTTCTTTTATTGAGTATATTATCTGACTAGAATTTTATTTTGAGTATATCTTGGGATTTTCACTAAATATAAGTCAATGAAAGGAAAAGAAGATGCATGGGAAATAAAGTGAAAATCAAACCTGTTAGTTGCTGAAAATCTTTTTTTAATTTTTTTTAAGATTTTATTTATTTATTTGATAGAGAGAGACACAGCGAGAGAGGGAACACAAGCAGGGGGAGTGGGAGAGGGAGAAGCAGGCTCCCCGCGGAGCCTGGAGCCCGATGCCGGGATCTATCCCAGGACCCTGGGATCATGACCTGAGCCGAAGGCAGACGCTTAACGACTGAGCCACCCAGGCGCCCCTAGTTGCTGAAAATCTTAAAGAAAACATTTTTATATGATATGGACTCAATATTTGCTACTTTTCTTACAATGCAGTGTTCAATAAAATGTATTTCATTATTAATTAATATGTCACGTAGAATAAATGACAAGAGCACTGTCTATCATTTTCTATCAATGACTGCACTTTAGTTTTACAAATATTTTCTCAATCGCCAAGATGTTTAGTGAATGTTAGCTAGCTTATTTTGTAATATTTTCTATTTCTCTATTGACACATGACACATTTTCTTGGGGGCTGCGAATATTGAAATTTAAATTTAAGAAAGCATTTGGCTTTGCTTCCTTCTCTTCTGACAAGAGGTGAAAATGCATTTTTAAATAGTTTTTATGCTCTCAAAATGTTCTTATTTTTAGGCTGTAATATACCCCATGTGAACTTAGCTCTTTATAAAGTACTGCTGTTTGAAAAGAACAATTTTTTTTTAGTCCATAATTGAGATTGGCATTTATTCAAGGTCATTGATAGACTGATAGCTTTCTGGAAGGTGTATTAAATCTTGGAAAGGATAGAAGTGTACAAATAAAGGTTATTACACAATCTATGAAGACAGAGCTAAGCATTTTGTACCATCTATTTATCATTTTCCTAAAATTGAAGCTGCAGGTATCTCAAGGGTTTCAGTGAATACTGGAGGCGAACTTGAATACATTTCATTACTGTAGACAATATTGATTCCTGCTGGCTCATGTTTAGTAGGATCTGGCAATGCTGGGCAGGAGTTGGACGGGCTCTTCAGAGAAGGAATTGTTCTGCTACATAAGTAGCGCTATTAGTCATATCAGCATATTGGACCCTTAGCTAAAGAAAACATTCTATTTTACTATAATTCTTAATGGTTTTGAACTCTGTAGTTTCTACATAGCATTTCTGTCTTCCCATTGCCCAAGGGGTGACTTAAATTTCTATGAAAATGCTTTTATGTACATAACTATCATAACATTTAGAAAATGTCACTTGACTTACCTCATATAGAAACTTCAGCCAACTTTTGCCTGACATGCGATTTGTGAATCGTTTTTAATAAATTATTGATTAATAGTTATTATATGTGAAAATAAAATACATTTTATTAACATGTTTACATTGGCAAAGATTATTCTTCTGCTAGACAAAGTTATGGTAGAATTGAGAATCAAGCTTATTGCATCAGAACCAGTCCAAGTAACAGATGAAATATTGATATCATGAAATGGCTAAATAAACTGTTTTGGGAAAACAAAACTACCATCCCTACTTTGGGAAAACTTCCTCACTGGACAAATATGTGACCTTTCTGATACTTGTCTATATGGTAAGAAAGTCTATAATGCCCTTAGTCAGGTACTCAATGACTTTACCTGATTTTCTAAATGTAGGCAGCATTTGTAAAATGTAAAATATATATATATATATATATATATATATATATATATATATATATCTCCTATATATATATATAGGAGAGGGAAAGAACGTTTCTGTGAGCCGTTCCTTTCCTAGAAACATTAACTAAATTAAATTTGTATCAATTAGGGGTGCCTGGATGGCTCAGTCTTTAAGCGTCTTTGGCTCAGGTCATGATCCCAGGGTCCTGGGATCAAGCTCCCACAGGGGGCTCCCTATTCTGCGGGAAGTCTTCTTCTCCCTCTCCCACTCCCCCTGCTTTTGTGTGTGTTCCCTCTCTCCCTGTGTCTCTCTCTGTT